>NW_006921748.1:763096-790335 GCF_000298275.1 Orycteropus afer afer
GTAGTGATACTGCCTCGGAAACCCAAGGAGGGGTCGCTATGAGTCGGGGCCGACTCGACGGCACATAACAACAACAACAACAACAATCCTAAAAGAAAATGTTCTACATCTTACTTTGGTGAGGTGACTATAAAAAGCTTGTAAGTTGCCACCTAAGATGCAAGTGTTGGTCTTTCCCCAATCAGAGCAAGGAAAAATGAGGACATCAAAGACACATGGAAACAATCCAAAGGACTAATAGACTGTGTGAACCTTAGCCTCCATAACCTTGAAACCAGAAGAAGATGGTGTCCAGCTACCACTACCAACCACTCTGAAAGGGATCGCATTAGAAGTTCCTGGATAGAAGCAGAGGAAAAATGTGAAACAAAACTCAAAATCATAAAAAAAAAAGGCTCTCTAGTCAAATAGAGACTGGTTGGACACCTGGGACTAGAGCCCTTATTCAACCTTCAAGCCTGGAAATGAACTCACACTTATGGCTCAACTTTCAGGCAAACAATAGACAGGTGTATAAGGTAAACAATGACACCAGGAAGGTACACAGTCCATAAAACTATTAATCACTCAAAATGAAAAATACAGCATTTTCCTGGGGACAAGTTTCAGAAAGCAGAAAAGGGTAGGAAAGAAGGAAAAATGAAATAGGAGACAGAGAGAAAGAGCAATCAATAAGTGTTGTTACATTGTGGGGACTGCTATTAATGACATGAGACAAAATGTGCATGGATTGTTGAATGGAAAATTGATTTGCTGTCTAAACTTCCATGTACATCCCAATAAAAAGGTGTTTTTTTTTTTTTAATTTTTTTAAAGTATAATATTAAATAAAAAAGCAAGATACAGAATCATTTGTATTGTGTGTTGTTGTTATTGGTTGCCATTGAGTTAGTTCTCACTCATTGATGCCATAAATTACACAGTAGCGCTGTCTCATAGGGTTTCCTTGGTTGTAATCTTAAGGAAAGCAGATAACCAAGCCTTTCCTTCACAGTGTTACTGGATGTGTTCAAATCACCAACTTGTAGGTTAGCAGTTGAGAGTAAATGGTATAGTAGCCTTCTATATAAAATTATATATAAGTACAAAACAATGTTTTATGTTGCATAAGGATACCTACATATACAGTAAAAATATAAAAATACAATTGTAAAGATTATCATGAGGTATACGATGTTGGTTAACTCAGGAGAGAGAGAGATAGAAATGGTTAGATAGCAGTAAAGGGCATTGCAGTTGAAACTTCCCTGGGATAGGCATCAAATCAAGGAGCCCTGGTGGCACCATGGTTAAGAGTTCAGCTTCTAATCAAAAGGTTGATTCAATGCTCTACAGGAGAAGGATGTGACCGTCTGCTCCCATGAGTACTGCAACCTCGGAAACCCTATGCTATTAATGAGAGCAAAGGGAAAAGTAATATACAATAAGGGGGGCGGGCAGCACAACATGACAATGGAAGTGCACAGTGTAAAAGGAAACAGAAGTAAGCACTGTTGTATGCACAATCCTTTAATAATAGTTATAACAAACAACACTGTGAATAAATACCCAGGTAAACATACAAACTGAACAGATGTGGGAAGGTGAATGGGTGCACAGCCATGAGTTTTGGGTTTGACAGAGGCTATTTCTGCATATGTATTTGTATGGGCTGCAAATCTCTCCAAGGATATTGTAGAATATACAGAGGGCAAAGTTCTAAAAACTTCTTACCCATAACCAAATGC
This sequence comes from Orycteropus afer afer, assembly GCF_000298275.1. Lineage (NCBI taxonomy): Eukaryota > Metazoa > Chordata > Mammalia > Tubulidentata > Orycteropodidae > Orycteropus > Orycteropus afer. Next base: position 764,824 of record NW_006921748.1, read on the forward strand.
TTAAAGAGATGAATCCCTGGGTTTGGGAACTCAGAATAACTGTCTCAGGGTCCACCTAGGTCAATAAAAAAAAAAGGAAGGAAGAAAGAAAGAGGGAGAGAGATAGAAGAAAGGAAGGAAAGAAGGGGGAAGGAGAAAGGAAGGACTGGAAGAAGGGAGGGAGGAAGAAATAAACCTGTGGCTCAGCTCAACTCTGTCCTATAGAGTCGCTATGAGTTGGAATTGACTCCATGGCAATGGATGGCTGAATTGGTCCTCAAAACAATTTTACTTTTAATAAATCTGGGTAATAGAACATAGTTCTTCAGGTTTTAAATTTTTCATGGTACATTATAAAAAAGAAATCATAAATCTGTAGAGTACAAAAGAATGACCCTACTTTTCAAGTCAGAAACAGTGACATAAAATGTAAGGAGAACTCTCCAATGAGGTGGGGATTTGCCAACACATTCTAAGCATTTCCCAAAAACTCTTTGTCTTCTTAGTCTATGATATTAGCTCAGATCATTAATTAGTAATTATGCTCTTTGGTCACTGTATATACAACGATTTTGTTCTGCTTTTTACCCATTATTTCATATATCTTACATTGTATCTTCAATTCATAAAGTCTAAAAAGTACATATTATTTGATACAGTCATATAACTAAGCTGATGGTACATGTGTACCTTCTGAACAGTTCTTAGTCTGTGCTTCATTAGGGAGATAGGGGGGAACCTCACTGCCTTGGAGTAATTTCCTGCTCACAGCAACTCCCACTGGGCTTCTGAAGCTATAAATCTTTATGGAAGTAGATTGCCTAGTGTTCCTTTCAAGGAGCAGCTGGTAGATTTGAACTGCTGACCTTCTGGTTAGTAGTCAAGTGCCTTATCCACTATGCTACCAGAAGTTGGATGCTAGAAATGACTATTTAATTAAACCTATTGCCAACAAGTTGATTCCTATGCATAACCATCATATAGGACAGAGTAGAACTGCCCCGTAGGGTTTCCAAGGCTGTAGTTTTTATGGAAGCAGAATGCCACATCTTTCTCCCATGGAGTGGCTGGTGGGTTTGAATCACCAACTTTTGGTTAGCAGCTGAGTTCTTAATCACTGCAACACCAGGGCTCCTTAACTGAACTTCCAGAAACACACAATTCTTTCAGATATGTTGTGTTGTCATTAGATTAAACACAGAAGGTCTGCAGTTATTACAATTAAACTTTTTTTCAGGTCCATACCTGCATCTATCAGCTAAGTCTCCCCTGGAGTAGACTTCTTTCCTTTCCACAATATACATTTTTTTTCTACTTAAAGAACATATTCACAACCATGCCAATGTTCTTTTCCAAAGCCATCTATCAATTTGAAGTGGTTTCTAGTTTACAATCTGAATCCCACCCCTTCTAGCTCCTTAGAGGGAAAATACAATGGAAATGCAAAGTGGTAATAACATATACATCCCCAGCTCTCACAAGGGTTTTGTAAAGACTAATGAGTTATTGTTTGGAAAGACCTTGGTGGCTTTCCGATTAAAGGTGGAATATGCATAGAGTATTGAGGGTTTGATTGTGTTGTTGTTGTTATAATTACAATAGTTGTATAGTCTGTGAGGTACACTTCCAGTCAAGCATCCCCTTCCTTCTCCTTCCTTGCTACACTTGAAAAGTAAGTCTGTCATGCTCTCTAGGTCTTGGTTGTGTTAATCACTTTTTATTCTGCTTTCAGACTCCATGGACAATACTCCAGATTATTCAGTTAACTGAAAAGCCAGATTCAACGTTTTGAACAATTCCCTGACCTTCTTAACCTTCCTCTCTCCCCTTCCCCACCTCCACTGTGTACCAGAATTTCCATTTTGATAATTTGTTTCATCTGCAGCATTTGGTAGGGAAATTTAGGAAGCCATGTTAAGCAGCAGGGGAAGATTTATTGTGCCCTCTCACAAAATGGGAGTTAGTCCTCTTTGCAGAGTTCTAATAAGGTACATGAGCTCAAAAGCATCACTAAGGATAACTCATTCATAGGCCTTTATAATTATCCACAAACTGACTTCTCTAGGTCTACTTTGACCCTGGCTTTTGGGGGTCTGTTTTGCATTTGTGGAACAGTATACCTTTTCCCTACTGCTCACCTCTCTTTTGTTATGTATGGGCTGTCTCAGTCTAAAATCCCTTATGCTGATTTTCCAGACACGTTTATTTATGTTCACTCACTAATTGAAAATCTCATATTTGAAGTTATTATTCTGATTGATGTCTGTCATTTTGATCAAGCAGTAGCTCACAGATGCTTTGTTAGAACAATTTTACAAGTGAGTTTATCATCATGCCTTTCTCTCCTGACCTTTTCTATGGCTTGTAGCAAAAAAACTCAGTGGAGACTCAGAAATAAGAGATGTTTGGCAAGACTCCCAAATTCAGGTTTCATTGTGTCTTGACTAGTAAAAACAATTCCTCAATTTCAGACGTTGTTGACAGTAATAGAGGAATAAAACAGACATCATACTCAGTGCAGGGGAACAAAAGCAAGCAGAATGGTGACCTCCTGTACCAACTGACACTGTCTGGGCCCAAGTCAGCCTACCTTCTCCCTCTCCTACCCAGGTGGAACCTAGAAGAGTGGGGGGGTGGAGATTCAGTTATGCTTTCCACTACAAGATGCTTTGTGTTAGGTTCTTATTTGATGTGGCCTGAAACAATCTATGCATCCTTCACCAAGAAATTCCTTCCCCAAAGCAGTTGGCATAATGCTTGAAGGTTTACCGTTCACAGTTTAGTGTTGAGCACAAGGAGTCAAGTTATTTACACCCAAGTCTTGATTCCATCATTACCTGCTCTGGGACATGGGAGAGCCATTTCATCTTTCTGAACCTTAAATTTCTCCTCCGTTAAGTGAAGATATGTTTGCTGACATTTTTTATCTCTAAGATTATAGGGGAGATCACATTGAATCTTGTAAAAATACAGTTAAGGAAATATGAATTACTCATTGGAGACATTAATGTTGTTGTAGTTAGCTGCCATAAAGTTGATTCCATTCATGGTGACCCCACGTGGTCGCGAGTGTGCAGAGTAGACCTGCACCATAGGAATTTCAAGGTTGTGACCTTTTGGAAGCAGATTGCCAGGTCTGTCTTCTGAGCCACCTCTGGATGGGCTCAAACCACCAACCTTTCAGTTAGTAGGTAAGTGCTGTGTTGTTTGCACTGCACAAGGACTCATACTAATGTTATTAAGTGAAATTACCTCTCAAACAGATACTGAAAAAATGTTTGTAAGATTGTTCTTCATGATAGGTGAAGTGCAAAAAAGGTTGAAATTTTGAGTTCCTTAAGGTGAGTTGCTTAAAGGTCCAAAGGGATTCAGGAAAGATGTGGGACAGAAAAGGCAACATTTTCAAGCATTCTCAACTCTCTAAGTCCTTCTGACTCACTTGTTTTGTTAGAGTGTTACACAAAGAACTAAAGTTGCTCCATGACCAAATTTATTCACATTCAAATAAATTTGCTTAATGCTGCAAACGATATTCCTGCTTTGAAGATTAACAATACCCATTCACAGAGTTAAATTCATTCTATGAATAATTTTCTTTCAATTTGTGTAATTCAAATTTCTAATATATATTTGCATCACAAATTTTTATTTATCACAAAGATTCAGTTCCCAAGACCAGTACTTGTTGAAACAGTTTGAAAAACCCTGTATTACACTACAGGCCTCCTGTGATTAGGTATTTTGTCTATAGAATCATGAACAATTAATGCTGGAAAGGACTGTGAGCTTATTTAATCCAACCCACTGCCTAATGCATGAATTGATTCTACAGGAGGAATTCTTAACAGAGGGACATTGAGTCTTTGCTCGAATATCTTCAAAAATTCTACTGTAAGAGGCAGGACAGGGTAATAGAGGAAAACCTTGACTTTAGGGAGGTGATTCAGATGATTCAGATGAGATTAAAATTTAGTTCTTGATAAATTTTAAATAATGAATATAATTTTTTCTAAAACAATCTGCTCTAATTCTTTTGTTTATTTACTTAAAAACTATTTATTAATGATACTTCACTTGGCAGGTATTGTTCTAGAGGGTGGGGATATTGTCCTGAACAAGACCGACAAAATCCTTCCCTTCACTGAATTTACATTTTTTGTGAGGGAAAAAACAGTCAGTAGCAAGCAAATTAAAAAGTACTATAATGTTACTTAAGGAGCTCTGGTGGTGTAATGTCTAAGGCATTTGACTGTTAACCAGAAGTTCGGCTGTTTAAACCCACCAGCTGCCTGTGGAAGGAAGATTGGGCAGTCTACTTCCATAAAGATGTACAGCCTCGGAAAACCAACAGAGATTGCTAGAAGTCAGAATCAACTAGATGGCAGTGGTTTTGGTTTTGGTTTATAATGTTACTTGGTGATAAAGTATATGGAAAAAATAAAGAAATTGTAGGGATAGAGAAAAAATGGGGTTGAAGAGAATTTGTTTTAAAGTAAACTGGGAAATTGAGCACTATGCACAATTTCAGATTATAGCATTCCTTTTGGTTAATGGTAGACAGCTAAATATACACCTAAAGAAAGTGAGAAGGCGGTGAGTCTTGCAGCAGAAGTGAACATATAGGTCCAAAGGATAGGAATAAGATGAGTGACTTAGAGGAGTAGTGTAAAGGGCCCTAAGTGAGAAAGGCAAGACAGGGAGATTACTAGAGAGTTCTTCAGAGACCCTATTGCAGAGCACTGCTGCAGATTGTGTTCAAGTTGGGATGCAAATCACCATAGAATCCTTAAGGAGCTCTGGTGCCTTAAGTGCCTAAGGCATTTGACTATTAACCAGAAGGTTGGCAGTTCAAAACTACCAGCCACTCCATGGAATCTAGTTTCATAAAGATTTACTGCCTTGAGGGTAGCTAGGAATCCTTAGCATTTAGTTTTCAAAATGATCTATCTGGCTCTGTGAGAAGAATTGGGTGCTAGGGCAAGTGAAGAAGCAGGGAGACAAGTTAGAAGACCACTGTAGTAAGATGAACATCCAAAAGACCCTTCCTTCATAGACTGCCAAAAGAACTAACAAATCTGTTGTGGAAGAAGTGTAGCCAGCTAGACTTCATCTCTTATACTTTGGTCAAGTTGTCAGAAGAGACCTTCCCTGAAGAAGGGTATCATGCTTCGTAAAGTGGAGGGTCAACAAAAAAGAGGAAGGCTCTCAATGAGATGGATTGACACAATGACTGCAATGATGGGCTCAGTTATAGCAAAGATTGTGAGGCTGGCACAGGATTGGGCAGTGTTTCATTCTGTTGTACACAAGGTTACTATGAGTTGGAGCTGACTCGATGGCACCTAACAACACCTTGACCCATGTGCCTCTCTACATCCTACTATAAGTCTGACAACACTTCAGTGGGATGGTTAATTATAAGCCAGTCTCTACCACTTCTGTAAAAGCAAGGATTATGATTTACACTTCTCTTCACATCCCCAGAATACGTCTCAATGCTACCCTGATGAATATCTAAATAGAGTCAAGTACAGTTTCTCTACTTATATGTGTCAGGGGGAACTCTGGTGGCATAATGCTTAACGCATTTGGCTCCTAACCAAAAGGCTGGTGGTTCAAATCCACTAGCCACTCACTGGAAGGAAGATTGGGTAATCTACTTCTGTAGTGATACCGCTTTGGAAACCCAAAAAGTGGTTGCTATGAATCAAATCGACTTATCTGCAGTGAGTTTGGATTGGAGTTTTTTTTATATATGTCAGGATCTAAAGCTCTGCATTTGAGGGAAATTATGTTAATTTCTTTATCTAAAGAGTCCCCATTACCAAAAACAATTAAAGTGTTTCCTTTTTTCTGAGGTCATTCTGTTACCTGTTACTGTATTGTGAAAGCATCTCCCAACCCTATTCATAGTTTGTTGTATTGGTAATTATAATCTTCTTACTCTTATTCTTTTCCAGAATCCATGGTCACAGAAGGGACATATATGTATCACTTTATCCCAAGACCACAATGACTAATTCAAATATGTGATTAAGAAATGTTTACCAAGGAAAGGAAGATGGGAAATTGAACACTATATACAAGTAAAGCAAACAAAAATCCTCACAACTGGACCAATAAGCAGCATAATAATAAACAGAGAAAAATAACTGAAGTTGTCAAAAATTTCATTTTACTTGGAGCAACAGTCAAGGTCCATGGAAACAGCAGTCAAGAAATCAAATGATATATTGCATTGAGCAACTCTGCTACAAAAGACCTCTTTGAAATGTGAAAGAACAAAGATGTCACACTGGTAGCATAGTGCCTAAGGCACTTGACTGCTAACCAAAAGGCTGGTGGTTCAAACCCACCAGCCACATCTTGGAAGGAAGGTTGGGCAATCTACTTCCGTAGTGATACTGCCTTGAAAACCCAAGGAGGGGTCGCTATGAGTCAGGGCTGACTCAACAGTACATAACAGCAACTACAACTGCCTCAGAAAACCAAGGATGGGTTGCTATGAGTTGGATCTGACTCAACAGCAGTTAGTTTTTTTGTTTGTTTGTTTGTTTCAAGATTAATGTGTACCTGACTATGGTATTTTCAATAACCTCATATGCATGTGGAAGCTGACAATGAACAAGAAAGGCTAAAGAAAAACTGAAGTATTTGAATTATGGTGTTGGCAAAGAATACTGAATATAACATGGACTGTTAGAAGAATGAACAAATCTTTCTTGGAAGAGGTACAGCCAGAATGCTCTTTAGAAGTGAGGATGTCAAGACTTTGCTTCTCTCAGTTTTTCAGGTTTTCAGGAGGCACCAGTCCCTGGAGAAGGACATCGTGTTCAGTAAAATGGAGGGTCAGTGAAAAAGAAGAAGGTCTTCATCAGCATGGATTGACACAGTGGATGCAATCAAACATAGCAATGATTGTGAGCATGATGCAGGCCTGGGCAGTGTTTTATTCTGCTGTCCATGGGGTAGCTATGAGTCAACAAATTCAGTGACACCTGACAACAACAGCAACCATGTGCTAGTTCAGATTACTGAGATTCTTTGCTCTCCTAGGAGTCCCTAGTTGACGTAAATGTTCAACATGCTTGATTGCTAACTGCAAATTTGGAGGTTTGAGTCCACCCAGATGTGCCTCTGAGGAAAGACTTTCTAATCTACTTCCAAAAAATCAGCCATTGAAAATCCTGCAGAGCACGATTCTCCTCTGACAGACATGGGGTCTCCATGAGTTGGAGTCAACTTTACAGCAACTGGAAGCCATGGTGGTTGGTTCTATTTGTTTGGAGTCAAATAGTATTACAATGGTTTATAGTAGTGAAGAGAAACTGTCTTCTGAAAAAATGGGAGGCATTGTCAGACTACTTAGGTGAGATGGCAAATGTACAACACTGGTTTCTTCAGCTAAGAGTTCATGGATATCTAAAGAGAGATAAAACTTTGAATAATATTTCATAAATTTGATAAACTTGAAAAGAAAAACTTTCACACATGGTCATATCATCATATAGGACTTAAAAAATGGAGAAGAAATGTATTTCCAGAATTGAGAATTATTTGATAATGGGATTTGATAAAGAAAAGTGTGATAAGTGAGGAACAGGTAAGATAAGACATCACAAATAAATAATATTTCATACTTTAAGGACTTTAAATCATAACTATTAAAAAAATAAAAATAAATTTAAAACATGGGTCCAATATCATGAAAGTTTTTCATCTAATATGAAATAGATGATATTTAGTCTCTACAACTAGAAGTTTTGGAAAGGAAAATGATCATGTGACAACAAAAATTAATATGGAATAAAACATGTACCGATATTATTTGTTGATGCATTTAACTAGATTCCATATCCACTGGCTGATTAACTCCAACTTTTTTTTTTTTTTTTTTATCAGAGTAGTAACCAGCTGAGCTTTTAAGCCAGTCAAGGGAAAGTATATTATTTCCATCCTCTTTTTATACACTCTATAAAGAACTCTTTCGTTCATAATAGCTTTGTTTACTGCATAGTACAGCATGTTCTAATTATCACCCCTGCCTCACTAACCACACGGCTTATGTTCCCACACTCATCAGTTATTTTTATGCCTCCTGCAGAAATGAAGAGAACATTAATAAGAATAATACTTGGGGGATAACATTTTTGGTAAAATTAGGAAAAAAAAATGTGCCTGCTAGAACTGGAAATCAGAGCATTTCAGTGAAATTGAAAACACCCATCACCAACAGCATGCTCTCTTTTCTCTTTTCATTTGTTATTATTTGTCAACCCTTAATCTGATTCTCTCTCCCTTTTTCTCTAATGATTTATTTGGTCCTTATTTGAGCTTGCAGTTTATTTTCACCTGATTCCCGCTCCTTCCATGTATTCCTTTCCATCTGAGGACTCCTTCCATTTATTTTGCCCTTTCCCCATTTTGAAATTCTCTCTTACCTCTATTTCATTTTGCTTTATATTCTTCTCATTTTCTCCTTTGCTCTTTTTATCTTCCTCCTTTCCCTCTCTCTTTCCATCTTCTATTTGTAATAACATCCCTAAAGTATGCACAGAAAATATCTTTTTATACCCCTGACTGGCAAAAATGTATATACATATATATTGATATGGGAATTAATACATTTTCAGCACAAGAAATGGGACCAGCGGGAATGTCAAATGGAACATTAAAGCATTTTAAAATCACTACATAAGCTGAGTAAGGCTTAAATAATATTTGCATGGCAAAGAGTCTAAATAAAGGAGCAAGAACAACTAAGTAATAGAAGGAGAAAATGGCCATAAAAATGATTCTTTCAAAAAATAATATGTTGGCACAGAATCACAAGAATCTTTCTAATCTGTAAAAGATGCAGTCAATATGGCTCTTGCGCACAATCTCTCCTAACATTTAAAAATATGTATGTGCTCAAATATTTCTTATGAGACTGAGGAGACGACAGGTCTCGCTTCATTAAGAACGATGTTTGCTGTGCTGTTGATTTCACCATTCAAATAATGGTTACTGCTTACAGAGATCTTTTCCATGAGAGGAACCTTAAATGGATAGGAAAAAAAAAAAAAAGAAAAACAAGAGGCGAAGATTGCTAATTAAAAGGGAAAGAATTGGCAAGGCGTGATTCATCAGTGCATGGATACAAACATTTTCAGCGATGACTCAGGAACACGTTTGGGTAGATTACGTCAACTGTTCCCTCAATAGTTGAATCTAATCATGCCCGTGAAGTGATTAGAGTTTGAAAAAATAGCAACTAAGACTTCTTTCACATGTTTATAATCAGCTCCTGGAAATGCTCCATTTTAGAAAAATGGTTACCAAGAAAACATCGATATGGTGCAGAGATTCCCACTGAGCACATATAGACTAATTTCGTTCGAGGCAGAACTACCCCAAATGCCACTTATCTCAGCCTCTAAAAGGGCAAACACTTTGCTGGGTTGAAGAAGACTACAGGGGAAGTACTACCTTGGTGATGCCTCTGTCCTCTGCACACATGGTCAGTTTGAGCATTGGTACTAGCCCTACTTCTTCAGCCTCTTTCTCCCGCCAACTCAAGGAAATATCCATTAAATGAGGTTATTGTGCCAGCTTATTGTGATACAAGGTGTTCCGGTGGTGCAGAGGTTAAGGCATTTTGTTGTGAACCAAAAGGTCAGTGGTTCAAATCCACCAACCACTCAAAGGAAGAAAGATGAGGCAGTGCATCGTTTGGAGTCAGAATTGACTCAATGGCAGTGGGTATTGTGATATAGATGAAGAAGTGAGAAGCCTCTTCCTTACTCCCAGGACATGCTTAATCTAAGAGAGCCACCATCTTTCTTTATTTCCAACAGCACATGTTTCACAGGAGACCTACTGTGAAGCCTATGGAGAGACATCAAACAGTGATTTACAGTAACCTCCTGTCTCAGTGCAAACAGTGCACACTTAGTAGAATTCAAACACAGAATTAACCAAAAGCATCCAGGGAAGAGGAGAGAGGCATGCTCCATTCTCTTTCTTTCTCTCTGTATGTGTGTGTGTGTGTGTGTGTGTGTATACATGCCTGGGAGGATTCAGAATAGTACAAAAACAACTTCCACAATTCAGGCCAAAATAGAGGTGAGCGGTTATTTACAAAGATTGCCAAGGTCCAGTCTCAGCTGTGGGTCTCTGGAGGGAGAGGTGGCGTCGGAGAGATGATGGAGACACACTCACACAAGATGAAGATGTGCCCCACATAATGAGGTGGGCTCCTTTGTTTTATACTGTACTGGAGATTACAAATGACAAAGCAAAATGACAAACCCGCAATTCTATGTACATGGCTGTGGGCTATTAACTTTCCAAAACTTATAAAACTATTATTAAACTTATAAACTAAACTTACGTCTTATCTTATCTAACTTATCTATCATTAACATTATAAAAATAAAATGTGCTAGACAATGAGGTTAACTAAAACATGAAAAAATGGTCAGGGTGAAGAATACAACATGGGGCCAGAACATGTGACCCAACCTTGTGGTTAGCACCATTCTCTGAATTACCACCAGTCTGGGGGTGCAGATGGGTCTGCATAGTCCAGCAACATATACTTGTGGCCTTTTAGTTTCTTAAAATAACTGTTCCATTGCTTGATTAGAGTATGTCTCTGTGCAGTAGTTTTACATCTAGGCCCTGATCGTTTTAATCTCTCTAAGAAAGGGAGAGAGTTAAAAGGAACTCTTTTTCCATCTACCCACACCATTCTTTTACTTTCTATGTATGCCCCAGTATAAGGAAGAGGAAGGTTAGGCCATCGGGAAGGTTTAGGCTCCCCTCCCTGAGGGGGATACCAAAGTCTACCATTAATTCTATAAGCTACATTAAAAGGAGGCTTAACTGTAGGAGGCAGCCACTTAGGCCAAGGTTTTTTCCTATCAGGAGTAATCCCTTTTTTAAGTTGTGTTGCAGGGGTTGGTATTGTAGGAGGTTGAGTAGCCATGAGATCTTTCCACCAATGTGAATTCTCAATGTCTTTAGGATTCCCAGGGGCCTTTCCAGCTCTGGCTCATCATGGGGATTTCTAGGAAAACTGGGGTTTTTGGAATTGGAAATCAGAGAGTCATCTGGAAGGTGGCCTGATTCATGGGAAACATGAAAATCAGTTTTGGACCCTCTGAGATGAACCAGAAGGGGCATGATCACCATAAAGATTATTGTAACAATTAAGATAATGGACCAGAATACAATCGGAAGTAAAGGTGGAATTGGCTTCCGCCCAAGACTCTTGACAGCTGGAGCTTTGTCAAGCAGCAGTCGTAGAGGTCTGGGCATCGCCAAAAGATGATCCATATGTACTATGGGTGCCAGGATCTGAGTTTGGCTATCACAAAAGAATCTTGGGATGTTACGATGGAGAATAAGAAAGGAAAGAGTATTGCAGAAGTGATAAGGGGAGGTGAAGAAATGAAGAATTGGGCCTAGCAACTCTATCTGGGACCTTGGCTCTTGAACCTGGACCTAAGAGTATAATTTTGAGTTTCACTGAATTCTAGTCAGCATGGGAGTAGGAGAGAGCATTGAACTCTTACCTGTATCTGTGCAACCATTGTGCAGAACTGACACTGTGGTTAGAAGGAGCAGTGGATGACAAAGACAGAGGAAAACAATGCAGAAGCTTCACAAGACCTGCTCCCGTAACACTTGGTATGAGGAAAAAAAATTAATAACCACTGCTTCCTTCGCTTCCCAACGTGCAGCCAGGAGTTTCTACCAGGTCGCATACTATTTTCCATGACCTCTTCTAAATTAAGACACCGGAGAAGAAGCTTGCTGTTGCTATGGTTACAAGAAAGCTAGTGCATCAACACAATCTCTTTCCTATGAAAACCTTCTCAACTGTGACCCATCAGATGGTATTCTATAGCATCTTAAATACATTTATGGAAAAGGAAATTTTTGTGTCTTCAGGCTGGAGATTAAGTGATGCTTAACTTTGTTTTGGCTAAGAAAACACACACATAGAAATAGAAGTTCCCCCATGGTATAAAATCTATGCATTTGCTCAGCAGAGCAAAATATATGTCTCTTTGGTCAGTGGCTGGTATGTTGAGGGAAGCACCTTCTACCCGAACCAAATCTGCCTATCCTTGCCCACCCTTCATGGTTAAGACCATTAATAATTGCATCGTGTCTTCCTTTCTCATATCTCTTACCCAATCAAAAACTTTATGAGAGAGATCTTCATGAGAGAAAATCTCCTACTCCTAATTGATGCTAGGGCAAACACTTCTCATGCAACAAAATCAAAGGATAATCCATCCTCATACCTCTAACAATTTATTGGGAAGTATTTTCAGAGTTTATTTTTAAAGAGAAATAAATGTCTCCCTGTAATTACATATACTTATAAAAATATGCAGAATAGCTTTCAGTTTGCTCCATCCATATGCAAAAACAGCCATTTGTAAAAATTACCCCCTCATCCCCCCACCCCACCCTCGTTAAATAGAATTCAGTAGCTTTAGATTTTTTCCCTCTCTCTCTCCTCAGGTTCTGCTGTCAGCTCTTACTATCAGCAATGATTAAACATAAGCAAGCATTGTGATTCATCAAGTGCTGATAGACTCATCACTGAAGTAAACCTTCCCTAGTCCCAAGGTCAGATCAATAGGGGGCTGGGACAACTTCATACACAAATCTCTGCAGCTAGGTTTATGATAATTCATTTATTGTCATATCATTACTGAACAAGAAATTGTCATATCATTACTGAGCAAGAAATATATATACCTTCAAATAAACAATTACTTTTTGAAATAGAGAAGCTTGGAAAGGAGTTATTCAGGTAGATATAAAACATGTTTATATCCTAACTTCTTGGAACTTTGAACAAAGAGACTTGGAAACTAGTAGTTCATTCACTAGAGTAATTCAGTGATAGCACAACAGCTTCCTGGAGCTCACATAGAAATCTTCTCAGAGAAGTCACCACTATAGTATACACTGCCTCCTAAATTCATACAGAAAGCTTAAAGCCTAATGAGATGATACTGAAAATTATTTTTTCTTTCAACAATCAAAAACCAGAAAAGAATTGACCTTGGGATTACACACTGGGAAGCTCAAACTTCTCTTTGGACCTGAATAAGTTATCCAGATCAGGTTAAAATACTTGTGTTGAATTTTCCCCACCCTTCTGCGTCTCAAATTGGCAACCAGATAGGTGTAGAATTTTTGTCTGCATTCAACACTGGAAAATCATTTGCAATTATCTTCTTTAATTTCTATGATTCGTTGTTTGACTTTCTTCTTCACTTCTTTTTTCTTCACCTGCTACATATTTTATATACAGTGCACGTGTTAGTATCCTATAGCTGCAGTAACAAAGTACCACAAACTTGGTGTTTCAAAGCACCTAAAATTAATTCTCTTATAGTTCTGAAGACCAGACATTCAAAATCAGTTTCATTGGAATTCAGTCAAGGTCTTCCTTCCAGAGTCTTTAGGGAAGGCTATTCTTTGTCTCTTCTAGCTTCTAGAGGCTGCTAGGATCCCCTAGTTTGTATTGCATCACTCTAATATCTGCTTCCATTGTCATATTTTCTTCTGCAGTCAAAGATCCTTTTGCCTCTCTCTTATAATATGGTAACATTTAAGACAAGGTATGGTCCAATCAAATAATCCAGGGCAATCTCTCCATTTTAAGATCCTTAATTTAATTATATCTGCAAAAGCTTTGTCATGTATTGTACATTGAGTGTTTCCAGGGATTAGGACATGGCCTCTGCATCCACAGATTTCCTCAGACTGGATAATTTGCTAGAATGGCTTACAGAACTCAGGAAAGGACTATACTTATGATGAGCTTTATTATAGAAAAAGATACTAATTAGAACAAGCCAAGGAAAGAGATACATAAAGCATAATTTGAGAGGGTTCTATACTTGTAGCTTGCTTTATGCTCAGTGCCTTGTTACCCTACAACGCTTTTTGAGTATCATCATACTTCAACACTCCTAAATACCCAAAACATTCTAAGAGTCTAAATGTTAACTCCCAGAAGCTGGGACAATGACCAGACCTCTCTTTGTTGTTGTTGTTATGTCCTGACTCATAGTGACCCCGCCTTGGGTTTCCGAGGTGGTATCACTACAGAAGTAGATTGCCCAAACTTCCTTGCGAGGAGTGGCTGGTAGATTTGAACTGCCAACCTTCTGGTTAGCAGTCAAGTGCCTTAGGCACTATGCCAGGTGGTATCAAATTCCTAGCTTCAAAAGCCTCAGCCTACATTTTCAGAAGTAAAGTATTTTTTTCCTGTATGAAAATCAATAGAGGATTATTAAAATCAATCCTCCTCATTCACCTTTGTGGATTTACTGACACTATTCTTCCTCTTTGAAGTGCCTTCTCACATCCTTCACCCTTTAGAGTCCACCTCAAATGTCTCCTCGTCTAAAATGCTGTCCCTGATCTGTCCCCGATCAATCACGTCAACTACCTCTTTTGTTAAAGTCAAAATTCTTTTAAGGCTGACTCTTCTATGTACATTATATGGATATTAAGTATCCAGAACATACTTGTAGATAGATTAACCAGTGAATACATAGAAGAGAGAAACAAAAAATGTATGGTTCACAAAACATTTACTATTTCAATTGTTTGCAGTGTGTGCCTTATGAAGAACTCAGACAGAACTTTCTCACAGGAATATTTAAAATACTCTCACATAATAACTATTTTTTAAAAATTATTGTGATTTGTGAAAGTTTACAGAGCAAATTCATTTTCCATACAGCAGTTCATAAACACTTCGTCTCATGACATTGACTGCAATTTCCCATAATGCAATAGCTCTCTTCCCACTTCGTCCCCATAGTTACCTCTTCTCTGTGTCCTTCCCTCCCATGTACTCCCACCCCCCAAGCTATCTCCCTGTGTATACATAGACCTTTTATTCTCTCATGACTAATCTCTCCAAGGAGGGTATCTACCTAATGTAAATGTTCAGCTCATATGCCTGTCTTTTCACATAATAACTTTTGGAAACTATATTTTAATTTTGGGGGACATCAGTTTCTCAACTTATTTTAGTCTTTCATTTCAGAAGGAAGAAGAAAACTTTAAAAAAAAATTAAAGTTCTGTCTTTCTTTTCCTTTGCACATCATTTCAGTTTGATGGATACCAAGAGACATATATCAGATCCTGAACAGGATCCCATTGAGAGTTCTCACGGCACTTCAGTCACTTAGTCATGATCTATGCTCTCAACAGTTGAAGATAATGACTTCAGGAACAATCTTTCACGGGTTTCATATTAAATGAGACGAAAGTGCAGGCACGGCATTAAAGCACCTTGTTATTTGCAGAGTACTTAGAGTAACCTTAAATATAGAGATGATCAAATTTCTTGACCTTTAGTTTTAATTCTTCCATCTTCTTTTCTTGAGCAATTCCCATTTTTAATAAAGATGTGCATGTGTGTGTGTATGTATGGCTAAATTAACTCAGGTACTTAATGCAATATTCACATGATAGAGTTAAATACAGAAACCAGGAAATGCCAATATAAATATGCTTATTTTTATTGTAAGCTTATCTATATTACCTTCATGACCTTATACTTTTAAGAGACTATTATATTTAAAGTATGCTAGGGGCACATTACAATGTTAAGAGGCTCCATCTTTGATTTCCTCTCTACTGATATGCACATTCCAGTTTATAATAAAATACAGATTTCATATTCTTCTTTTGACAAGATATTTTCTTTTTAACAGTATTCACTCATAGAAAACGCTCCCATGACAACAATGGAAGAGTTTTCTTCAGAGTACAAAACATTCCACAAAAGATGACAAAAGAACTAAAAAAGGAAAAAAAAAAAAAAATATGTATATATAGGACCTGGATGAATGAGTATCTCTATGCTTCTTTACTCAGAAAGAAACTTATATTCCTTTTAAAATCCATTAAATACTATGGTATAATGAATTACATAATAAAGCACTTCTGGTTACATTTCTCCATTTTGTGATGTATTGTAAATCTTAACCTCTATACTTGTGATTAGGTCCCATATTGGAATGAGTTGATCATTATATAGTGAGGCAGGATTAGGATGGAATATATGTTAAGTACCTTATATAGGGTGGATGTGACTCAAGTCACTACCTTTGGTTTCCTTGAGGTTATGGTTTGCATCCAATATATATGAACACCCTGGCAAAGTTCTCTGGCTGGCTCTGGATCTTGTATCTGGGTTGGCATCAGCTGACCTTAACATCTTGGGACTTGAACCAGCAGCCTATCATCTGATCTGATGCTCTAGCTTCCACAGCCTTGTGAGCCAGCAGCCTGTCAGCTGACCTGCTGATTTGGGTTTGCCAGCTCTTGCAACCATGTGAGTGAAGAGAATCCTCCAGACTGATGCTTGACCGATGGATTTGGGACTTGATAGCCTACAAAAGCATGTGAGCCATTTTCTTGGTGGTTCGTGAGTTCTGTGAGACATTGCAGAAAATTATGAAATCCAAAGACAGAAGGGAGAGTAATAAATGGAGGAGGCATAATTGATGTTAGAGACAATGGAGTGGTTCAGAAGTTTGGAAAAGTTGGGCATTTGGAACATCTTTAATCTCTGCCTTATAGTTACCAGCTCAAGTATAGCAGGGATCATGGAGCAGGCCTGGGATCTGGCAGTGTTTCGTTCTGCTGTGCATGGGGTCTCTATGAGTCAGAAACGACTCGATGGCGCCTAACAACAAACATAAAAGAAATCACTCATGCAAGCACAAAGAAAATAAATTATTACTTCTGATGAGATAATGTCCGTATATCTACACAGACTCAACAAGAGAGTGAGTATCATGTTGTATACCTGAGGAAAACAATGTTTTCAGTCCCATTCTCAGTGAAAATTGGGAAACATCAATCTCTCCATTAAACTACTGGAATAAATAATATTTTGTGCTTGAAAACCTTTACAACTAATTCTATCTACTTCGTATAATTAATGTATTGCCTGCTGCAAAGGCCCTAAAGCAGCATTCTAATTTGTAAAATGTTCCAGTGAATCAAAAACAGAAAGAGAAAATACACAGAGAGAAAAACAGAGACAGACAAGACAACTTGAGTTGTCATTGAGCAAAATAGTAAATATATTTTAATATTCCCACCTACCAGCTGTTCCTCGGAAGGAAGACTGAGCAATCTACTTCTGTAGAGATACTGCCTCAGAAACCCAAGGTGGGGGTCGCTAAGAGTCAGATCCGACTTGAAGGCAGTGAGTTTATTTTTTTCTGGTTTAAGGTGGAAATAGCTTGGTGCCTTCTCTAACTTCGAAATAAAATTCAAGCAAATGCTCTCAAAGGTCAAATGTCCAGGGTTTTTGTCTTACATGACTTATATTTTTCTCTGTGTGTTCTCCCTTGCTATCAGAGATAACCTGAGACATTTGTTTTACAAACTGTCTTCCCCTAAGCAAGTTAATGGTGAGGAAGCATAGAGCACCCTTCAGTCCACCCTGAAGCAGTTGGTTGCTCAGACAGAAATGTGCCAATCTACATTCAGTAGTATATGCACCCCACTAATGCGATGATCAATTCTCCTCAGCATTTATGTATTATGCACTAAGCTCTTTGTTATTCCATACCTATTTATATATTCTTTTCCTCATGTTTATAATGTCTTTTTCATGTATGTTTTCTTGTTTTGGCATTAAAAATATAAGCTCCTTGAGGGAAATCATTATATCCTGCATCATTTTGTTACTTGGGCTTTGTCAATAGTGGGTAGAGCAAATACACATTTGCATGCAATGAATGTTGTTGACTGACTGGCAAGCATTTATATCCTGAATAAAAATGTCACATCTAGAAATGGATATTGAAAGACTCCAAAGATTACTTTTGAAATTCTGCAACTCCTCCAAGCTAATATAATCACATCTATAGAACTATAGGTACACAGCTAATAAACTACCCACCTCTAATGCTTCGATTTAAAGATCTTCTAAAAACTGGTTCTCTTTGGGTCACCACACTTGCCAGTTTGGACTTTTGAAACCTACTAATATGGGCTGACATAACAAATTAGCAACAAGAAAAGTTCACGGAAGGACAAGTGTGAGAAAGTGTGCCAAATATATTAGCATTCGTTTTGCAACCTTGTCTCCAGTTTGTGTGAAGTTGATGGTTGGAGGTTACGCTTTCATTAAAAATTGACAACATTTTAAATGCTAATCAAAACTGCTTGTCCTTTCTACTTCTATTTATCTTGGAAGGGGAAAAAAAGAGAGAGAGAGTGAAAGGGAAAAAAATAATAATAATAAGACTGTCTTTGAACTGCAACAAATATTCTCCTCATAGCCCCCCAGACCCTGTGCTCTCCTCCTGTGCAGGACAGATAAGAGTGATGCAGATTGAGTGTCAAGACCTCTGCCTGAAGTGAGAAGGTACCACCGCATAAGTTAGAGATGTGTTTTTCTGAGGAGATGACAGTATGTGTGTATGTGTGTGTATAGAGTTGCCTTTCATGTGAGTCTTCATAATTGAATGGTAGGAAAGAATGTGGAAGTGTAGTTGACTTTGCAGTGCATAAAAGGGAAAATAAATTTGCTTTCAGAGAAGAGCAGTGTGGTGTATGAGCAAATAATACAATAAGAAATGATAAAATTTAAAGAGAAAGGAAAAAAAAACTGTTTTAAGCATGAAAAAGCAAAACATGTTCTGTCATGAATCCTCAGAGATCACATAGTTCATTTCAGACCATTCGCAGGAAGATCTGATGAGGACAAAGGGAAACACCAGGCTCAAATTCTTATGCAACTTTATTGTTGGATGTGTGTAGAGCTGTGTTTTTTTTTAATTTCAGCATGAAATTTGTTTTTTCCACTCATTGTTGTCTGGCTTCTCAGAGTTGCAGAGGATACTACTGATAAGAAAGGGGGAAAAACACAATTCAAAAGAGACCTATCACAGGGGTAAATACATACCAAAAGACAGCCCATACTTACAAACAAAAATGGCTCTGTCAGTTTAGGTATGTCTACTGGCCAAATCAACTTACAAATCCAAATGTTTATTTTCTTCCCAAGCTGAAGATTCACTGGACCAAAGAGTTGAAGTGCTTTTGTGTACTTGTGCTCACATGTGTATGTCTGTGCATGCACACATATGTGTGTTAGTGTGTGTACCAACAGAGCTCAATAACCTGTACATAAGCAGGTTTGGTGTACAACAGCTTCTGTCAGTGCAGATCTGAGGTCTAAGTCTGTGTTTCTCAAGAGAGAGCATTTGCATTCTGAGCAGTGTAACTCTTTGTTGGTAAGACAGTTCTGCAAATGCCAAAACTATCCTATTTAAGATCTAGCTTAGGATGGCAAGACATCAACTGCAAAGATTACAATATCCTCATTTATTATTTCCTTCTCTTTCTCCCCCATTGTCATCATCATCATCATCATCATCATCATCATCATCATATGTTAGACAAGTACCACAAAGCTAACATACCTTATTTATTTATTCATTCCAATAAAGTTAAGGTATAAATATTATTATTATTATTATTATTATTATTATTATTATTATCTCCACGGCACAATGTAGATTGAGGCATTGACAGGCTAAATCATTCTTTCTCTAAAGGCTGTGCTAGAATTTAAACCTAGGTATGAAGGTATGAATGCCAATAAAGCAATGACTCCCAACCAGTAGGCTCAACTTCCCATTACTGATTTTTATCCAGGTGCCGATCTTTCTATGAGTCTATTTATATTTTTAATGAATAGCAATAATTGGAATAATGAGTTTATCCCTTACTGTACTAATACACACACACACACACACACACACACAGTTCTTTCCATTTATCCTAAAAAAAAAGGATTCTTTTCAAATTTTAAAGGGGCCCTTTGTTCTATGTTCTAGAATTTGGGAATCTGATGAATAAGTCTATCTCAATTCTTTCTCAGTTCTTTTCAATTTTATAGACTTGTACACTTTGAATCTATTAAGCTTTGATTTTTATGAACTGAAGAGTCCTGGTCATATGATGTCCCCAAAGAAAATATTTCCATTCATTAGGTCAGTCTCATTGTTGTATTTTCTACACCTTATTTAGGTACCTTTGAAACAAAAGATAGTTTAAATATGACACAAACAATAAAAGCATGGATAATTTCCAAATTTGAGTCTGCCCAGGTGGGCTGGGCCTCTCCAAGTCCACCTAACCTTTCCAATAATGTGGTATCATAGCTGACCTAACATGTGTGACTATGTAGGGAGCATGACTTTAAATGAACAAGGATTATCCACTGCTTAATTACACTGCTCTACCCACCAGCCACTCCTTGGAAGGAATGCTGGGCAATCTATTTCCGTAGTGATACTGCCTCAGAAACCCAAGGAGGGGTCGTTATGAATCAGATCTGACTCGATGACAATGAAGTTAGTATCCTTTTCCCCCAGAATCTAAAATCTACTTTAAACATTTTTGATCTATTTTAAAATGCAGATGGTCCATGGAAATGGCGATGTAACACTGTTCTCTGACTTTTTGTCATTTCTTTTCGTTTGTTCAGTTTTAAAATCAAGAAAACCTTAACATAATTCCAGAATCCTGAGATCAGAGCCCTGAACTGTCGTGTGGAGAGAGAACCTGCCTGAAGAACTGGATGGAGATGACTCCAATGACTATTCTGGGGAAAGATGAAGTGGGACATAGCTGTAACACCTGAAAGGCAGGAGAAGAACTGGGCCGAGGGCGTTGTTGTTGTCATGTACCGTCGAGTCGGACCTGACTCATAGTGACCCCTCCTTGGGTTGCTGAGGCAGTATCACTACGGAAGTACATTGCTCCATCTTCCTTCCGAGGAGTGGCTGGTGGGTTTGAACCGCCAGCCTTCTGGTTAGCCGTCAAGTGCCTTAGGCACTATGCTACCAGAGAGAGAAAAGATAAAGCCAAAGTCCGCTGGAGACTAACTTACCCTTGCTTCCAAGATAGCTGAAGGTGTACATAGTCCCTCTAGATTTGTTTCTATTTTGTGTGCTGCTGTTCCTTGTGTTTGGCTTAAAATCATCCATGCTTGAGTTTTCTTAGCTCAAAGACCATCTGATACCTGGATTTGTGTGAGAAAAACAGCTTGTAAAAATTACTGGGAGGTGCTTTGCATCAATAAATGCAATTTATATGCTAAATAATCACATCAAATAGATAAAGTCTCCTTCCACTTCCTTGATTCGATTATAATGTTTAAATTTCAGAACTGAAATAGAAAGGAATTCTAAACTTTTCAGTGTTTGTAATGAGAAGGCCTTAGAAACATCACACAGATTCTCTTCCTGATATTATAGTTGCAACAAAAAGCCCGTGCTGTTATAATCACCTTTAACCATTTTCAATGACAGGATACGTGATATCATTTCATTAATATAATTTTATACATGGAGAAACTCAGGATGTTGAGAGGTGAAGCGATTTCCCCAAGGTCACACTGATAGTGCTAGGAACAGAGCTAAGAAAAGACAAGTAAGTCTTAATTCAAAAAATACCATTTAAACTGATGAGATATTCCTGTGATCAATAAAATGAGAGCCCTGGCTAAATGTGGACAGTGTCACACCAAGGTATAAGTGAGAGACAGACAAAGAGGAAATGTCCTGCTGCTTATGAAAATAACCAAGGGAAACATCAGCATATTCTGTAACTGGAAACTGTTCAATTAAGTATTCATTTCATTTCACAGTCATTTTTGAAAAATAAATCTGTGTATCTTTATACTTTTAAGCTCACTGGTTTTATGCATTAGGTTGATGTGCATAACAAAATGTGGACTCTTTTTTAAATTGCCAGATAAGAGTGAGGATGTTGTTATTATTTATATATTGAAGTTGTAACAATCATGTGCTTTTAATTCATTTCACCTTCAAAGATCCGAATGTTTCCAGTTTGTAATACATTGCAGGATGTTTTAGGTACACTGAGTCTGTCTGATTCACAGCTTTCTAATCGGCTATTTAGAGTTTACACCAAGCAGAAAATCAATGTATTCAAAATGTAGTAGCTCTCTTGTTAACTCTAGTCATTTGCTTAAAGAGTAATGTCAAGCTGATAATTGAAATATGGCTTAAACCATGCATTTTAATTCAAAAGAAAAAAATGTTTGAAATATTACTAATTTGATCTTTCTCTATTCCCATCCCAAAGGGCATATTTGCCTGCCTGGCTTGAAAATTGCACTCAGGGACAGCAAGGACTAAAAAAGCCCTGGTGGCACAGCAGTGAAGTGCTCCTCTGCTAACCCCAAAGTTGGCTGCAAACCCACCAGCAGCTCAGCAGAACAATGTGGCAATCTGTTTCCATAAAGATTTATAGCCTTAGAAACCCTTTGAGGGTAGTTCTACTCTGTCCTATAAGGTCACTGTGAGTGGCATAGACTTGATAGTCCTTGGTCTGGTTTTTGTTGTTTGTTAGACCAAAGCTTTATTTAAAGTCATGCTCATACTAGGGGTTGGGATTTATCCTTCTCATAGGGCCGATATAGCCTTACTGAAAAGTTCATGAGGATTCTAGAAAAAGTGTTGATTTGATTCCCTGGGATCTCTGGTTCCTGTTCTGTTCCTGGGAAAATTGACATACTGACTTCACGGATTTGGTCCTGATAGAGTAGGTAGTTATTTAGACATGAGCAGGGGGCCTGAAAAGGGGCAGGGGGAAGCCAGCAGAAATTTTTCCAACAGTAAGTCAGAAAGCTAGAGATAACCATAACTTATACCACAGAAGATGAGGAGCAGGTGCCATGTCAAATATGCACAAAATGTAATTTCTGTGTCCTTGAATTCATGGGGCAATTTGACCTTAGGGTCATTATAATAAATTATATTGAATTTCCATCGTGGGTTTGACCCACCTGGTGGCCAGTTAAAGAGAATTGTGGGAAAGCTAAGAAGGCTCAGTTGGAAAGGTTATCTATGTAAGGAAAGAAAATAGAAGAAGAGACGGGATTGGTAGAATGAAATAAGGAAGCTTACCAGTATGTCCCTACCCAAATCCAACCCAAATATTTAGACAATATAAGGAGACTATTGTACAGATCTGGGAGCTGCTCCCCCTAGAGAAGTAAGCCTGCTCTCTACCCTTTGGGAATGTACTTTCACCTAATAAACTTGCTACTGCTTGCTACTGAGAAGCGGACATGGGGTGTCTGTGGATGTGTGGTGTCTTGAGTTATTTCCTGAGTGAACACAAGGTCTTCTCCTGGGTAGAGAAATCCTAGGACTGGTAACATTCCTACTTTCTGCAAGTTTGCCTCAGTTGACTTGCTGTCTTCGGGAACATAGGCTGATTTGCTGTAAAATGGCAATAGTAGTATGTGTCCAAATTTGAGTACTCCACATTCAAAGACAGAAAACTATCCTTGAAATATGGTCTGAGTAAGGCACACAGTTATGTCATTTGGGGAAGATGAGAATTTAACCCAGAGTCATTTTCTGGATGCAAATATTACAGTAGTTATGTTCAAATATGTCTAAAGTTATTATTGAGATGAAGAATTTGTCTTGTTCTGTGATATCTAGTAGAAACAAGGATCAAATATTTTGCAGAGAAACTGTCATATCAAAAGAATGAACTTTCTAGCAATTAAAATGATATGGAAAATAAAATGGATGCAGTAATGGTAATACTTTCCATTAAGTAACACCATTCCCTGTCAAGTGGGGTGATCAGGAGTTGTTTTGAAGAACTGACCCAAGTGCAACAATATGAGGGTGAAAAGAACAACTGTATTTGAGCTTTCCTTCAATCTTCAGCCTATGAGACTGAGGCCATAGTTGGTGATACCTGGTTGGCTTCACTAATGTGCTATGGCCATTCTGTTTCCAGCCCTTACCAGCTTTCATTGAAATTTTGGGGGCCACTATAATACCCTGCGGGAGCTCTGGTAGCATAGTGCCTAAGGCACTTGACTGCTAACCAGAAGGCTGGCGGTTCAAACCCACCAGCAACTCCTCGGAAGGAAGGTTGGGCAATCCTACATCTCTAGTGATACTGCCTCGGAAACCCAAGGAGGGGTTGCTATGAGTCGAGGCCAACTCGACGGCAAATAACAACAACAACAACATAATACCCTGCACATGGTTGGTACACAGCAAGTGTTCATTGGCCTGAAGGTTAAGATAAAGTGGGTGGAAATGGAGACATTAAGCAAGGAATAAAGCCTTGGGGTGACCTTAAGCTCCTTCATAATTTATTTTTGGGTAAGCCATTGTTTGAGTTTCAGTAAACAGATTTAAGTAAAATTGCTTACTGCTAGACTCTGTCCAGGTTTGTGATAATTCTTTCAAATATTTAGTGTCATATAGCACTGCAATCAAGAAAACTCTCACTGCCGTTGAGTCAAATCCAGCACATGGTGACCCCTTCTTGGGTTTCCGAGGCAGTATCTCTACAGAAGTAGATTGCCCAGTCTTCCTTCTGAGGAGTGGCTGGTGGGTTTGAACCTCCAGCATTCTGATTAGCAGCCAAATACCTTCACCACTACCCCTCCAGAACAATCAAGAAGGAAACTTTTTAACATGTTGAAAATATGAAGTGGGGCTGAGAAGCAAGGGAATAAAATATATATATTCTGTTGAATTTTCAAGAAGAAACCCTATGGAGATAGAAAGTACTTATCATACATGGAGTGTTGTCCAAGTGTTAAAGTGAAAATCCTCTCCTGTTCAAAGGGCCACTGGTCTGAATGTAGTAATAAGGATCAAATGAGAAGTAAGCACTTCCTTGGCACTCTCAGTCTAAGTAAATCAATTCCAAAATCTATTTTTCTTCTAAGGAGGGAGGAAAGGGGCACGAGAAGGAGCGACAGAGAGAGAGAGAGGGAGAGAAAGAGAGAAATTAATAAAGAACCAATGTAAGCCAATCAAGAAAGGAGTTTTTCTGCAGGCCCACTTTAACAGTGGTTGCCACCTAGGGATGATTTTCCCCCAGGTGATATTTGGCAATAATAGTTTGAGACTTCAATATCCTACTTTCAATAATGGATTGAATAAGTAGGCAGAATATAATGTCCTTTTTATCTAAACTATCTAGTTTGTTGGCATACAACTATGCATAGTGTTCCTTTATTTCTGTGACATCAGTAGTAATGTTCCCTCTATTTCTGATTCTAGTAATTTGAATGTTCTCTGTTTTTCTTAGTCAATTAGGTATAGGTTGTTAGTTTTAATCTATTCAAGGAAGCAGTTTTGAGTTTCACTGATTTTATCTGTTGTTTTTCTCTTCTTTATTTCATTAATGTACACTCTAATCTCTATTACTTCTTTCCTTTTTCTTCTTGTAGGGTTCATTTGCACTTTTTTCCTCCAATGTCTGAGAGTGGAAATTCAGATTATTGATGTGAAGTCTGGTTTCTGTTTCAACATAAACACTACAGCTATACATTTCCCTCTAAAAACTGCTTTCACTGCATCCCATACATTATGGCACACTGACTCTTCAATTTCATTCATCTCAAAATATTTTCTAATTGCCCTTTTGCTCTATTGGCTAGTCAATAGGAT
>NW_006921748.1:791775-792488 GCF_000298275.1 Orycteropus afer afer
TTGAGTTTTGCTCCACATTTTTATCCCAGTCTATCCAGGATTTCCTACACTGATTCCTTTTCAGTACTTGATCATTGTAGCCAGGCACCATCTAGTTCTTCTGGTCTCAGGGTCATGTAGGCTGAGGTTTACATGGTCCATTACTCCCTTAGACTAATAGTTTCCATGCACTGTTGGTTTTCTTCATTCTTCTTTGCTCCAGATGAGAAGAGACCAATTGTGGCATCTTAAATGGTCTCTTGCAAGCTTTTAAGACCACAGTCGCTACTCACCAAAGTAGAATGCAGAACAAAGTTTGTGTACAGTATGTTATGCCAGCTGAGTTTGATGTCCTAAAAGACCATGGTCCTGAGCCCTTGGGCTCAACACCTTATTCATGCAGGAAGCAATATTTTATTAATTATGTGGTAGACCAAAGGAGTGGATGAAGAAATAAAGGCAAATATGAATTCACTTTTTAAACTTACACCATCCTGTTTTTTAAGGTTATGGAAAAACCAGTTGCTAACTTCATGTAGAAAGGAAAGAGACCTCAGATGAGCAAAGCACCACTGAAGAAGAAAAACAATGTGGGAGGTCCCACACTCCCTGATCTAAAAACCTACTATACAGCCACAGTAGTTAAAACAGTGTGGTATTGGTACAATGATAGACAGATAGATTGGTAGAACATAATTGAGAACCCAGAAATAGACCCATCCATCTATGGATAG
>NW_006921748.1:793418-795169 GCF_000298275.1 Orycteropus afer afer
CACCTCAATGCCAAAAAGACAAACAATCCAATTCAAAAATGGACAAGGTCCGGTGAAAATGCTGGCAACCAACAAATACATGAGGAATTGCTCATGATCATTAGTCATTTGAAAGATGCAAATCAAAACAACAATGAGATATCTCATCTCAGCAATAATAGCAAAGTTCAACAGCACAGAAAATAACAAATGATGGTGAGTTTGAGGAGAGATTGGAACTCTTTGTGTACTGCTTGTGGGACCGCAAAATGATACAACCATTCTGGAAAATGGTACAGCATTTCTTTAAAAAACTGAAAATAGAAATACCATTTGAAGAAGCAATTCAATTACTAGGAATATATTCTAACGAGGCAAGAAAGAGGACATGAACAGACATATGCACATCCATGATCATCACTGCACAATTCACTATAGCAAAGAGATGGAAACAACCTCAATACCCACCAACAGATGAATGAATAACCAAACTGTGGTACACAATGGAATATTATGCTTCATTAAAGAGCAGTGAAGAATACACGAATCATCTCACAACATGGATGGATCTGAAGGACATTATGCTGAGAGAAATAAGTCAATCGCAGAAGGTCAAATACTGTATGAGCCCATTACTGTAAAAAGTCAAGGAAGAGTTTGCTGAGGGAAAATAACTCACTTTGTAGGTTACCGGGGATGGGAGGGAATGAGAGGGGAGAATTTTGGACTAGTTGGGGACTACATGCTGAGTTGGGTAAGGAGGTAAAGCTGGACAGACAGGTGTGCATAAGGAAGAAGAGCACAGGGATGGGGGGTCACAGGGAAGGGAGAGGAGGACAGTGGGTTAGGGTTGGGGATGATAATAAGGAGTGAAACCAAATGTATATGAACTGTTGAATGTAAAACAAATTCTGCTCTGTAAATTTGCACCCAAAACACGAAAAAAAGAAATAATAAAATAAAAAATAAACTTACACCATTCCTTAGTCACAAACTTGTGTGTCAAATTTGGCCACTCATCTCAACGAGTATTCTTGACCAGAGAGGACTAATCACAAGAGAGTGAAAAACTCCACATTACTTTTCTCCACTGGAGCAAAAAGAAGATGAGGCCCTTGGGTGCTTGTGTGGAGGGCATTTGTGATAGGAAAGACAGCATGTATTTCAGTGTCAACCTTGAGTGTTTAAGGTCATTAACACTGCTAAGAGGAAGGCAATCATGAACCATTTGTTTTTGAGGCTAGATGATAATGAATGTTCTAGAATAAGCATAAAACACCCAAATTTGCTTAATTGTACAATATTATACCAGGAGGGGAGATTTCTTTCTGACCCCAGCTGGTGATCAGTTTATGCCCTGATGTATGCAATTTAATGGTCTGTATCATTTTTATCATGTCACTGCAGATGTTATTCTTACTCATATGAATGCTTAATCCTCTTGTTGGATACTTATCCCTGCTAATTATTTCCACAGTGTCTGAAGCAAGTCACTCAAAGCCAAGGCTTAAGAGCAGAGTGCCTTTTCCCTGGAGCCAAAACAGGAAAAAAAAAAAAAAAAGTTTACAGTAAAATATGCTTAAGTTACTGGGACAGAAATCCAAGATAGCATTTTGGCAAAGGTGATGTAGCTTCATTCAAAGAAAATTCTTCCCTTTATTTTTGTGTCACTTTGCTGTATATAGTGCCCAAGAGAGAGATAAACCACTGCTTAATTTCTGAACAAAACGTAATCAAGTAGGAAAACCTTTGACTTTTAAAATTAAGAAAAA
>NW_006921748.1:795269-799741 GCF_000298275.1 Orycteropus afer afer
AAACACCCACTCCCACACTCACACACACTCTAATGTACACTCACAGTTTGGATACAAAGGATGTAGCACTAAGGATTGCACAAGATCAGATTAAAAATATCAATTTAAGTATTCAACATATGCCTCTAGAATAAGTGGGAAGTCCAACACTGTACTCACTGTGCATATGTAAACATGCGGAATGATTTCACCTTCTGCCAGAAAATTTGTAGGAACACAGGAACCTCTCTAGATTTCAGAGGCCTTCAATTATAAAAGGAAGAGGTCCGTGTGTCTGGCACAATTACAAGCACAGGAAGTATAAGATGAGCCAGACACTCTTCCCGTCTTCAAGAAGATTTGGTTTAGTAGCTTAGGCTAAATTTTATCTAAAGTTTCACTTGCTCTAAAAGTCAAGGAAATGCTAAGATAATCTCAAATATGAAGGGAAGTTAGAGCTCATCAAATCAAATGTTGGACCTTATTTATGAGCCTCCCTTCTCATATACTCTAAGGTGGATTGATGACATCCTGAGTACCCCAGGATGGAGAATTTGATGTTTTACTAAATAGCTACTTCAGCATCCCAAAACACCATCAGTAAAACATGCTCTTAAAAATGCCATCCAGGAACAACTAATAAGCAGATTATAATCTTAGTGGAAATGGAAAGTGATATTTGAGATCCACTGGATAGTAAACAGTACTACAAGCTAAGATATCGAACTTCTTGGAAAATCTAAGGGAATACACATATTTTAAGGTTTCCTGGGCAGTTTTAGGTGGTGCAAACACAGTCAGCTATTAACCAAAAAGTTGGGGACTTATGCCCACACTCAAAACCTTGGAAGAAAGATTTGGTGATCTACTTCCAAAATATCAACCATGAAAAACTCTGTTGAATACAGTTCTACTCTGATACATATGTAGTCACCATGAGTTGGGCTTGACTAGATAACAACTCATTTTTTTGTCAGTTTCTTGGATGCCAGACACTGAGCTAGATCTCCTGACAACATTTGATGAGGCAAATGGGACATGCCCACTTGACGTAAGAAGGCACTAAACTTCAGAGAGTAAATAGCTTGACCAAGGTTACAAGAATATAGAGAGCAGAGATACGATTGGAATTAAAGGTCCAAGGTTTGAATTTAAAGGTTGAATCTCCCGAGAATAATGCATGATGCTACCTCATTGCTTTCAATTCGTCCCTAACTACCTGCTTAATGTTGCTGAGTAATTGGGGACTACTCATGCGACCTCATAGACCCTCAGTTTCCTCTTGCTCAAAACTGTCAACTTACTGTGAAAGTGCAAAATTTTGATGTATGCAGCAAACCTCAAGTGTATTAGCTATCCAGCAGTTATCATCTCCAGAGTACATTTCTCAGAGGTGGTTCTAACTACATAGAAGCACCCAGATTCCTAGTCAATTCTCATTCTGAACAAGGATGATTTACCAAGGCTTAGTAATCTGTGACCAAGATATAACCACAGATACCCACAGATGATTCATTGGTGAAAGGGGTACAAAATGGATGATTCCAATCAGTTATTCAATACCAGGGGCCACTTCATCATGCTTTAACTAGACGAATGCTAGATAAAGTGAAATAAGAAGTGGTAATTGTAACTTGAGATCAGTTATCACATAGTGTAGTGATCTCCATCCCAATATGTTTAAACAAGCTGGATGCATTGTGAGGTCTGCTTCTGTGTTTTTCTAAACCATATGACACACCTAATAAAACTGCTTTACAAAAATAAGCTTTACTACCGAACTTCTGTAATTAAATACGGTTTTTATAATAGGGATACAATTTACTGGAGCTGTGAATGCTAGTCTGTATAATTAATAATGAAGCATGTTTTAATGAACATTTATTAGCAGTATGAAATACAAATATCTTGTAGATCAGCTACCATCTAAGAAAACTTCATTTATTCCCTGAGATTAAAAAGCCCTGCATTAATACTATCAGCATTGCAGTCTTGACAGCTCTACAATCCACTCTGCAAAAACTCATTAATTTGAATCCTCACTAATATGGACACTGTGATAATTCAGAAGGTGGTGGGACTGAAGTTTGCCCTTGTGCTCTCTATGAAAAAATAGTTTGCAGAATAAATTAATAGTGTAAACAAGATTATAGAAAGGTCTGTTTAACCACTTAAGAGAATTTCCTTTCAAGTATCCATGGATCATACATTTGCATACACACAATTAATATGCCAATTACAAATGATTCTTATTTATTCATTTAAAGACTAAGGTCTT
Source organism: Orycteropus afer afer (assembly GCF_000298275.1). Classification (NCBI taxonomy): domain Eukaryota; kingdom Metazoa; phylum Chordata; class Mammalia; order Tubulidentata; family Orycteropodidae; genus Orycteropus; species Orycteropus afer. The sequence continues at coordinate 797,527 of NW_006921748.1, forward strand.
TGCTTACTAAACAAAGATTGAATAAATGCTGAGAATTCACTCATTATAAAATGACTTATTAAGAACCTGAGTGGTTACCAAGAAATTTAAGAAATGAACAATGTTCCCAAGAAAGTTGTATTCTAACACAGTGAGTGGTCCATAACATTGGCTGCATAACAGAATCACCTCGCAACATTAAAAAAACAAACAAACAAAAAAAAAACTAATGCACAAGCCCAAGCCCTAACAAGTCCAAATTAATGCCTTTGCATTGGGGACCGAGCAAACATTACAAACTGGTTGTGAGATGTTAAAAATTGTGATTCTTCAAATAGAGTCATACAAAATGTGGAGACACCTATGAGTATTAAGATAGTAGGCTGTTGTCAGACTTCTTTTCTCCCTGAACACTATTGTCAAGACGCTTTCTTCTAGCCTCCCTAATTCTACAACAGGCAAGAACTAGATGTGACTAGTAATTTCCTCCAGGTAACCATATGTTCTTGGTGGCCCAGAACAGTCCTGGTTTATGCCTATTTTCAGGGCTTAATTATTGTTGTCCCACCACCCCCTGCCTAATGCATTCTCAAAACTCTCCTGGTTTAGACACTGATAAGGATTGAATTGCAGCCCCTAAAAATATGGATTATAAATCCTAAACCTATAACCTGTGTGTATAATCTCATTTGAGAATGGGTTGCATTTGTTATGTTAATGAAGCAGTATTAGTGGAGGGTGTGTCTTAAATATAAAACAGCAGATTAAGCAAGTAAGCAGAGATGGGGAGAGACAGATGTCAAACCACACAAGGATCACCAAGAAACCAAGAAAGAGAAGCTGAAAAGAGACATGGACCTTCCCTAGAGCCAACAAAGAGAGAAAATTTTCCTCTAGAGTCAAAACCCCCAAAAGAGCCTCCCAAACTGTGAGAAAATAAATTTCTGTTTGTTAAAGCCACTTATTTGTTTGCAACAATGCTAGATAACTAAGAATTTGGTGCTGGAGAGTAGGGTGCTGCTTTAAGGAATATCTAAAATGTGGAAGTGGTTTTGAAATTGGATAATGGGTAGAGGCTGGAAGAGTTTTAAGATGCCTATTAGTGAAAGCTAGATTGCCTTGAAGAGACTCTTGGCAGAATTATGTACATTAAAGGCAATTTTGGTGAGGGCTCAGAAGGAAGTGAGGAGAGCTACAGAGAAAGTGTCTATCATCTTAGAGAATATACATAGCACCATCAATACCATGTTGCTAGACATGGGAATGTTCATTGTGCTTCTGGGGAGGCTTTAAAATGAATGATGAACATGTGATTGGACAATGGAGTGAGGGCAATGTTTTTTTTTTTTTATACAGTGACAAAGAACTTGTCTGAGTTATATTCAAATGTTTGGTGAAAGATAGAATTTGTAAGGGATGAACATGAGTATTTGACTGAGGAGATTTCCAATCAAGATCTTAACGAGGCTGCATGTTTTCTCCTGGCTCCTTATTTTAAAACGTGAGGAAAGAAATGCACTTAAAAATGAACAGGGCAAAATGAAAACAAAACTTATAGAGGAGAGAGATCCTATTGTACAAACTAAGGATATCAGTTCTAGAATTTACACCAAGGACACAGCTATACAATTTTCAGTTAAAGAGATTAAGCCTCTGACTGATGGATCTAACCAACTGCCACAGCAGAAAAGCCATCAATTTAAACTGAGCCGGACAAAAACAGGATGAAAGGAAGGGAAGAAGTCTTCCTCTTGGAAATCTATCTTTTGTCCCCCAGAAAAGGACAATCCTGGAATAACTCAGAGATCAGCACAACTGCTGAAAAGTACAGGTAAGCAGGGCTGAAGTGGTGGCAAAGAGTGGAGCCATGGTCTTCTAAATCTCCAAGGGTAGAGTCAGAGCCTCCTGGATCTCAAAGGATGGAACCAATGTACCCTAGGTTTCAGAGTCAGAGCTCCATCTACTCGGTTCTGGAGTGTCATTCAATAAGAGGACAGAGCTGCAGCCCCCAGGGGAGAGGGTAGGATTTCCATACCCAAAAGGCAGGAGAAAGAAGTCTATTTGGGGATGAAGGGATGGAGTCACCATACAGATAGACTAGGAGAACAGGGCCACTCAATTTCCCATTCAGTTTCCATACTCGTTGTTGTTGTTGTTGTTAAGTGCCATCGAGTCGTTTCCAACTCATAGCAACCCCATGCACAGCAGAACGAAACACTGCCTGATCCGGCGCCAG
>NW_006921748.1:800421-801640 GCF_000298275.1 Orycteropus afer afer
AATGGGTCTGAAAGGTGGAGCTACCACCCAGAATCAGGAAAGCATAGCAAATTTCAAGAGTCTAGAGAGCAGGACCATTGCCCTGATGAACCAGGAAAACAGAGAATTGTCTTTAAGCCTTGAGATCTAATTCAATTTTTTTTTTTTTTTCTGCTGGATTTTGTATTTGCTTAGTGCCGTTATCCCTTCTCCCCCTCAAATTTCTCCTGTTTTTAATGGAATGTCTACCTCGTGCCTGTTCTACTATTGAATTTGGGAAATAGATACCTTGATTCTAGATTTCACTGGTTCACAGATGAAGATGAATTTTGCCCCAGGATTAAATGTGCCTATATTCTCAACCATATTTCAGTTAGATTATTCAGAAAAGATTCTGGAATTGAAGTTGATTTAAGACTTTGGAATGATATGGTGGGGCGAATGTGTCTTGCAAATGGAAAGGATATGTGTGAATTTGGGGAGTTGTAAAGGATGGAATATTAGATTAAATCATGTTCCTCAAAAATACATTTGGTAAAGCCAACTCTTATACATAGGATAGCTATGAGTCCGAGATGACTCAATGGCACCTAACAACAACAATAACATATATATGATTATAATGTCCTTTGGGACCATGTTTTCTTTGTTATCTTAATGAGATAGCATTAGTGTTGAGTGTATTTCAAATCAATGCCTTTTGGTATATAAAAGAAGAGATTAAGCAAACAAGTAAGCAAAGATGGGTGAAAATGGATGTCATGCCACATGAAGATCACCAACGAGACAAGGACCTTCCTCCAAAGCCAACAGAAAAAGAAAGGCTTTCTCTAGATCTGGCACCTGAATGTGAATGTCTAACTTAAATTGTGATAAAAAAAATAAGTTTTTATTGGTTAAAGTCACCCACTTGTGGTATTTCTGTTATAGCAACACTAGATAATTATGACAGGGACCAAGTAACAATTAGACATTAAGTTTTCAAGGTTAAAGCATTGTGGTGCTTCAAATAGAGGCATTTAAATTGTTAAGACCTCATGAGTATTAATCTGTTAGGCCGTTGTTGGGTTTCTTGTCTCTCTGAACACCTTGGTCAAGGCTGCATTCTCTAGCTACCCTAGTCCTAGTCAAGCAAGGACTAGGTGTGACTGGTATACTTTTCCTCCAGGTAACCTTATGCTGTTAGTGGCCCAGGACAATCCTGGTATTCACCTACTATCTTGGCATAATTATAAGAGCT
>NW_006921748.1:802510-807383 GCF_000298275.1 Orycteropus afer afer
TTTACAGTCCCACCAGCAGTGTATGAGAGTCCCAATCTCTCCACAACCTCGCCAGCATTTGTTATTTTCTGTCTTGTTGAACTTTGCTACTAGCAGCAATGCATTCTTAAAATGTAACCTCTCGATCTCTATGTCTGTCTGTATTATCTTTTCCTGCCCATCCCCACAAACTTTGTTCTAATTTAGGACCACTTTATCTAGTGCATCCAGCTCATCATTTCCCAATATCTCCTGATGTGATCCTCTCTTTAAAATTGATCACCATCATTGCCTTTAAGGTAAACTTGCTTAGCACTCCAGGTAAGCAAGGTCCTTTAGTGATTTGTTCTCTGCCCATTTTTCAGACTTCACCTTCAGCTTCTCTTCCCTTCTGTACTTCTATGGAATCAATACAGATTTCATTACTCTATGTCTCTGAGCTCCGGTAGCATAGTGGCTAAAGCACTTGACTGCTAACCAGAAGGCTGGCGGTTCAAACCCACCAGCCACTCCTCGGAAGGAAGGTTGGGCAATCCTACTTCTGTAGTGATACTGCCTCGGAAACCTAAGGAGGGGTCGCTATGAGTTGGGGCCGACTCGACGGCACGTAACAACAGCAACATGTCTCTGACCATGCTGCATTCTCAGACAGATTCACTTTCTTCCTTCCTCACTTGGAAACCCCATGCCTCCTTGGAACACTAAACACAAATAGTACATCTTTAATGGAGTAGGACTGATGGGAGTGAGCTGCAGGGATCCAGGTGAAGAGAGGGAACCCAGGCACATCCAACGCAGCAGGGCTGGAAAACCAGAGAAAGGAGATGAATAGACCTGGGGCCCGGTACTAACGGGAGTGAGCTGCAGGGATCCAGGTGAATGGAATAAGGGGGACACTACATGGTTTAAAATCAAGAAGGGACGGGATCACACAGTGTTTCATTCTGCTGTGCATGGGTTCGCTATGAGTCGGAAATGACTCGATGGCACCTAACAACAACAACAACTGGCTTCTCAGGGAACATCCAACTTGAGTTGATTTACTTCTACACATCTCTTCATGGTTGTGTCACCTTGCTCTGGATGTGTTTGTTTGCATATTTTTCTTTATTTTGGCATGCTTGCCTTACCAATCTATACTGAGGAGTATAACTAATTATACTTTTATTTCCACAGCCTCTGCTCCAGGGTCTCCACTTAGGAAAAACATCCCTGGATAGTTGAGACAAACTTAAAATACCAATCTAACATGATGTAATGTGCTAAACTACTTATTCAGCTTTTCTTGGCGCCTTTTAGCTCTGACCAAAACTAAACCAAACTCACTGCTGTTGAGTCAGATCCGACTCATAGTGACCTTTCCTTGGGGTTCTGAGGCAGTATCACTACAGAAGTAGATTGCCCCATCTTCCTTCTGAGGAGTGGCTGGTGGTTCTTCTGGTTAGCAGTCAAATGCCTTAGGCACTTAGCCAGAGCTCCTAGGTCTGATAGTGTGTGGAATTCCTGATATTTTACAGTGATGTTGAGGAAATACTTGCCCTTCATCCAGGTTTCAATGACTATAAGATAGAAAATTTGCAGGTAGTCTAGTTTCTCCAAAATGCAATGGACTCTTTTGGAGATGACAGATATTATCAATAAAATAACTATTGTAAATATTGTAACTATTATGCTATGCTAGTTCCTTTAAGAACTATGGTAGCTAGTTCCCTTAAGATCATAAATAGAACAGAAATAATGAGACAAAAAATACACACACACATACAAATCATGGCCTACATTCCGAAGGACACACTGTTGACTGATAACAAGATATGTCTTCTAGCCAATATATTTAACCTTTCATTCTGACAGATGGCCTGTCCTAAGATTTGATAAAAATGTATTTATTTCAATGGTTTTGAGAAGACTGATTCTGATAAAAAACAGTACTAACTTTGACTTCCAGTCAAGAAATTTCTAGCTCAAAAATTGAGGTCTATTGTGAAAGCTAGAATTTAATTGACTTTTTTTTTTTGACTCATTTTGTCAGAAACCTTTTTCATTGTAGGTTTGCTGAATCAACTTAGAGCCAATTTCCAAATGGAGGGTGATTTTTAAAAAAAGTCAGAAATAATGGGGTTTATGTTAATTATTTGAATTTATTCAACTTTGTACACCACCTTTATAAATGGAGTATATTTTTTTTGTGAGCATTTGTCTGTGTGTGTGTTAGAAGTAGAAAAAGATAGACACAAAACTACATACATAAAGAGAGAGAGAGAGAGAGAGAAAGGAAGAGTGAGTCAGAAATAAAGAAAATCTGGTTTCCAAATTCCCTTTAAAAAAAAAACAACTCACTGCCGTTGAATTGATTCCGACACATAGTCGATTCCGACCCTCTTCTGGTCACCTAGTGCTGCTGTGACAAGAATATACCACCAATGGGATGGCCTTAACAAACAGGAGTTTATTGTTATAATTTGGAGGCTTTAATTCTGAGTTCAAAGTGCCAGGCTCTAGGCGCTGGGTCAAAGCCCCTCAACCTTGAGCTTCAACTTTCCCTCTTGTTCCTGGCCTACTGAAGCTAGAGGTTTTTCTTCATTCAGACAGCTACTGGCTGCTGAGGCTGACAAGCTCAGTGTTGACAAGTAAAAAGACACAGCTCCAATGTTACCAAACCATACAGCAGGCCATTCATTCAAGTCCATTGAATGTCCCATGGTTGGCAGAGCATGCTAGGCTACTGAGTAATGACACAGCTACATGCAGGGTTCAAGGTGCCATAAGCTAGAGACCATTCCCCAAACCACATCCCTAAAGCAGCTACACAGCTGCTCACAGTAGATTTCACCATGGAGTTGATTACCAGTCTCATCATGGGGAGTACTACATCCAGCTGCTCAGCCACTCAACCAGGCCCAACTAAGTTGACACACATACTTAACCACCACACCCCCACTGGGTTTCCAAGGTGATAAACCTTTCCAGAAGTAGATTGCCCTGTCTTCCTTCCATGTAGCAGCTAATGGGCTTAGAACCACCAACCTTCTGGTTAGCAGTCAAGTATCTTAGGTACTATGCCACCAGAGCTCCTTAAATGCACTATACACCATACAATATAACAGATGATAAAAATTTGTGATGATAAACGAATTTCCTCATGCCCTTTGTGGTTTTGAAATCATTTATTTATTTATTATAAAAATATCGTTTTGTTGTTGTTTGCCGTTGAGTCGGCCCCGACTCATAGCGACCCCTCCTTGGGTTTCCGAGGCAGTATCACTACGGAAGTAGGATTGCCCAACCTTCCTTCTGATATTAGTAACTAAAATATTTCATAATCACTAATGTTTGAACAAGGAGCCTTGGTGGCCCAATGCACATGAGCTCAGCTGCTAACTGAATGAATGATTGATGGTTCAACTCCATTTGCCACTCCATGGGAGAAAAGGTCTGTCCATAAAGATTACAGCCTAGAAGACCCTACAAAACAGCTCTACTCTCTCCTAAAAGGTTGCTATGAGTCATAATCAACTCAACAGCACATAATAAAAACACAGATTTTGCTATAGGACTCTGCAACTATATAACAATAATTTGAAATTTGGCAAAGATCAGAGAAAGCATCAAATAAGAAATTGTTTCACTTGGACTAAGCAAAAGCTGATTGGTGAGTTTACTGTATATGCCTAAGTAGGTAAATTCACTGTGACTTCGATGTGAATAAAGACTAGATTGAGATAGTGTCTCCAGGTTCCATCTGGAGTTTGGGTTGAAATTATATAGATCATTAGAAAATTTCACTTTAAAAGATTTGGTCTTGCAGTTGAAGAGATTGATACCTAGTTGTTAATCCTTGCAGCAATCACTTCAAGGGCACAGGAGGTTCAAACCCACCAGCCACTCCTCAGAAAGAAGGTTGGGTGGGCAATCTACTTCCATAGTGATACCACCTCAGAAACCCAAGGAGGGGTCCCTATGAGGCAGATCTGACTTGACAGCAGTGTGTTTGGGTTTTTTTGTTTATACTGTGAAGAAGGAGCTCTGCCATTTGGCTGCTAATGAGAAAGTCAGTGGTTCAAATCCACCAGCCACTCTGCAGAAGGAAGACAGGCTGATCTACTTTCATAAAGATTTACGGGCTTGGAAACCCAATGGGGGTTGCTATGAGTTGAAATCAATTCAACGGCAGTGACTTTCATGCTTTGGTTTTATACTGTGAAGACCCTCAATGACATGAATTGATAGTGACTGTTAACAGTGAGCTCAATGTGACGGAAATTTATTTTGAGGGCTAAGCATTGTCAGAGTGTATTGATAATGAGATGAGAGGTAAAAGTTACAAACCAAAACTAGATACATATATCCTGAATGGAAGAAGCAAATTTTATGCAAAATTTAATAGCACCTATATAATATGATTTCAACAACACTGACAACACTCCAATTACCTCTCCTACATAACTCTTCTGCTTCCTGAGTCCTAAACATGCTTTCCTTTAAAAGGAACCCCCTGCCCCAAGGTAGACAAGATGTTTTATTGTTTTATCCGTCTCAGAAAATTGAGTGTGAATAAACAATTACAGAGAAAATGTGAAAGAGGCAACAGACAGTAAAATGTCACAAAACTTCTAGAAATACCAAAGAGGGAAAGAGCTGGACAGTAGACAAAGGATGCCCATTGGAGGATGGAGTGGAAATACAACTTTTCAACTTGAGAGTTTAGAGGAAAGTGTTAATAAGCTACTGGATGAAGAAATCCCTTGATCAGAGACTTCGTTTACTATATAAAAAGACATTTCTTAAAAATTTATCAAACTGCCAGCATAATAATAAATTGAGAGACCTGCCACTTTACTCTACATTTGGTCTTATAAATAGCAAAAATTCTCTAGTTTCTTTAGCATATCAG
>NW_006921748.1:807777-825146 GCF_000298275.1 Orycteropus afer afer
AGATACACTAAAATATCTTAACACAATAATACAGTACTACTAATAAAAATGTTTGATGCACATTGCAAATTAGCTCCCATTTGTCATTACAAACCATTGTATGTACCTCTAAATTTTAATATAACAGAGGTTGGTTCCTAACTACATAACTGCAAGTTGGGTGTTCTTTACCTGAGGACTATCTGAACTTTTTTAAGGCAGCCAAAGGAATCGGATACAAGCAGCCATATTTGAGAGATGGAAGGAAATCCCAGCTTGTTCATGGATGAAAGCTCAAGCATCCCCAGAATGGGCTAATCCTCCTGCTTTATTACACTCTGCCTTGCAGGCTTGGGTTTTTGGCATTTGCATTAATGACTCTATATTAAAGGAATAGTTTTATTATAGCACATAACCATTATTTGACTATCCAAATCACACATAGGTGTTTCTCTTTTTAGTAATGGTAATGAAAGTATTTGAATTTGAAGATGTTGGAGTTAGGTTGACAAGTCCAACAAGGATTAAAAAAAGTCTTATGAATGGGATAAAAGGAAAAATTAGATTCATAAACAGTTGACATAGAATTCCAGAGTATAATCCCACTTTAATAAAAAAACACAAAAGACAGAGATAACTGCTTTTTTTTAAAATTGTGTCTTGCTTGAAAGAATGAATATGAATAGCATGATGAAAAACTTAATTCTGTGTTAATGAGGGGTTCAAATTAAATAATTCTTTATTTTTGTTATGGGGTAAATAGTCTCTAGGACAAGTAGAACATTTCTAATAGGGACACTCCCTAATAGTTTCTGTAGCAAGTGGCTGATGTCAGAATCTGACACACAGTTTTAAAATTGTGCATAGACATATTATTTGAGCTTAGTTTGATGGATATAAATAGAACATTAATAAAATCTCATTATTGGAAAGGGGCTGGCATTCATAAAATCTAACAGCTCACCCAATCTGAAGTCCTGGTGTGGCACAGATATGTGGTCGTTTAATTTCAACAGCAGTACTTTTAGTGATGGAATCATCATCACCTCTTGATGTGACTCCTCTCGCTTTGTATAGCTCTAAGTAATACAAGTTCCATTGTTTTAGAATAAAAGTCCATTCTTTACCTCTCCTGAGCAAAAGAGAAAGACAGAAACCAAAGAAATAAAGAAGAATCTAGTCCACAGGATAAATAGTCTACCTGAATCACAGCTTCATCTACCCTGAGACCAGAAGACCTAGATGGTGTTTGGCTATTACTACTGGACATTCTAATCAGGGCTAAAATAAACCCACTACCCTCGAGTCATTTCTGACTATAGCGACCCCTCCTTGGGTTTCTGAGGCGGCATCTCTATGGAAGTAGATTGCCCAACCTTCTTTTTGAGGAGTGGCTGGTGGGTGTGAACCACCAGCTTCTGGTTAGCAGGCAGATGCCTTAGGCACTATGCCACCAGAGCTCCCAAGGGCTAAAATAGACAGACCTTAATATAAGGTGAGAAAAATATGGAACAGTTCCTAAAATTTCTAATAAATAAATAAATAAAATACACACACCTACTGGACTGGAGGACTCCCAAGACTATTGCCCTGAGATACTCTTTAAACTCGAAACCTTGAATTAAAAATAACCCTTGGGGTTACCATGTTGCTAAATAATATATTGGCTCAAAAAATAAGGGATTCATCCATAAGTACCATGCTCCTTTACAAAGCACCCAAGCGAGACCAGAGAGTCAACAATTAAAACAAATATGAGAATTTAAGAGGGCAGGAAAACTAGGTTAATAGAAACAAAACAACTGTAATGGAAATAATGAGAATGTTTATGCATTGGGAAGAAAGAAGGTAACCAATGTCATGGAACTGTGTGGAAATTATTGAATGGAAACCTAAGCTGCTTTGTAAACCTTTACCTAAAATAAAATAAAATATTATTTTGAAAAGATGAATAGAAGCCCAGTAGACTACTACAGTCTAGTCCTCTGCTCCTTGTGTATCTACTGCTTTCCCAGATATAGCACTCCAACTCTTCTAAGACCCTTATTTTCTAGTAAGCTTCTCAACCATTCCTCACTCCTAATAAAACAGACTATCTACATCCTTTAACATCTGAATACATTTTTCATAGATTTATTTTGTAACTAAAAAGTGATATCTGAAATCAAACACCATTCTTTAAACATATCCTATTACTCATCCACTATCAAGATGCCATAATTCTATGAATTTAAATCAAATATTGTCACCTTTCAATAGATATATATATATATCTCATCTCTGGCTCCTATTGAACTTACAGTCAAACTCTCTTTTATTTATTTCTAATTATTTCATGTAAATCTTGCAAATCTCCTAACCACGATGTTGTATTTTATGTGAGGTAAAGATCAAAGAGCCCACAATGTGTTTTCCTCAACTATCTTGCCTAGGAGAGACCCATCTCATTCTCCATACTGTACACTCAATGGCCATTTTGTTCCCTGATCATGAATGTAGGATTTCATTTGTTTATATATCTGAGGTGTTTTACTCCAGATTCGGACTCTTCCAATCTCATTGCTGTTGTTAGGTACTTTTGAATCTCTTATGACTCACAGCAACAACAGAATGAAACATTGCCTAATCCTGTGCCATCCTCACAATTGTTTCTATGTTTGGGTCCATTGTTACAGCCACTGTGTCTATCCTTCTCACTGAGAGGCTTCCCCTCTTTCACTGATTTTCTACTTTACCAAGTATGGTATCCTTCTCCACTGATTGGTCTATTCTCATGAAGCCTGGCTTTTCTTGCTTCAAAGAATCATTCTGATTATACTTCTTCTATGACAGATTTTTTTTAATTCTTTTGACACTCCATGGTACTTTGAGTACTCTTCGCCAACACCACAACTCAAAAGCATCAACTCTTCTTGTCTTCTGACCACAACTCAAAAGCATCAACTCTTCTTCGGTTTTCCTTATTCATTGTCCAGCTTTCACACACACATGAGGCGATTGAAAATACCATGGCTTGGGTTAGGCACACCTTAGGCTTCAAAGAGACATCTTTGCTCTTCAGAACTTTAAAGAGTTCTTTTGCAGTAATTTGACCAGTGCAATACATCATCTGATTTCTTGACTGCTGTTTGCATGGGTGCTGATTGTGGATCCCAGTAAATTCCTAACAACTTCAATCTTTTTCTCCATTTATCATGATGCTGCTTATTGGTCCAGTTGTGAGGATTTTTGTTTTTTCTTTATATTGAGTGGGTGCTTCAAATTATCTCAACTTTCGACAAGTGAGTTTGTGATATCTACATATTGCACTCTGTTAGTGAGTCTTTCTCCAGTCCTTATGCCACATTCTTCTTAATATGGTCTAGCTTCTTGGATTATTTGCTCAGCATACAGATTGATAAAAACCTAACACACACCCTTCCTGATTTTAAACCATGCAGTATCCCTTTGTTCTGTTTGAGTAACAGTCTTTTGTTCTATGTACAGTTTTCCCATAAGCACAATTAAGTGTTCTACAATTCCCATTCTTGTCAATTTTTTACTTAATTTGTTATGATCCACAAAGTCGGATGTCTTTGCATACTCCATAGAACACAGGTAAACATCTTTCTGGTATTCTTTACTGTAAACCTAGATCCATCTGATATCATCAATTATATCCCTCTTTCCAAACCCTCTTCGGAAACCAGATTGAATTTTTGGTAATTCTGTGTTAATATGCTGATGCAACCGTTTTTTAATTATCTTCAGGAAATTTTACTTGTGTGTGATGTTTATGATAATGTTCAATAATTTCCACATTCTGTTGGATCACCTTTCTTTGGAATGGGCATATATATGGATATCTCTTCCAGTCGGTTGGCCAGATAGCTGTCTTCCAAATTTCTGGGCCTAAACGTAGGAGTGCCTTCAGTGAAGCTTGGACTTCTTCCTTGAATAGCATTGGTTCTTGATAATATGTGACCTGCTGAAATGGTTGAATGTCAACAATTCTTTCTGGTATAGTGACTCTGGATTCCTTCCATCTTTTTTTTTTTTTTTTTTAATGCTTCATGCATTGTTTAAGATTATGCCCACGGAAACTTTCAATTTGCAACTCAAGATTTGAATTTTTTTTCTTCAGTTTTTTCAGCTTGAGAAATGCCAAGTGTTTTCTTCCTTTTTAATTTCCTAACTCTGGGTACATTTATATATAAAACACATATTGTTATGATACTTTTCCTTCTATTGCTAACCTTTGTAATCCCTGTGTAGCTCTTTTACTTCATCATTCCATCCACTCACTTAAGCTAGTCTATGATCAAGAGCAAGTTTCAGAGTCTTGATTGACATCCATTTTAGTCATTTTACCCTTTCTTGTCTTTTTAATGACCTTTTACTTTCTTCAGATATGATATCTTTTATGTTGTCTCACAACTCATCTGGTATTGGGTCCTCACTGTTCTATGCATCAAATCTGTTCTTGATATGATTTCTAAGTTAGGATGGGATATAATCAGGTTATATTTGGAAACTCATGGACTTGTTTTAATTTTCTTCAGCTTTGATTTGAACTTGTATATGGGAAATTGATTGTATGTTCTACAGTCAATCCTTTGGCCTTATTCTGACTGAGTTTTTCCATTGTCTCTTTCCATAGATATAGTGGATTTGATTCCTGTGCATTCCACTTGGCTAGATCCACAGGTATAGTCACCATTTATGTTGTTGAAAAAAGAATTTGCAGAGAATAAGTCATTTGTCTTGCAATATTCTACGTGATGTCTCTAGGAGTCATTTATTTTCCCAACAGCATATTTTTCCAACTACTGGTGCTTCTTCATTTCTGACTTTTGCATTCTAATCACCAGTAATTATCAATACAATTTGATTGCATTTTTGGTCAATTTCAGACCACAGAAGTTGCAAAAAATCTTCAATTTCTTCACCTTTGGCTTTAACATTTGGTGAGTAAATTTGAATAATAGTTGTATCAAATGGTCTTCATGTAAGCATATGGATATTATCCTATTGCTGACAGCACTGTACTTCAGGGTAGATCTTGACATGTTCCTTTTGGCAATGAATAAGACATCATCCCTCTTCAATTTGTCATTCCTGGTATAGTAGACCATATGTCTGATTCAAATGGCCAAAACCAGTCTATTTCAGCTCATTAATGCCCAGGATATCAATCTTTATGTGTTCCATTTCATTTTTGACAATTTCCAATTTTCCTTGATTCATACTTTGTTCATTTCATATTCAGATTATTAACACATTTCCCACTTTTTTTTTTTTCTTTTTTTCTCATTCTGAGTGCCACATCATCAAATGAAGATCCTGAAAGCTTTACTCCATCCACATCATTGAGGTAGACTCTATTTTGAGGAGGCAACTTCCTGGAATTGTTCCCCTCCATATCAAAATTTCTGATGAGATTTGCCCGTAGTGTTCTGACTCTCTTCTCTGAATTGTCATAGGAAAAAGGCTCTTCTCTTTGAGATCAATCACACAGAGTTCTGTCTTATAAGGGAACATTTCACTAGTACACATTTTGGCACCTCAATTAGAACTAAAAAGTGCTTGAGGGAAGGAATCTTTTTTTTTTTTTTTTTTTGGATTTTTCTAGATATACTTAATAAGCAAGTAAGCAAACAAAAAATATTCCACAGTTACTTGATAAATAGTAACAAATATGAAAAAGATGAGCTTATCACTGTGAGTTGGAAAGAACTATTAAGTCTTCACCTTGAAGGGAATTAGTCATGTTCTTGAGGTTTCCTCTCCTTTCAAGTTGATTTGATCTTTGCTTTAATAGCTGTACCAAAGAAGATAGGATGTAGGGAAAATGTAATTCTATGCTATGTTTTTAGATTATTTGTTCTGTTGATTATCAAAAATATAATGTAGCTTGGAGGACATTATTTAAATTTTGTTCGATGGCATATATTTACCAGTTGACATGTTTTGATGTGGAATATGTTTTCATTATTTCTGCCTGGATGATCAGGTATTGTTTTCTCTTTCATTAAGTTCCCAAATTCTTACACAATCTTGTAAGTATGATTGGCTTTAAGAAGCACACAGATATATGTGAATGTGAGTCCTGCTATGTGACAGTCACACTTCGAGGTAGTTTTTGGGATCGCTTCCATGATGTAGATTAAGAAAGTAAATCATAGAACAATTAAGTCTTCAAAGTCATACAAGTTATGCAGGTTTGAAGGTTAGATTCACAGCATTACAGTGATATTCCACTCTTAACCATTCTGGTGAATTTTGGGGAGAGGGGAGAGAGAGAGAGAGAGAGAAAGAATATGATTTTATTAATAAAAATAATTGATTCTTAAGTATATGTTTTCTAAAGACACATTTTAATCCCTAAAAATTATGAAAAATCAAATGTGATACCAATAAAGCCATTGTACCTTATAAACACTTTCCAAATATAGTTTGGTGTGTTAATAATGGTGACTCCCACTGAGTGTGAGTTTACAAATTACTTCTTAGGGTATTCACAGTCAATTAATTAAATTCTTCCTGACATTCCTGGTAATGATACAGGTAAACCCCAAATGCTTTTGGATAGATTCAGAAATTGTAACAATTTGATTCACATGTGTGAATCCAGTTAGGAAGACAGCAATGAGATTTCAGGCACATATTTCTCGTAACTTTTCCTAATACCCCCTCCACATCTTTTAGTAAAAACTTTAGTAAAATGAGCTATACTTCGAAATTGTAAGATAAATTCATACACCAGTTCTGGATAGTCTGTGTCTATACTTAGAGCTCTGGTAGTATAGTGCCTAAGTCATTTGACTGCTAATCAGAAGGCTAGCACTCCTCAGAAGGAAGACTGGGCAATCTACTTCCATAGAGATACAACCTCGTAAACCGAAGGAGGGATTGCTATGAGTAGCAATCAACTTGATGACAGTAAGGTGTTTTGGTTTTTTTTTATTATTATTATTAGGTGGTAGGAAAAGTAGAAAATATTCTCCAGTTTCTCTTACATTTATTTGGAGTGATAAAGTTTTGTTTTGATTTTCAACATCTCAACTAATTAAGACCAAAACAGTCAAGCATTTTCAATGGCTTTGCATTTATGGACAGTTTCTTGTAAACCTGGCTCAAATCCAAGGTAGGTTTCCCTCTGCCTGGGGTTGGTTGGGGTTTTCTCATCACAGGTTGCTACTGCAGCCCTGAAGTGATCCAATAAATCTCAGCAAGTTCAGGAGGTTTCACACTCTATTAGAAAAAGAGAACAAAGGAACAACAGAATTAGAGACAAATGATGTGACCGAGTGCCACAAAGAAGGTTCATTAGAAACTAAAGACAAACTGATGGAACATTCTCATGAAAATGCTTACATTTTCGTAGGGAGGTCTGCTCTGGATTCAGTGACTTGTTTGTGAGGGTCACAACCATACAAATGAAAGGCAGCCTTTCTTCACTGAGGCCGCCACTTAAGCACCGAATTCTGAGGAAAAAAAAAAAAAAATCAAACCCACTGCCCTAGACTTGATTCCTATTCATAGATACCCCCTTTGGGTTTCTGAGATGATAAATTTTTATGGACGTAGATTACCTCATCTTCCTTCTGTGGAGTGGCTGGTGGGTGTTGAGTATCTTTTGTTTTTAAATAGCTTTTTTTTTTTTTTCTTTGCCTAAACTGTCATCAAAAGGCTTAATTAATGAATTAGTATCTGTAGAAATCTTTCATATTCTAAGATGAAAGGTTTGCTTAAGGATAAAGCAGCAGCAGCAGCAGCAGTAACAGCAGCAGTAAAATGTCCTCTTGATGACAGAATGCATAGAGTGTTAGGCTGGGACACATTTGACAACTACAATTAAGCAGTGTTGATCCTGTTCTTCTGCTTCATTTTTATCATGTTCATTATTCCTGAGGATATGAGGCTAATAGGAAAGATAAAGTCTCATTGGCCAGAAATTGTACACACACATATACACACGCACACATATTCCCCAGTGGTTAAGGCAGGTGGAAAGTTTACGGGCAGCCTTTTTCTGGGACAATAAAAGCTTCTTTTATTTCAAATTCTCTTTTTACACCAGTTGCTATTACTCTGAAAAGCTCCTGGCATTTGGAAGGCAATAAGCAGGGCATAAAATCCATTCTTTCTTGAACAGGTCCCATTCCTAGGACTGCTTTTAAACTGACTAGTTTACAGCAAAGAAACAGACATTCGGGTCTTCTGCAAAGGTTCTCAGGGAAAGCAGGGGACTGGAGACCTGCTAACTACCTGAGTATCATACATGTGTTATAGATGAGTTATGGGCTGGATCTGTAAGTATTTTCTTATACTACTGAAATTCTTTGGCTCTGAAATATTATTAAGTTACCAGAATTGATGTCAGTTGTGAATAGAGAAGTCTTACCTGTTCCCACTCTCTGCAGAACACTTACTTCGTCCTTGGTTTGGGGTTCACATCAAGTTTTTCTCTTGAGAATATTTTGGTGCTAGTTCCCTCTTAAGTTGGGTGCATTAGTTTCCAAGAGCTGCTTTAACAAATCATAACTAAGCGGATGGCTTAAAACAACAGAGATTTGTTGTTTCACACTTCTGGGGGCTAGATGTCTGAAATCAAGGGGTTGGCAGAATCTCATTTCCTCTGAAGATTCTAATGGGTATCTTTTCTGCCATCTTCTAAGCATCTGGTGGTGCTGGCAAACCTTGGTGTCCCTTGGCTTGTAGATGCATCATTCTAATTTCTTCCTTGAGCATCACATGGAGTTCTTCCCACTGCATCATTGTATCTAAATTTCCTCTTATAAGGATAGCAGTCATTGCATTAGGACCCACCCTAATCTAGTGTGGCCTCATCTTAAGTTGATTACATCTGCAACAACTCTGTCCAAGAAGGTCACCTTCACAGATAGACATGAATTTTGGTGGGTGGCACTGTTGCATTCAATATACTACTGGTAGCCAAATCTGCATTTTCACCATGTCCCTCTGCATGTAGAATCTGCCTGCCTCTATTCCTTCCACCCTTGTCTTCCTAATGAAGGTGTTGGCTTATATTCTTCTGAATTAAGTTGTGCTGTTTCTCTTCTAGCTTATATGGTGATTTATAGAAAGAAAACATTTGAGCTATTTGCATGACCTTTTATATTCATTTTGCATGAAATGAAATCATGTGCTTTTCTTGTAAAAGATACTAATGCCACTCAGCAGTGTATAGGGTTAATTGTTATTTTAATGAGTGTGACATGCAGCACTGGGTAAGAATATGATTTTAAAAACTACAAGCTATAAAGGTCACATATCAGTGGAGTGGCAAGTTTTTATGGCATATTGCTAGGAACCTGGTCCATTCTATGCTCACATCATGTTATTCTTTGCTGAGTGCAGGCCATATGCTTTGACAGCATACTAGAATTTTTATTAGAAAACATCGTGTCTTAAAATCTTTCCAAATAATTCAGTGTTCAACCATGGGATTAGGTGGTTAGGACAAACCTTGAATGTAGACATTGTATCAGATATTAATTGTGTAAACTAGTAAAGTTAAAATCCAATGACACAAGTTCACATTAAGTTTCATAAAATATCTGAATATTTTAACAGAACACTGTTGCTTAACTATCATTGTCTGTGTGCTTGTAACTCCAAAGAGCACTAAGTGCTGTGTAGACAGTGCACAGAGTTATGTCCTACAGAGTGAATGAGGAGCTACTCTTAAATGGGTGGTCAGAGAAGGCATCACTGAAGAGATGGCATTAAGATTGTAATTTGAATGGTATAGAGGATCAAGAAAATTACATTCAGGCAGAGGGAAAAGCAAACACAGGTTTGAGAGTGGAACTACTGCATTCTGTTGGAAAAATGAAAACAAGGACAGGGAGAATAGAATATGATAAAAGTAGCAGGGAATCATTTGCCATGGTATTTTGTGATAATACTTCTTCAGCAGTTGAGTAAGGTGCTGTCATTAGGGACATGTGTATCAATGACCCTGTTATAGAGTTGTATTTTATTCTAAGGGAAAAAGGAAGTCATTGGTGTTCAAGCATGAAAGAGATGCAATTTTAAGTACTTGCTGCTATAGAGAATGGATGGCAGGGTGAAAAGAGTAGAAGCCAGGAACAAGCTGGTAGAGTCTGAAAAAGTGATGGTGGCTGAACTGGTAATCAGTGGAGGTAAAGAGAATAGGAATATATGGCATAATTGTGTAGGTACAGCTGAAAAGGCAGTTGAAGCATTGCCCAAATCAACACAAAGTTACACCCTTTATAAAACAAGCTTCAGTGTGTGTCGGTGTTTCAGCCTTTGGCCTCTTGGGCAAAACTCTCCTTGGTGAAGAGAAGCCTTGACTAACAATCAACGTTCTGGACTTTTGTCTTAAAACAGAGTACAAGTGTAATAATTCCAGGGAGATATTTTATTCCAAGGATGAGTTTGCTTTGGGAATCTGTTTCCACAGGAACTGTAGTTTTAAATGTCTTACTTCCATAAATTTTAAATTAACAATCGGCAAGCTTAATGAATCCTGCAATTTATACTTGAAGTGCTCTGGGGAAATGAGTTTTGCAGAAACTTACCTGGGAACTCATATGCATTCTACCAAACCAAAAAAACAAATTTACTGTAATCGAGACAATCCTGACTCGTAGCGACCCCTCCTTGGGTGTCCAAGGCAGTATCACTATGGAAGTAGATTGCCAATCTTTCTTCTGAGGAGTTGCTGGTGGGTTTGAACCACCAGCCTTCTGGTTAGCAACCAAATGCCTTAGGCACTATGCCACCAGAGCTCCATACATTCTACAGTAACTGGTAAAATATAAAAATAACTGGGAGTTTGGCTACTGGTAAGATGCAAAAGGAACCTTCAATAAGGGCATATTCCCTCATTTACTACAAGATAGGGGTTCAGAGAGGTTACTTGGTTTTTCTTAGTAACCAAAAGGGATTTAGATTTAAAGTCAGATTATAATGTACCATAACCACAAGAAAAGATTGATTGGTACTCAGACAATTGGTACAGAACTTCTGGCTTCTTGTTATGTAAGGACAATTGACCTGCTTTTACGTAATAAATAAGAAAATCAACCTCTGCTTCTATGATTTGCCAATCTTTCCCCACACAACCTGTTCAGCCATTGTCTGGTTATAGAAGCCTGAAGCCTGTGTGTAAAGTCAGCCCACTGCTGGCCATTTATGGATAGTGACATTATCTTCTCCATACAGGGGACTATCGCAGTCTTCTAATAGAGCTCTGTGGATGGTGGAAATAGAGGCTACTGAGCCACAGACCTTGTTTCTTTTAATTCTTTGCTTTTAAAAAGTGATTAAAGATAAGTTTCCTCTTTCTTTAAGAGACAGACCCAGAAAATTTCTAATATCTACAGCTGACATTTTTTCCCTTCTTTGCCTTAAATCCTTAGCATCTCGTGTTATATTTTTTATGTACTTCTCCTACGATTATTACTATTAGTTTTTATCACTTTCAGACCAAATAATTCTGAAATTTTGTTATGAAGAGAAAATGATAAGATTGGCTAGGGTCCCATTGAAATTTCTGTTCTCAAAGACTGGACACTAAGGTTGTGCAGAAAAAGAACTTCTGAGCATCCTTGCTGGTCTTTTGCCTCTTACCTAAAATTCGGAGAAAGAATAAACATCTTCTAGGGCTAAAGTCCGATTTGCACATGTCAAGGAAGTCAATTTATATTGCTTGCAAGAAGTTGCCTTCACGAATAGCCTTGCTGGACCTGCTGGACCAGACACTGAGGCTTTCTTATTATTGTAGCTGTCACTCAAACATATGCCTAAATTCAATAACAATATTTCTTCAGCATTTCAGTAAGGTCTGTTGTTATTAGGGACACATGTACTTGAAAACACTACTGTCACCACAGGATTAGGGAGTCCAAAGGCTGAGAGTTCATGTACAGGCTTCAGCTGAAAAATGAAAGAATCACACAAGACTGAATAAAGTTGACCAGTAACATCTAATGTCTAACAGTGTAAGATAATATGGAGTGCATGATCTGAGTCTCTCTGGATTACTAGTGAATTCAACCTCATGGGCACATTTTCTTCTGCTTTTTCTCAAGGCCATTCATCCCAAGGAGATGACTTGGCACAATCTACTTTATCTTATCTTTGGCAGTGCCAGTGTTTGAATCAGAACAAGTTCAGTGACTTCTGGAATGGCCCTTGTTCAGACATTCAAGGCATTTGTTGGATGAAACTGAGTAAAAGTCTGGAAGGTATGCATGCACACTTCCACTTCCACCTGCACACACTTAAAAATGATAATTGAATAGAAACAGTTGCTATTGAGTTGACTGATGCATGGTGATCCCATGTATATGAGTGGAATTGGGCTCCATAGAGATTTCAGGAGTTCATTTTTTAGAAGTAGATAGATCACCAAGCTTTTCAGGGTACCTCTGGGTAAGTTCAAAACTCCACCTACAAGAGAGTTCAGGAGTTGGAGCCCTTACTGAGAGCTGAAGGTGTAATGAAGGGACACAGGTATGAAATAGAAAAACAGAGTAAGTGTGATAAATCCCAGCATAGTCATGTTGGACTCACAGGGTTTATCTAGATGATTAGGACAGTATCCAAATTGAGATAGAAAATGATGTCTTAATTTTTGCCAGGGGAAAATTGGTCACTTAAGTGTGGTCTTACATTACATGGTTTGGGTCTTAATACCACAATGTGTAGTTCTGATTCCACCTCATCAGTGTGGTTGTCATAGCCTCAGTTCATAGTTCCTCGGAGTTTATTTCTGGGATTAAAGCTATGTTTAGGAAGTGATGAAGGGTCTAAGATTAAAAAAAAAAAAAAAAAAAAAAAAAAAAAAAAAAAAAAAAAAAAAAAAAAAAAAAAACTTTGCTGACCCTAAGAGTTTGGTTAGACTTCTGGTAGTAGAGTGGGCCTTCCCTTATCACCACACTGACTTCACAATATTGTAATGTGTGTCTCTCTCACTAGCCTGGAGGCTACTGGAAGGCAGGGATGTTCTCATATTTTCTAGCTCTGGTGGCACAGTACCTAAACCATTTGACTACTAACCAGAAGGCTGGTGGTTCAAGCCCACCAGCCACTCCTTGGAAGGAAGGTTGGGCAATCTATTTCTGTAGTGATACCACCTAGGAAACCCAAGGAGTGGTCACTAAGAGTTGGATCCTACTTGATGGCAGTGAGTGTTTTGAGTAATCACATCTTAAGGAGCTCTGGTGGTGGAGTGGATAAGGCATTTGGTTGCTAAGCAGAACGTCAGTGGCTCAAACCCACCAGCTACTCTGTGGAAAGAAGATGAGGCAGTCTACTTCTACAAATATTTACAGCCTTGGAATCCCAATGGGGCTTGGAATCAACATGATGGCAGTGGGCTCGATTTTGGTTTAATAACATCTTACAGAGTGCTTAGCATGTAATAAACTCTTACTAGCTGTTGAATAAATGACATGTCATAGAGAACATTCAGTGCTTTAATTTAATATGAAATCTTATTTGTAAAGATAGATTCATTTATTCACCAAACATTATAAGCACCTGCTATTCACTCCTCAGAAGGAAGATGGGGCAATCTACTTCGGTAGTGATTCTGGCTCGGAAACCCAAGGAGGGGTCGCTATGAGTCAGGGCAATTCAATGGCACATAACAACAACAACAACATTTAGTCATTCAGAAGGGAGTCCCTTTCAAAGGAAGTGGGGGGGCAAGTATTCACTCTGAAAAAATTTATTTATAAAGACTGTGTGTGTGACAATGAGACTAGATTGAGACAGTATTTAACTATTCGCTAAAATTTTATCTTTTTCTGCTCTAACAAAATAATACAAAATCAATTAATCTATGTTGGTTTGAATAAATAATATAGTATACTTTCTTGACTCATTTTGACCCTCACTTAGAAAAACAGGGTGGCTCTTATGATATTTTGGTTTTGTTTCTGATAGCAGAACTTCATTAGCTCAGTAATGGTGGGAAAGCAGAAAGAACAGATTTAAATCATTTTGTAAAAGGAAACTGCAGGGTTATAGATGTTGTTTGTTTATGTTTTCCCATTTTCATGCATCTTGCTCATCCATGGTCCCCGTGGGCAAATGGAATAAAAGGTCAGGTTACTGTCAACTGTGAGAAAGGCTGTTTCAGAAGTGTTTCCAGCTGAGATCTCCCAGGAGACGTCACACCTTGACATGTGCAGTCAGAACGTAGGGAGATGTCTTTAAAATTCATATGTAAATAGACATGTGATTGTGTGTGCATTGTTTGTCAGTGTGCATGTGGTATGTGTGTGAGTGTTTGCAAACATGTACACTTCATATGCAGGTGTCAATATGTGTGCTGCCTGTATTGCATAAGTGTTGAGTGTGCTGTGCATGTACACATGTGCTATGTGTGTACAATGTGTGTTGTGTGTATATTTTTGTAAGTGTGTGTTGTGTGTGAGTGTATGCATTGTGTGTACATGTGTTGTGTGTGTAGTTGTGCATGTTCTATATATGTTATAATATATACATGTATAACACTGCATGCATGTGACTGTGTTGTGTGTGCTTGTGTAGTGTGTGTTTGTGTGTGTGCATATGTGCATATGGCAGTTTTTCATTTGTCTGTATTTAAACTCAGGAAGTGAAAGAGAAAATGTGCTATTATCTGTGAACACTACAGCCTCATTAAATAGATTGAAAACAACCTTTCCTAGGCTGTTAGAGAAAATGTTGAAGAGTTTTCAAAAAGCAAAGGAAATCTCTCGGGCAACCATATCTATATTTGCATTGCTTGTTTCAGAATAAAGACAAAAAAAAGAAAGAAAGAAACCAAACACATTCACACCACACGTTCCTGACACAGAATCATATTTTGAAAAGTGCTGGTTGGTAGCACCTCCGTGATGTGCCTGCCTGTGACATTTTAAGATCACAAATCGTTGCCAGGAAACACTCTCTCTGTTCATATTTACACTTAAAAAACCTTTTCTTCTTAATGGTTAATTAGGTCACTAATCAAAAGAAGCTCTTAAGAGGAAAATGAAAAGTTGACATTTTGCAATTATTTGCTACTGTGAATAATGCATAAACATACTACTTATGGAGAAAGTGGCTTTCACCCCTTTTTTTCTCTCATGAAAGCTCATACTGACAGCAGAATCTCTGTGCCTTGGGTCACAGACTGACACATCACCTCCTTCCCTGTTTGCATTTGCTTCTGGGTCAGTTATATGTCATTATTGCTGTTGTTCTTAGCTGTCATCAAGTCTGCCACTGACTAATGGCAAACCCGTGAGCACTGTGATCAGAGGTTGTGATGCATAGTGTTTTCATTGATTGATTTTTTAGAAGTAGATCTCCAGGCCTTTCTTCCCAGTTTGTCTTAGTTTGGAGGCTACATTGAAACCTGTTCAGCACTGGCAACATGCAAGCCTCCCCTGAGATAGATGGTGGCTGTCTTTGAAGTGCATCTGCCAGGAATCAAGCTCAGGACTTCTGTGTGGAAGGCGAGCTGCCACTGAGCTACCACTGACCCCTAAGTGTCATTAGACTGTGCTTTTCCAAAGTTCAGAATCAGTGCTTAATGTGTGTGTGCATGTGAGTTGGTGGGTGAGTGAGTGAGAAGTGTATTGCTTTTGTCTAAAACAAAACAAAACAAAATTCCATAGAGTTGACTTACAGTGACTCTATAGGGCATAGTAAAACTGCCCTATAGGGTTCCAAGGTTGTAATCTTTGTGAAAGCCCACTGTCACATCTTTCTTCCACAGAGAGTCTGGTGTGTTCAAACTGTCAACCTTTGAGCAAGTAGCCAAGCGTTTATCTCCTGTGCTACCAGGGGTCCTTATTTTACTTATCTACTCCCAGTTATATCATGAGGTGTTAACACACCAGTACATCATTAACTACTCAAAGTAGAAACTCTTTTTGAAATCAGTTTAATCAGAAATAGATAATATTATAAAAATTCATTACTACTTCAAGCACTTTTTGATTTCTTCTTTAGTACCAGGATGGAAAAGGAGCTCTGGTGGTATAGTACTTAAGGCATTTGGCTCTTAACCAAAAGGTCAGTGGTTCAAACTCACCAGCCACTCCATGGAAGGAAGATGAGGCAGTCTACTGTATAGATTTACCACCCTGGAACCCCAGCTGGGGCCCCTGTGAGTCATAGTTGACTTGATGGCAGTGAGTTTTGCCAGGATGGTGACAAGTATTAGGAACATGGAGATGAGTAGGACACAAAGAACTGATATAGAGATAACATAGTATCAGCCACATATAGGAACTGTCTTAGAAAGATATATAAATACTCACACCAGTTACTGTTGTATTGACTGACTGATGGCAACCTACTGCGTGTCAGAGTAAAACTGTTCTTCACAGGGTTTTCAGTGTCTGACTTTTTAGAAGTAGATTCTTTCTTCTGAGATATCACCTGGTAAACTTGAACCTCCAACCTTTTGGTTAGCAGTCAAGCTCATTAACCACTTGCACCACTCATGAACATAAAATGTCTGATTTCACATTTTATTTTGCTTTTGCACTTGAAATGATATTTTCTTCCACTTCACCTCATTCATCTAGTATCATTGTCATAACAACCACAAATAAGTTCATCCCTTCCAAACATCAATTTTATGAATTCTGCTCTTCACTCCGCATTTATTGTTGCAACTTACTTACCCCTCTGACTTGACAAGAGTATATCATAAATCCAACACTCTTTTTACCATATTCACCAGGATCCATTCACCATCATATTTTTAATGGATTACTGTATAGTGCCCATCTGGCTTCCTGGTCTTTAACTTCATTCCTCTAGGATTCGAGTAGTCTTTTCAGAATGTAAAATAAGTCATTTCAGTCCCCTCAGTTACTAGTTGTTGAAGGAAACAATACTTTAAATCCATGTGTTTGTGCTGTGTTCACTGCTCTCACCCTCGTCCAGGTGAACTGTATCAGAAAACATAATGCTGAGATCTCTGTCCCTTAGTAATGATTATGCCTTAACTCTTTCCATGACCAAATTACGTTCTGCTTTGAATTTTTTGTTGCTGTTATGTGTCTTTCCCTAATCAGAGGCATGCTGAAATCAAGGGAAAAATTTTGAGGTGATATGATTTTGATGCTATTATGTGGGACACATACATCCCAAGTGGAATCTAGTGGTAGGATTGGTAGGGTGAGGCCTGTTTCTTTAGATTCACATAGTTATACAAGTCCCCATCAGGTGGTAACACACAATATGACTGGGAGAAAAGCTTCAACAAACCTGAAAGGATAAAAATGTTGGTGGCCCATATATGTTCCATGGTCACAAAAGGGTTAACTAAGACACTTGATGCATTCAAGTACATAAACTTATTCAAATTCTCAAAAGAACACTTTCTCACCTTCAAAAGAGGTCTTGCATTTGCCATCTCT
>NW_006921748.1:825296-826412 GCF_000298275.1 Orycteropus afer afer
AAAAAAAAATAGTATAATTCATTATTCTAAATTCCACATTCAACTTCTAGCATATTTCCAAATGTATTAATTGTTAGTGGTTTATTTAATAAGAAACATATTGAAGATTATGTCCTATTTCTACATTTTAGGGATTGGACAGTATAATCTGGAGCTATTAAAACAGGTTGCCAAGTTTGTCCAGACAATTTTTTTCAAAATAGATATCTGTTCATAAGCAAGGGTTAGGGTCTCTTCTGATAAGAACTGATAGTCACAGGCTAGGAATTATTTAGGAATGCAGAAACTAGAAGTGGAGAAAATTTAGAGCAGGTATTTAGAAAGTCCTTTGACACCCAGGCACTGGTGGACGAGTCAGTAAATGCCTGCTTCCACACCTGGCAATTTCCGGACACTTTCCAAGCTCAGATTCTGCCTCAGCTCTGCCTCTCAGGGATGGCTGCTTGATTAATGAGCTCCCATTTATAAAGTGTTCTGATGAGGAGTGCATGCCATGGCTGTAAGTGGTAAGTCATATCATTGTTTGGATTGGCATCAAGACATGCCGGTAAAATCTCTACCTCTGTGGTTAGGGAAAAGAAGGCATAATATAATCAAATCTGTGTACTCATACTCTGCAAGTCTGTAGGCTTATCATTGGGGACCACTTTGAGTAGGAGTCAGTTGGATTTCTGGCTGGAAGTTATGTGTTCCAGTTGCCTATGTTTATTAAGTATTTTGAACATTATATCTTAACCTAATCTTTTCCAAGCCTTTGGAATTCATTCCAGTTTAGCTCACAGATGAATGAAACATAGCAGAAGTTAAAGAAAATGCCAGCATGTTGGGTTTTTGGGAGACATTTATTTAGGGCATCATCTAGGTATGAAAAATAAATTTTACATATCTTTGATAGTGGAGGGGAAATATATTAAAATATTAGGTATAGCTTCTTGTGTGCAGTCCTCAGCAAAGGATTTGCAGAAGAAGACTGTATACCTCCCTGGTCCTGAGTATCTTGGGAAAGATCACTGAGAGGCTACCTTGATTTTGTTTGTCTATTTCTCTGAAATCTCCAAGAGTGTGTCTACACAACTTTAAGATAATGGATTTATCAAAAGACATTTTTAGCCAATC
>NW_006921748.1:826512-828925 GCF_000298275.1 Orycteropus afer afer
TGTGCAGTCCTCAGCAAAGGATTTGCAGAAGAAGACTGTATACCTCCCTGGTGCTGAGTATCTTGGGAAAGATCACTGAGAGGCTCCCTTGATTTTGTTTGTCTATTTCTCTGAAATCTCCAAGAGTGTGTCTACACAACTTTAAGATAATGGATTTATCAAAAGACATTTTTAGCCAATCCTTTTTTTTTTTTTTTGTAGGATCCTAAACAATTCAATTGATTTTCTGGAAAAAAAAACAGCCACTTTAAAGTCAAGTAGGCACAGTCCAAATGAAGGTGGGATTATTAGTCCTTTCCAAGGTATATGTTTCCATGAGTCAATATTTTTTAATTATGAAGGAGTTTTTCAGTAACCCTTAGACTTATGCACAGCATGTAGTTTCTAAAGAAATATAATTGTATATGCCGAATGCTTTATGTTAGTTTGTAAAATCTTAAAATTGTCCATCTATTCATTCATTCATTTAAAAAAATTTAGAGCAGTTATTCTATTTAAGGAACATGGTAGGACTAGTGGATTTATATGATATAAAAAGACAAAGACCCAGCCTTGCCTATAAGAGTTTCATTAGATACGGATGGTGACATGCAGGCATGTTCTCATTTAATTGTCTCTCAGGCTGCCCATAACAGGTGCTAAATGAATAGAACTCACAACATGTACATTTAAAGAAATTAAAAGGATTCACTAAATGATGTGGTTTGATATTTTAGTCCTCGGCCTCTTTTATACCACCTGTCTCACTGCCTGAAATACCACCATAAGTGATTTGTTATTCTGTTAATCTTAAAGGAGATGTGGCCTATAAGATAATTTTCAGGTAAAGGGAAAATATGTCTTTGGTAAAGTAGATAAGTCAAGACTGAGTTTCCTTTACTGCATCCAACCCTGGAGAGGAGATATACATATATACACACACACATATTATCTGGGAATATATTTATGATCATGTTGAAACACACACTCTTTGCCATTGAGTGGATTTTAACTCAAGTTGTTGTTGTTGTTGTTAGGTGTCATCAAGTTGGTTCTGACTCATAGCAACCCTATGTACAACAAAACAAAATACTGCCTAGTCCTGTGCCATCCTCACAAGTGAGAAAGAGGAAGACTCTCAGTGAGATGAATTGACACAGTGCCTGTAACAATGGACTCAAACATAACAATGATTCAACTCATAGTGACTATATTTGACAGAGTAGATCTCCTCCATTGGGTTTCTAAGGCTGTAGTCTTTATGGGAGCAGACTTCCACATCTTTCTCCTGCGCAGCAGCTGGTGGGTTCAAGCTGCCTACTTTTCAGTTAGCAGTCTGTGCCAGCAGGTCTTCTTTCAAAAGTTCATGATAGTGAGCAAATATAAAGGGAAACAGTGGAACGGAGGGTTGAGAACCACCTTAATCAAATGATCAGAGTGAACATATCAGTAATAGGGCAAATGCACATCAGGTGAAAATGTTTAATATGAAGCACCTGGCAGATGCTTCTTTCTATGAGTGACCTGCGAAAATGCATAACCTGAACCTAACCTCAAGGTAACATCCTCAAAATGATGGTCATTGTACACAATAACTGTCCTGTAGCCTTCCAACGTGTCAAGGCCATGAAAATCAAGAAAGGGCTTTCATATAACCATTTCAGATCAAACGTGACAAAAGAGATATGACAACTAAATGGAACATGAGATTCTGCACTAATTCTTCACAGGACATTTCTGGGGAAATTGTCGATACCTATGGGACCTGAGAATTAGATGGGAGTAATGCAGCAATGTTAAATTCCTGATTAAATGGCTGTGTTATAATTATGTAGGACAAGGGTTTGGCTAGATGGTAAATACACTATTATGGGGCTTTGTGGGCTTTTTAATCTGTTAACTGCCACTCAGACCTGCCACTGCAATATGGAAGCAGTACTATACAATATGTAAATAAATAAGTGTGGCTTGTTCCAAGACAATATTGTTGTTGTTGTTGTTATGGGCCATCGAGTTGGCCCTGACTCATAGCGACCCCTCCTTGGGTTTCTGAGGCAGTAACACTAAAGAAGTAGGATTGCCCAACCTTCCTGCTGAGGAATGGCTGGTGGGTTTGAACCACCAACCTTCTGGTTAGCAGTCAAGTGCTTTAGGCACTATGCTACCAGAGCTTTTTAAGACAAAATTATTCATAAAAAATAATAAGTTGGATTTGGCCATAGTTTGCTAGATCCCTGATATAGAAAGCTATCTTCTTTATAGGAAATATATACACTAAGGGTTTCTGGGATGGTGGGGCAGTAAGTCAGCAAGTTACTACCAATTGGTTCAGGAAAATGAAATATTATGCATTATATTAGTCACAATCTGAGACTGTCTCATTTGAAAAAAAAAAAAAAAGCAAGAAAATGCTATATCTCACACATATTACCAA
>NW_006921748.1:830371-884932 GCF_000298275.1 Orycteropus afer afer
ATATCATCTTACCCCAGCAATAATAGCAAAGGTAAACAATACAGAATATAAAAAAGGCTGGCAAGGGTGTGGAGAAATTGGAACTCTCATATAATGCTAGTAGGTTTGAACCTCCAACCTTCTGGTTAGCAGTCAAATGCCTTAGGGACTATGCCACCAGAGCTCCCATGGGGCTAGTAGTTGTTGTTGTTGTTATGTGCTGTCAAGTCAGACCTGACTCATAGTGACCTCTTCTTGTGTTTCCCAGGGAGTATCACTACAGAAGTAGATTGCCAAACCTTCCTTCTCAGGAGTGGCTGGTGGGTTTGAACCGCCAGCCTTCTGGTTAACAGTCAAGTGCCTTAGGTAAAGTGATATAACCACTATGGCAAATAGCCTGGCACTTCCTTAAAAAGTTGAAAATAGAAATACCATTTGATCCAGGAATCTCACTACTAGGAATATATCCTGAAGAAGTAATATGCAGGACATGAATAGATATATGCACACCAATTTTCATTGCACCACTATTTACAATAGCAAAGAGATGGAAACATCCTAAGTGCCCATCAATACATGAATGGATAACCACACTATGGTACATACACACAATGGAATACTATGCAACATTAAAGAATAATGAAGAGTCTGTGAATCTCCTAATAACATTGATGAACTTGGCATTATGCTGAGTGAAATAAGTCAATCACAGAAGGACAAATATTGTATGAGTTCATTATTGTAAAAATTCAAAGAAAAAGTTGAGGAAGAAAATTTTTTTTTGTCAGTTACCAGGGATAGGGAAGGAGGGGAAGGAGGGAAATTGGATAATTAAGAAATAGGTTTGGTATGGGTGAATGGATTTAAAATAATAATAATAATAATACTTTTTAAAAAATAAAATTAACAATCTGTTGCTAGCTTTTGTAGCTAGGTTATGGGCACATGGGGGTCCACTGTACTAGTCTTTTTTCCTGTTTGAAATGTTTTATAATACAGTATTGAAAGTAAAAATAAAAAGAATCCATGCTCAAGAAATATTTTACATAATTTGATAAAGAAAAATTATAGTATAAATGAACACATTTTAATATATGTGACATTAAATAAGCATATAATGCCAAATTTTAAACAATTAAAATGTTGTAAGTAAACATTTGCATATCTCTGCTGCAGTTTTGAAATTTTGGATTCAATTATTCAAATCAGGTAAAAAGTTTTATTTATTTATTTTTAATCGAGAAAACAAGGGTTTATTATTTCATTTAGGTTTGTCTTATCAGTGTATATGGTATCTTATCCTATCCCCTTTCTGTAGAGGTCTAGCTCTTAAATCGAGACAGTCTGGGATAGCATGAAACTCAAACTTTGTGATTACAGGCAAGTTACCTAATCACTGAGTTTCCATGTTGTCATACATAAATTTCAATCATAATGTATTTGCAACTAAAAGGTGATTTTTTTTTTTTCTTGGAACGTATTGTATGCTCAATTAAGATTAGCTTCCTTCTATTTCTTTTTCGTGTACTATTTAAAATTAATTCTCTTCCATGTATCAGCATCAATCCTCTAAAAATTTTATAGTTGTTTTTGAAGGAAAATATGCTTGTTTGTTCTTCATTCTTAGTAAACCACGTGGTACAAATCACAGAGCTGACATGAGAACAAACAACTGGTAAATATTTGGTGACACCCAGTAAATATGTCTCAAAACTTTCTTTGGTTAGCCTTTTAAATGTGTTCTTTTTTTATATTATTATCCCATTCTGCATATTTGGCAACTTAAGCAAAGGACTAGATAAGCAGAATAGATGTGATGGCTTTTTTATTTAAATTAACTTTGTTTTATTTCTATTATGTTCTAAGTCTTGAGGTATAGCATACCAACAAATCACAAACTCTTCCTGGGAATGTGTCTTTGCTAAAATATATACAAGCCTGCCCACAGCATCACACATAAAATAGTTAACATATAGCTATTGAAAATGTAAAGAAAGCACATTTCAATGTTATGAACAGAGACATAGACACAGAAACATAGAGTGAAAAAAAAGTTGTGCTCATTGAAACATATCAATTCTATAAATATAAAGGAAGCCTAGTAAATCATAGTTATACTATAATTGGGCCCATAATTCCATTCCTTACACCAAAATATCATCTATTACTTCTATTGAAAATTACTGTGCCTCTTCTACTGGGAAGATTTCCTTAAAGGAGAATATCTGATTACTCAAATCCACTAAGATGCAGTAACATTGGCCTTCATTAGGCATAGAGATTAATTGATTGGACCTTTCTTAAAATTGTTAACTTTTAAGAGAGCTATATGAAGTACTGCTGGAGCTCTGGAGGTGTGGTAGATAAGGCATTTGCTTGCTAACCAGAGGTTGGCAGTTCATACCTATCACCTGCTCTGTGGGAGGAAGATGAGGCATCTACTTCCGTAAAGATTTACAGCCTTGGAAACCCAGTGGGGATTGCTATGAGTCAGAATCCATTCAATGCCAGTGAGTTTTGTATGGTTTTATATAAAGTACTAGTTGCTCTGGTGGCACTATTGTTACGTACTTGGCTATTAACTGAAAGATTGGTGGTAACACTGTGTGGCAACAAAGGAGAAAGGTCTGGTGATCTGTTCCCATAACTCTTACACTCTAGACAGCCCTGTGAGGCAGTTCTACTCTGGAATTTGGGGTCGCTGTGAATTTGAATCAACTAGACAGCACCTAACAACAACATATGAAGTACTGATGACATTTACTAGTTTGAATGTCCAAAAAGGAAAACATTATTTTTAAAATCAATTTAGCAAATCCTTATCTTATATCTATTATGTGATCAGATATGTCAGTCCAATGAATTCTGTACAGAAATTATAGTTACTTTCAAGGAGCATGCAGGCCATCAGAAAAGGTAAGGCCCATACAAACAATGAACACAAATATAATTACAACACAATGCATTTCATAGTCAAGGCCTGAAGAATGGTGCAAAATAGTCAAGAACTTCAGAGGGCAGAGATAATCTTGTACAGTGGAGGTGATCAGAAAAGCTTTATGGAAGAGATGACACTGGAGTGTGTGTGTGTGTGTGTGTGTGTGTGTATCCCATGTATCCCATTGCCCTTGAATTGATTCTAACTCATAATAACATTATAGGACAGAGTAGAACTCTTTCACAGGGTTTCCACTGACTTCCTCTTACATACCAGTCCCTGGAGAAGGACATCATGCTTGGTATAGTAGAAGGTCAACAAAAGAAGAGAAGACCCTCAATGAGATGGATTGACATAGTGGATACAATAATGGGCTCAAACATGTCAACAATTGTGAGGATGACACAGGCCAGATAACATTTCATTCTGTTGTCCACATGGTCATTATGAGTCACAGCCTACTCGATGGGACTTAACAATAACAAGAATAACAATGTAATAATATTCCAGTCTATAAAATTCCATTCCAAGCAAAGTAGTTCTCAGAGTTGCTTTTTTGTTCATTTTCCCAATATAGAGCACACTTTTATATTTCCTATCTGTTTGAAGGCAGGGACTTAAAAAAAAAAAAAAGACCTTCTACTCATAGTGACCCTATAAGACAGAGTAGAACTGCCCTATAAGCTCCTAAACCTTGCAGGAAGAAGACTGCCTCATCTCTTTTTCACAGAGCAGTTGATAGGTTCAAACCACCAATCTTTGGGTTAATAGCCAAATGCCTTAACCATTGTGCCACCAAGCTCCTTAAGTCAGAAACTAGCAGATATCTATCAATGGAAAATGCACTGAATTACAATTTAGTTGTTTTGAATTCTGCTTTAATTATTGACAGACAATTATAGGACTTCAGGCAAATCACATAACTTCTAAAATTATTTCCCTACCTGCCAATAATCTCTAAGATTATTTCTCCAGCTCTAATATTCTATAAACACATATGTTTATTTCTGAGCCCACCTTTTCCTTTTTGTTCTCAGTTCAATTTAAGTCAAAACTAATTCAGGATATCACTTAGTCAGAATAAAGAACTGAGATGTAAGGGACAGGAAGTATGAAAATGGATTGTTTTTCCTAAATAC
This sequence comes from Orycteropus afer afer, assembly GCF_000298275.1. Lineage (NCBI taxonomy): Eukaryota > Metazoa > Chordata > Mammalia > Tubulidentata > Orycteropodidae > Orycteropus > Orycteropus afer. Next base: position 834,428 of record NW_006921748.1, read on the forward strand.
AAATTATAAAATTATGGGCCACAAAAACATTAGTTTCCACTCCACTTCTCTCAAGCACATGAAAGCATTCACCACCAGAATATTTTCAACAGCTTGGCAGTAGCAGCTGGCCTGAAAAAGGAAAATTAGAGAAATGAGTCATTCTTAATGACTTTTGCCAATGAAGTATTAATTCAAAATATAGCTAGACAGGACTGAGTAAGAGAATTTTTCTTTGGTTGTAAAGTTTTCAGTGGCCTAGAAAAAAGGACACTCAAACTCCAGAAATGTCAGTTAATTAAAAAAATCTCATCTAATATTGACAACTAGTTACTGAAAAGCAACAATAAATACACAAAAAATACTCAAAATATAGGAAAAACCAGTTGCCATCAACTCAATTCTGACTCATGGCGACCTATATGTGTTGGACTATACTCCATAGAGTATTCAATGGCTGATAATTTGGAAGAAGATGTCGAAGCCTTCCTTCTGAAGTGCCTCTGGCTGGCCTAAAACCTCCAATCTTTCGTTTAGCAGCTGAACATGTTAACTGTTTGCACCACCCGTTCCCCAAACTCAAACTTACTGCAATCCAATTGATTTTGACTCATAGTGACCCCACGTGTTACAGAGCAGAATGGCTTCACAGGATTTTCTTGGCTATAATCTTTACAGAAACACGTTCCCAGGTCTTTCTTCCATGGCCTGCTGGATGGGTTTGAACTATCAACCTTTGGGTTGGTAGTTGAGCACAAAATATTTACTCCCCTCAGGGATCTAATTTAAACCACCCAGGATTTTTTTTTTTTTTTAATTACTCAATGAAAATCCTTATATTGAATGACCTATACGAGCAAGAGACAATGAAAAATGGAAAGAGCTCTGAGATAAACTATCCATGCAACAAGTTTACAATCCAGAGGAAAATAGGGAGCATACATAAATGTTCTAAATCAGAGAGGACATCTTGACCCAAAATCTTCCTTCATCTCCATTTACTTGACTCTATAAACTTCTGCCCTAGACATGCCAGATACATGCATACTAGATCTTAATTTTCCCAGGATTTCCTCACTCTCCATCCCCTGCATGGGTAGGCTCATCCAGACTGAGCCACCCATGCACCATCTCCATGCTTAGCCCTTGCCTTATACCTCTTATGACAAGAAGGGAGAGCTACAGAAGAAGAAATGGGCCTTGAGCATCCTCTAGTTGCCCTTTTCTTTGACATTATCTTGTTAGTATGACCACAGCTGTGTTCTGCCAGAGATATTTCATTTTCTGCATGACTTCATCTGGATGGGCATTTCAAGTTGTGATTTCCAAGTATGATCTCCCATTGAGGACCTTGTTATTGCTGGAGAAAAAAAAGAAAAGAGAGAGAGAGAGAGATATTAAGGTTCAAAGTGAGTTACAACAAACAATGTCTTAAAAGTTTGCATCTTTCTGATTTTTCTCCATTGTTGGCTTCATAAAGAATGTAAAATTATTTTTCATTGTATACCAAATATCTCCAATGAGGATTCTTTAAAAATGCACGCAGGAAATAAGTCTTCCAGCTTGGAAGTTTGATGATGAAACTGCTTGTTGTTTTGAAAAACTCGTTCTGTGAGCAGAACTTCAGCAATACACATTTCTCCCATATGACTCCCAGCTCATTGTTCTTGTCCTCAAATAGTGGCGGAGGTGATCTAATTGTTTTCAGATTCTTTGAAGTAACAGTTGGACTTTGTTCTCCACATGCACTATGTTCCCCATTATCCTCTGGCATCAAAATGCCCCCAAAGATGCTTTTGTAGGCCCTCTGTATTCAATTCTAGCCATGTCTTTTCAACAAATGAAACAATTAAATCTTTTTTAAAAAGCATACATATTCACCAGTTCTTACTCTTCTAGAATTCTAACCACAATTCATTCTTGAGGGAGTAACCACTTTCTCTGTAACTGAGCTAAATAGGTAAGTGCTAAATTCTTAGATAAATATTGTTACATAATTTACGACACCAATTTAGGACAGTGTGAAAATATACCCAAAAAACAAAATATTTCATTAACTCTTTAAGATTATAAAAATATTTTGTTTTGACGGACAGAGACCGGTGAGTCCTGAGACTGGAGGGCGAGGGGACACCGCAACGATGGGCCGCGAGTTTGGAAACCTAGCGCGGGTGCGGCATGTGATCACCTATAGCTTGTCGCCCTTCGAACAACGCGCTTTCCCTCACTACTTCAGCAAGGGTATCCCCAACATGCTGCGCCGCACTCGGGCGTCCATCCTGCGTGTCGTGCCTCCATTTGTAGTGTTTTATCTTGTCTACACATGGGGGAACCAAGAGTTTGAGAATTCCAAGAGGAAGAATCCAGCTGCCTATGAAAATGACAAATGAGCAGCTCACCTGGGTGATGGTTTCCTGTCTCTGAAAGACCCTTCTCTGGGAGAGGAGTCTGAATTGTAGTGTTTTTTTTAAAGGCCCAATAAACTTCATATAGGCTAAAAAAAATATATATATATTTTGTTTTATAATTTGCACTAGGCGCTCTGGTGGTGTAGTGCCTAAGGCATTTGACTGCTAACCAGAAGGCTGGCAGCTCAAAGCCACCAGTCACTCCTCGGAAGGAAGGTTGGGCGCTCTACTTTGGTAGTAATACCACCTCAGAAACCCAAGGAGAGGTCACTATGAGTCGGATCTGACTGAATGGCAAACACAACAACAACATAATTTACACTACATTAAATATTGAAATAAAATGTACTACTTTGAATATAATTTATAACCAACTTAAACATTCAAACAACCTATTACAATTTGCATATAAAGTTAAGTTACCTATGTTGTGAATAATATACCTAAAATAGATATACAAGAAAACCCCATTAATGTTGACCTAACATGTTTAAAAGGAGTCCTGGAGGTCCAACAGTTAAATATTGAACTGCTAACCAAAAAGTTGCCATTTCAATCCGAAGCAGTGATCCACAAGAGAAAGACAGGGTAATATGCTTCCCTGAAGATGATAAGCTGAAAAGCTGATGGGGAAGTTTTACTCTGTGACAAGGGGTCATTTTAAGTCACAAATCAACTCAACAGCATCCAGTGGCAACAATAACATTTCAAACATGATTATACAGACACTCGCTAGGCTAGACTCACTCATTGCAATATCTAACAATAAGGCCCAATATTATTAATGGATTTAAAATAAAATGAAATCGCTAAAGTGGAAGAAAAATATGTGCTTCTTCTAAAATGACTTACTTCAAGTATTTGGTGCATCATTAATGCCTTCATTTTGAAATGTGGGTACAACATTTATAAGAACGTACTAGTTATAAGTACTTCATGTCTGTCCTAATGTATATTCTTCAAATTGTCCAAAGCAGATAGCACATGAAAACATACTCAATATCATCGTCTCTAAAGGTAAATGCAAATTGAAAACATGCTAAGATATTGCTAAAGAGCTCTGGTGGCATAGTGCCTAAGGCATTTGACTGCTAACCAGAAGGTTGGAAGTTCAAACCCACCAGCCCCTCCATGGAAGGAAGACTGGGCAATTTACTTCTGTAAAGATTTACCACCTCGTAAACCCCAAGGGGGTGGCTATGAGTTGGAATCAATTGGTTGGGTGGCCAATGAGTTTGTTTGTTTGTTTGTTTTTTAAGATACTTCTACACATATATTAAAATGGTTAAAAACAAAACCCAAAACTGACAATAATACTAAGTGCTGGCTAAGAACTTACACAACCAGAACTCTCACATGCTTCTGTTGGGATTCACATGGTACAACTATTCTGGAAAATAGTTTGGTAGTTTCTCATAAAGTTAAATATACTTATAAGTCACTGCAATTTTAGTTCTAGATACTCTAGAACAAAAAAAATGTATATTCCTACAAAAACTTTTGCATAGATATTTATAGAAGTTCTATTTATAGTTGTCCCAGAATGGAAACCATCTAGATGTCCTTAACAGATGAATGGATAAACAAACTGTGGTACATTCATAACACATCCTACTCATTAGTAAAAAGAAACAAAGTACTGATTCATGCAACAGCATCAATGTATCTCAAAAGAATGATGTTGAGTGAAAGAAGCCTATATCCAAAGGTTACATATTGTATGGTTCCATTAACAGAACAATGTGGAAAAGGTAAAATTAGAGTAACTGGGAGAAGATGAGTAGTTATCAGGCTTTAGTGGAAACACAAGGAAGGTTTTTGTGGTACGTTGCACTGATCTTTATCCTGATTGTGATGGCGGTTCTTGGAATCTACACATGTGTTATAACTTAGAACTGTACAGCATGAAAGAAAGTAAATTTTACCACATATAAATATAACAAGTGAAAATTTTGAAAATATCTGAATCCACAGAGTAGGGGAATCATTTAATTTATTCCCAAGATTTCACTCATTCTCCAGGCACATCTGAAGTGTTCTCAAAATTATTTTGTCTGTGTCCCATGTTGTATGTTGGAACATGATGGGGAACTGTTATCTTAATATCAAAGCTCAAGGGCTAGCTCAATATGATTCTATCATGATTTGAAGGGCATGTGATCAGAGTTGCTGGGGTCTATATCTCCTAGGGGTGTCCTCCACATACAACCGCAGCATGTTGACCTTCAGAGTGGCCCTGACCATGAATGCATTTCCATCACAAGAAAATATCCCCAGATCCCACTATTCACAAACAAATTGCCTGTGATACCTGAAGTTTCACTAGTAATGGAGTTTAATTTATTTACTTTAAGACTCTAATCCTCATTTGAATGTTAATTTTGGGAGAAGTCACACTCATTCTAAGTTATTATATTGTTACAAGCATCAAGTAATCTGTCCTTTTAAAAAGTTTTGTTTTAAATTTTATTTTTATTGTGGGAGGGTGTGAAGACATTATGTACAAAGAGAGAGTGAAGTGGTTATTTTGACAGTAATAGTATCTTATGGAGCTCTAGTGGCTCAGTGGTTAAACAGCCAGCTGCTAATGAAATGTTAACAGTTCCACCCACCAGCTGCTCCTCAGGAGAAAGATATGGTAGTGTACTCCCATAAAGATTTCCAGCCTTCGTATCAATGCCAACCACTCAGAAAAGTATCAGATCTGGAGATCCTGGATAGAGTGGGAGGGAAAACGTGGACCAAAATCCAAAACCTCCATAATGACCAGAATTACTGGTCAGATGAAATCTGGCGAGACTCCCAATACTATGGCCCTGGAATACATTCTGTGCCTGGAATAAAATGCACCCCCAGGGGCAGACTATCAGCCCAATAGTTAACAAGATGTACACGCAGACCACTCAACCCAGGATGACACACCCACATACTCTATGGTAATACATCCCTTAGAGCAATAGACCATGGGGCACCAGAGGACCAACATTCAAACTGAGGAAATGCAGGACAAGCAGGGGTGCATGAATATGAGGGGTACAGGGGGAGGGTTGCAGGGTAGGGATGGGAGGAGACTGGGTTAAAGTTGGATATGGTGAATGGGGAATGAAACTAAATGTATGTGTTACGCTGAATGTAAAACAAGCTCTTAAATTAAAAAAAAATAAAAATAAAATAAAAGATTTGCAGCATTGGAAACTTTGTGGGGCAGTTCTATTCTGTCTGATAGGGTTGCTAGCAGTGAGAATTGACTTGATGGCAGTATATAAGTTTTGTTTTTTGTGGGTTAGTGTTTTATAGAAGTTAAGGAATCTCTTAGCAGCATAAATGGTTAAGACATCTGGCCTCCAAAAGTTTGGAAGTTGGAGCCCAACTAGAGGTACCTGGGAAAAAATGCCTGGCAAACTACTTCTGAAAAATCAGCCATTGAAACGCTATGGAGGCCAGTTTTATTCTGACAAATATGGATATTTGGATAGCACTTAAGAACTATGGCACTTTGGGCAAGTTTGTCCTTATTATTATTTCTGTAATATATGTTGGTCAAAATGTCTTGTATATTATAAGCTATTCTAGAAGGAAAGAAGATCGCATGTATATCATTTCCATCTAATTAGTTCTGACTCATAGCAACCCCATAGAACAGATTAGAACTGTCCCATAATGTTTCCAAGGCTGTCATCTTTGCTGAAGGAGACTGCCACATCTTTCTCCTGTGGAAATACTGGTGGGTTAGGATGGCAGACCTTTCAGTTAATAGCTGAGCTCTTAACCACTGCACCACCAAGGCTCCTACATGTACCCTACAGAAATTCAAAATAACTCTTACTACTTTACTTTGCCTAGGATTAGAGAATTAAGTCTACATTAATCCAGTTGTAAGAAGAGTTCAATATTCTATGGTCTTTGGCAATTGGGCCTGCTGCCAAGTTGCTTTATTGGGCTGGTGGTGACTATTTGCAAAGCTAGCTAAACAATATTAATTATCAAGAAAAGAGAACAAAACATAACCTTTCTTCTTGACTTCTAACCTTTCTCACTGTGAAATCCTATGCAGACCAACTCTAAAAGGGAAACCTAGGGTGTGGTACACACAGAGTAATGAACTGATCACTGCTGTCCTGAAAAGGTAGCGTTTGGCACAGTAATAGCCACTTCCCCCTAGCAAGACACAACCTTGTTTATCATTGGTTTAGACTCTTCTGAGAGTGTTTGATGCATGTGACAAGGCTCATTTCTAATCCAATTTGAATTAATTTCTTCCACAAGATTCCATGAAACTTTAATAAATGTTTCCCCAAAAATCAAAATCCACTGGATTTTCCTCGCTTCTCCTCCCATTGACATTAACCAGAATTAAGTTTCCACATTGAGCAGAGAACAGCTCGTTTGTTGTATATAGTTGTGAACATTTTACCTACTCCAACATTATTGAATAGAACCATAGAGTCATTGTTTTAAAGCTGGAAATGATGGAGCAAATTACGGCTTTATTCATGGATTGGAAATAACAACCATTTCTTAAGTTGATTTTCTAGTAAAGCTCACACATGGTTTTATCCCCCTATTAACCAGTATCACCTTAGCTGAACCTACCTTCTCTCCTTCTCCCAAAGACAAGCTTTCAGTAATAGTACCTAAATCTCTAGTCACTTATGGATTCCCTTACAAAAGAATGCATGCAATCTTTCTTGATCACCTCTCAAACTTTGTAAACAGTAAACCCTTCTTTTTTACTCACCTGAATTCAAAGTGGCTTGTCCATTTCTAGTCTTGTAAGAGATGTATAGTAAGCATCACATAATTGACCTACCTTTCATGTACATATCTATCTAGTCTTTAATGAGATAACTAGTCCTTTAGGTCAAGGAGCATGACGGTGTACAATGACATTTTTATCGGGACCATATTGTTCATGGCTGACTGTGCCTTATTCCAGGACATTACATTTAAAGAAATCATATAATCACTCAGAGGATTTATTTATTCATTTATAAAATTAGAAGAAGTTACAGAGTCTTAAGGTACCAGTTAAGAGTAGATGTTCATAGTCATGAGTGCTTCTTCCTCCACTGTTAATATCCCATCAAGCAAGAGTTGCATAAAAGTTGTCCAAGTTCAGGAATTCCTGGTTAGCAAAAATGTTTACTTACTAGACTACTAGCCAAAAAGTTGGCTGTTCCAGTCCACTCAGAGATGTCTCAGAAAAAAAGGTCCAGCTATCTATTTCTGAAAGAATAAAGCCATTGGAAACTGTGTGGCGCACAGTTCTCCACTGAAACACATGGGGTCTCCATGAGCCAGGATCAACCTGAGGGCAACTGATACCTTTTTTTTTTTTTAATCCAAATCCAGCCTTAATATTGTCAGGCATACCTGAGGAGGAGTCACTATGAGTCAGGTCCAATGCGACGGTGCAGACAACAACAGTGTTTAACCATATGTCTTTGGACGCTTTTAGACCAGGCATGCCTCTCCAGGTTTCCCCTGTCCCTACTGCTTTCCATTGTAATATACATAGTCACTCCATGTAATTATGTTACCTGCTTAGTCCTTACAGCCACTTGCATCTGCTACAGTCCTTAGATCAAGTGTATCATATCTAAATACAAAGTTTACTACAGCAATGAATAATTGGTGAAGATCCACTTTCTCAAGTGATGCATGTTTCTGTGGGTGTATAGAGCTATGTTCTTTAACCACTGAAGCAATAGCTATTCTGGGACAGTCATTGATTTCATTTGTCACTTTATTGTCAGAGTCAGAGAAGTGAATTAAAGCCAGAGCTGTCATTGTCATTTTTTGAGAACATTCCTTTTTCTAAGCCAATGTATAGTTTGCTGTTTCACTGAATAGAAAAGTATCTCTTAAGAGAAAATGTGGTCCTTGCTTTTGACCTTCCCTTTTCTTAAAACACCAAAACAACTGTTCCATAAATGGAGCCCCCATACACACCCCTAAATTCACAATTTTAGGACCGGACATTCGTGCATAGTATAACATGACTTTCTTTTGTACATGACACTTGTGCTCAGTTAGAGGAGGTACTGGATCAAAGGCCAAGAAGGCTGAGGTGTGTTGGCAATTCTATTGGGCGTGGAAAGTTCTTTTCACCTTTTCAGGAATTCCTGATTATATGGAAGTACACTTAGTAAGGTCTCTGCTAACTCCTAAATCGCCAAGTATAAATTCACAGAAACTACCCTTTTTCAGTGGACTCAGCATGGCTTGTCAAACTGAGGCCTGGATCTATTTAAGTCCATGGTCATTCCCTTTTTCCAAACCAAACTGAAGTCACTGCTGTGGAGTCTGATCTGACTCATAATGACCCCACCTGGGTTTTCTGAGGTAGTATCACTACGGAAGTAGATTGCTCAAACTTTCTTCCAAGGAGTGGCTGGTGGATTTGAACCACCAGCCTTCTGATTAGCAGTCAGATGCCTTAGGTACTCCACCACCAGAGCTCCCATTCCCATTTTAAAAACCACCTTGTGGATAATACATTACAGCCCTGAGGGATACGCTGATATTTTTCAGGTTTTCTTAACTTTTTTTATTTCTTTTTTTTTTTAGCAGAAAGACAAAAAGTTTTATTCCAAAATATTGGAGAAGGATTGGAAGATAAACGCCATTTATAATCAAAAGTTTTAAACATATGGAAATGGCAATCTTCTGGAATGTGGTATGTATTGCCAAAGAGCTAAATATTGCAAATTACCATGCCATATTTTTTTCTTTAATGGCAATAATACTTAATATGATGAAAAATACCTCAAGATTCTACTAAGACCTATCTCAGGTTCAATGTATTTACACAAATAACAATTTGTCCATGAAGTATTAAAGTAATTCCACTTTAAGAAATGATAACAAAAATATCTTCGTTTCCTTTGAATGTTTGTATTACTGTACTGTTGGCTTATACCTACTATGAACGGATAATGGTTCTAAGCCAGTGCAAGGTCTTCAAGCATTGCAGGTTTGAGATAACTTTCCTTCTCATTAGACATTCCTGTTTTTTTTTCCTCTACCATGCCCTGGTCCAAATGGTGTACCTGTCCTTGGAGAACTACGGGGATGGACCTGCTGTTGCCCTGAGAAGTAGCTGAATTGCTGCTGGGACTCACAGGAGACTTGGAGTAGGAGTCATGGTGACTGCCAGGGGACAGGAATCTGAACCAGCCCCACATCCCCCCAGGAAGCTGCTGTCCTGTTGTGAAGAGTGTCTGCTCCCATGGGGCTTAGTCTGGTGTCTTATACCAGTGTGTGGTGCATACTTTCAAAATTCTCTTAAGTTTCCCTAAAAACTGCTCCTGCTAACCCAACCTCCTACACTAGAGTTGAGGTAAGAAGGGGTCATGGCTTGAAAATTCTGTCAGTGCATATCAGGAGCCAAAGATGAAATCCTTTCTAGGGTGTTCTCCCTTTTCATAACTTCATTATGTCTCTTGGTATTTTCCTTTTCCCTTTTGTTCTCATTCAAAGAGTTAGTTTTCTCTGTACTCAGGCCCAAAAGCATAAACAACAGCTGGAATGAATTCCATTCATTCATTCATCCCAGCACCTCACATCTTAGGATGTGAAAATCTTCCTCTTTGAAGGAGTCATAAGGTGAGAGATATAGCAGAGGAAGGAAAGGTGTAGAGACCTGAGGAGGGGTATGACAGGATCCCAGTGAGAAAGTTTAACTGGGAAGGCCCCTAGGAATACAGGGAAATACTACGGAAAGATGGTTTGACCTGATGGAAAGACCACTTACAGCCTCCTAAACACCTAAGATCCCATGGGTGCAGTAACTGCAGAGACACTTACATCCTCAGATGAGATCCAGTAACCATGGAAGGTGGTCATGCACGTGGGAACTAAAGACATCTCAGTGTTGACCTCCATGGGTTAATATCCAAAAACTAACCTCCTGTCAACCAAAAAATGCTCTTCAGTGTTATGATCTTACAGAGTCCCTATGGTGTGAAGTTGATGGGAGGTGGATGCTAAAGGACTGTGGTTAAAGTTATCACCAGTCCAGCAGGATGATGCCTAAAATGTAATGACAAGTTATTTGAAAATAAAGTGATATTCTGGCACCCCTGAGTCTTCAGATGATGATTGCTAGAGTCTACAGAATTGAAATGGGAAGATCGCGACCTCTGTTAATTGAGGGAGAGTAGTGTCTCCATAGCTCCCTCTCCTATCTCAGCCAGGGCTCTTCTCAAAGTGCAGTCAGGTAGTTCCCTGGCAAGATGAACTCAAAAGAAAACTAAGCAATAAAAGCTTTTCTGTCATCTTCCTCCATTCCCAGTGTTGTATGGCTTTGATACAACTTATTAAAGTCAAATATGGGTAATGGATCCTCAGCCAACCAGTGGGAGAGGTATATTTAACATGGAGGGTACTTGAGATGCCTTGACATGCTGTTGCCCTTGTGTGCCCTCAAATTATCCTTACTTATAACAGCACCCTCTTTTTAAGCTCAGAGGAAAGTTCTGACTCCAGCTCAAAAGCCAACCCCATTTCAGCAGTCTACAATCCTGTCTCATTCACCATGCTCTGAAATTGGAATTCTGGGAGCACAAACTTCAACATATGCATACATATCCAAACTTCCTTTGCAAGGAAAGAAAAGATTGTCAGCTTTCAAACTGGCAGCCATCTCAGAGGCCTCATTGACCTAGTCAGGAAAGGTCATAGACCTGCAAGCCAGAGGGATTTCATTCAGGGATGTGTTCTCTGCACAAAGGTGCAGGAGGCATCTGGGTGACATTCATAAATGGTCAGCTAGGAAATTGCCTGAAAAATACATTAAAATAAAGCAGAAATTTTACCTCCTGGTAATAGTTAATTTTATGTGTCAACTTAGTTAGGTTATTCTGCTTAGTTATTTGGTCAAGCACTAGTCTAACTACTGCTCTGAAAGTTATTTATTTATTTATTTTGATGTGATTAACATTTATTATCAGTTGGCCTAAGAAAAGAGATTACCCTTAAGAGCAAGATCTGAGGTGTATGAGAAGAGAAGGAATTCTGTGTCAAGACTGTAAGTAGACATTCTACCAGCATTTCCAACCCACTCCCTGGCCTACTATCAGATTTGGACCTGACTCATAGTGACTCATAGTGACCCCTCCTTGGGTTTCCGAGGCAGTATCACTATGGAAGTAGATTGCCCCATCTTCCTTCTGAGGAGTGGCTGATGGGTTTGAACTGCCAGCCTTCTGGTTAGCAGTCAAGTACCTTAGACACTACACTACCAGAGCACCCCTAGAGATCCTTAGGATATATATATATGTAGTTCCAGCTCTCATAGTATATATATATATATATATATATATATATATATATATATATATACAGTTCCTATTGGTTCTATTTCTCTGGAGATGCCTGACTAATATACTCCCTCTTTGTTGTCGCCCTGCTACCCTATCACCAGGATGTGGGAAGATAACAGGGTGAGGAAAGAAAAAAAAGTAGGAAAAAATATATGTAGAAATTTCACTATCTCAGTCTGTGTGTTACCCAGCTAGTTTGAGAAATTGCATCCACTCACAGCATGAAAACATTGTCTGGATGAAAGTAATTTAATTTCATCCAAATTTGAGTGAGGGCCTTGTCTGATGAGGTTTTAGCCTCTGTCAAAAGAGGAAGTGACAGCTGAGGGAAGTGACCAGATACTCACAGAATCACCACATTTCCATAAGAATGTTTGTGGCTTAGTGATTTACAGAGCACCATAACCTTGCCTTGAAGATCCCACAAATAAATATGCAACAAAAACTGTGTAAACAGATAGAGAGAAGAATAATCCCTGCTCCCCCCACCTCTGCTCAGTGCGAGGAGAGTCTATTGTGCATTCAGGTGATGTGATGGGGACTGTTCCATGCTGGGCTCCTTGCTGTCGGACTCCACCAGGCAGGAATGCCAAGTTGCTGAGGACAACAGCACATTTTATAAAGTCCGTGAAACCTATCATTGTTCATAAAGTCATACCATGGAAAATTGGAAAAGCAGAACAAATGCAGACTTTTCTAGCAAAATGCCCACTGCCCTCGAAAAGCAAATGCATGGCATGTGGTGCCCTGTTTCAAATACAAACTCACTGAAAAACTTAGCCCCTTTATAAGATACTCGGCATTTCTTAATATTTGCAGATAAAACTGAAAAAGTGCCTTTTGATTAATTTAGCTCTCTCATCCCCTCTCTCTTTCTGTATCATTGTTCTTTTTTAAAGTCATGATCTTTTCCTTCTAGTGCCATCATTTGATGGGGAAAAAAAAAGTTTTTGCTCTTCAGGAGCGTTGTGTTTGATGCTTTCATTCTGAGAAAAAGAATGGTGAGGGTGGAGAAGCAAATCTTTCATTGCCACCAAAGGGTATGTCATTAAATAAACCACACTGGTTTCATAACTCCAAACTTAATGTATATCTTTTCCATTTGACTCAAAATCCACTACTATCTCCAGTATACTACATGGCAAAAATGTATTCTCTTTATTGAGTAAAGGTTGCAAGGGTCATAAAGTTTTTTGTATTAGAGGAAATGTCAGAAAAGATTAGTCCAAGCTAATTGATTTTTTTTGAGATCAAATATTTTTCTTATTTTCCACTATCAACAGAATTGGAAGAAAAATAAGAAACATGGGCGGGAGAAGGTGGGAGGTGGAGCTGTGGCAGGATGTGCCATAGCACTTTCTTGAGTAGTAAGAAGGAAATACTATTTACTTATTTACTCCTTAGTTTCTTAACAATTTAGTTGTGCATTTAAAATGTTAAGTTATTCCAAATTACTTTTTCCCTATCATTTTTTTAAATTATGTGTACTTCAAAAAATAAACCTTCTTAAGTCCACCAATGTTGAAATATAATATATTAAATTCAACTAAAGGTTAAATGTAACCAAAGGTTGAGTTGTAGTGTTGGAGAAGAATGATAAGAGTACCATGATCTGCTAAAAGGACTAACAAATCTGTCCTGGAAGAAGTGCAGATGGAGTGCTCCTCAGAAGCGAGAATGGCCAGACTTCATCTCACCTACTTTGGTCATCTTGTCAGAAGGAACCATTCCCTGGAGAAGGATATCATGCTTGGTAAAGTGGAAGATTAATGAAGAAAGGGAAGGTCCTCAATGAAATGGATTGACACAGTGACTGTAATGATGAACTCAGGTATAGCAAGGATGGTGAAGCTGGCACAAGGCTTAGTAGTGTTTTGTTCTGTTGTGAATAGGGTTGCTATGAGTCAGAGATGACTCAACAGCACCTAACAACAACAACATCAACAACAAAGGGCAAAATAGAGCCTCAGCATCTAGTTCACAGATTGCATAATTTCAGGTAGCATCAATCACTCTGGTCACAGTGGGAAACAGTTTCTCCCTGGAGTTGTGTTATTTGGTGGTCCTGACTGTCCTTAAATATGGGTCAGCAAATTACCTTAGGCACCATGACCACAGCTTGAAGAATCACTTAAGAAGTACGGTGGCAAGAAGGAAGCAGAATCGGCCCATTAATTACCATTTCCTCTTGTGTGTTGGTTTCAACTTCAAAGCCAGTGCCCAGAACTTGTCGGAAGCTAGTAGAATCCCTCTCCGTACCAGACTGTGCTTCTGGGTCTCTTGGGTCTCCTAAGTTGAAACTCTCAGAGAGAAGAAATCCCCACTCAGCAGCACAATCTTGTCAAGTGGCTCAGGATGATCTCCCTCATTGTCCACTTGGTTTTCCATAGATGTTGCATGCCCAGTCTTTGCCTCTCTTGGGGATAGATACATGAACATTTGGCATGGCTCTTCTGTATACCTGCCAATTCTGATTTACAAAAAGAGGTCACTACTTATACAAGCTTCAAATTCCTTTAATCAAAGTCATTGGCTGCTGGCCTATCAGACTTATGAGCCTTTTTTGAATATTACATTCTCACTGTTACTCAGATTTCTTAGTTTCAAAGGAATGTGGAGAGCACTGAAAGGCTGTTCCTGATACTTCTCAGTGTCCTCAACAGCATTTTTTCTGTGATACACAGGGAACCTTTCCAGAGATAGTTTCTGAGACTCAAACACTAACTGGGTGCCTCCAGTCAAGTTGGTTAGCTTCTTCTAGAATTAGTCATCTAGATGTGAGTATAAACTTTTTCAGTGCCTTCAATTTTATGACTTGAGGAATAGAAATATTTTTTAGATCAAGTCTCAACATTCAACATCTTAAAGTTAGTGAGGACACAATTAACCATACTTTCTGCAACAATACAGAAACAAGTTTTTGCATTATTCTTAGCATTTTATGTGAAAACAACCATAAATACAGCCCACTTATTAGGATTAAAAAAAAAGTAGACAAATTGAAATGTGGTAGAATAAATAGTGAGATAAGAATAGTGTTTGATTTTCTCATATTTTATAATGACTTAATTACTTTTAAGATATAAAAAAAAGTAGGATTCTGAAAGAAATAAGGAATATTCAAAAATCCTAGACAATAAGCAGCTTTGAACTCTCTGGTCTGTTCTGTAAATGATTACAATCACAGAATTGTTTTTTCATGATAACTTATAAATGCAGTTTAAAATCTGACATTAAAAGTATGGCCCCATACAATTAGTCACTTCTGAGCTACCTTCAAAAATATCATAGTGATTACTTTGTTAACCATGTTTCTCAGGGCATTGAGCTTTTCTATTGTTAATACAACTCAGAGAATCAAAGGGTAACTGTCTATACTTTTCTATAAGATTATAAGAAATTCACCTCATATGCTTGTGGAAGCTGGACAATGCATAAGGAAGACTGAAAAAACAATGATGCCTTTGAATTTTGGTGTTGTGGATGAATTTAAAATATGCCATGGACTGCCAGAATAAGGAACAAATCTGACTTGAAAGAAGTATAGCCATAATACTCCTTAGAAGCAAGGATGGCAAGACTTCATCTCACTTACCTTGGACATGTCATCAGAAGAGACCTGTCCCTGGAGAAGGACATCATGCTTCACAAAGTAAAGGGTCAGCAAAAAAACAGAAAAACCCTCAACAGGATAGAGTGACACAATGACTCCAACCATGGTCTGGAATTTAGCAATAATTGTGAGGATGGTGCAGGACAAGGCAGCATTTCTTTTGTTCCACATAGGGACGCTATGAGTCATAACCAGCTTGAGGGCACCTAACAACAACAACAGCAAGAGAATTTCAGTGAATTAAATTCTCTATACCACTGAGAATCACATTTTTTTTTCAGTTTCAAAATTTGGTGTTGAAAATCATACTATGATACTCACATCTACTTCTATGCCTCAATATGAAGTCTAACGAACATCCAGTTATTTTTTTTTCCCCCAAATGCAGGAAATGTTCATCACTCTGAATTCTAGCTTGAAAGAAATCCAGAAAAAGACACAAAAAGTAGCTCAGTGGGTGCTTATCCAAAATGGAACCTACTCCTACATCTGCTTATGTACTTAGCTAGCTGTTATGGATTGAATTAAAGCAAAACTAATTGTCAACAAATTCATTCTGACTCATGCAAACTGTATGTGTGTCAGCATAAGACTATGTTCCATAGTTTTCAATGACTGTGATCATTCACAAGCAGATCACTAGGCCTTTTTTCTGGCATGTCTCTAGGAGGCTTGAACCTCTAGTCTTTCAGTTAGCAGCCAAGTACATTTATGGATTGAATTGTGTGCCCCCTCCCAAATACATGGTGAAATATTAATCCCTGTACTGGTAAATATGACCTTTTTGAAGAAAGTAGTGTAAGCTCTTCAGATGTTATCACTCAAGGAAATAATGCTGGGGAGCCTGGGTCCTAAACTTAATGCCTTCTGAGTGGTGTTTTATAAAAAAGAATGACAGACAGGAAACAGTTACACATACAGGGAAGATGTCCATCATGTGATGGTGATGATGGAGTCAGATCCAGCTATAACAAGCAAAGGAAAGCCATAGATTGTCAGCATCCATAAGATATGAGAAAGAGGCATGGAACACTCCTCTCTCAAAGCTCTCAGAAGGAACTGACATGACTAATACCTTGAATCTGGACTTCCAGCCTCCAGAATTGTGAGGAAATCAACATATGTTCTTTAAAGTCATCCAGTTGGTGGTATTTTGTTATGGCAACCCTAAGAAACTGAGACACTAATTGATAAGCCAAAAGGATCTTTAAAAAAAAAAAAAAAAATCACACCAAATAGGAAACAAAAACAAAAAACAAAATTCCTTTTTCAAAGATATTTCAAATTGCCTTACATATGGGATCATTCATCTATTCCTCTAATAACAGAACAAAAGAGTTGTACAAATTTTAGTGGATGGAATCTCCTTGCCACCTTCAGAATGCACCCACTACTAAAACAACCATTTCTTTCACCCACACTCAAAATCCATTGGTGTTTAATACATCCTAAACAACATAATAGAGTGACATATAAAGTCACTAAGTCATTGAAGATAATGACATAGAATTGTACACATAGGAGATAGACAACAGATGCTAATACCAACCAGTGTGCCCACAATACTGCATTACCATTAACACCAAACACCAGGTTACAGATAAACACATAAACACCTGAGAGGATCTGATGGGGGTCAGTGAACAGGAGTATACTCTAGACCAAGAATAGATTCAGCACAGGCTAATATTGCACAGATACTGCAATCCTTAAGAAACAACAGAAGACAGACACAGAGCAATTCCTCACAAACACCCAGACACTGTATGAGAAAGGCCCAAGGGATCTACCATCTCAGGACCATAGTACTGGGGTACACCAGACTCAATTGGCACAACAAAATACATAAAAAACTTGTTCCTCATCTTACATTGGTGAGTAGCGACTGGGGTCTTAACAGCTTTCAAGCAACCATCTAAGACTGGGGTCTTAACAGCTTTCAAGCAACCCAATGGTCTCCTAGCATCAGAAGTGAAGAAGAGTGCAAAAAAAAAAAAAGGAAAAGGGCATTTGGAAGCAATCAGCCTCAGAACATGAAGGGCTTCGATACCAGAAGAACTAGATGGTGCCCTGCTACCAGTGCCAACCACTCAGGGCAGGATCAAATCTGGAGATCCTGGATAGAGTCAGAGGAAAAAAACATGGAACAAAATCCAAAAACTCAATAATGACCAGGATTACTGGTTGGATGGAGTCTAGTGAGACCAATATGATGGCCCTGGAATACATTTTGCACCTGGATAGTTAACCCGCACCCAATAGTTAACAAGGTGTACATGCAGACCACTCAACCTAGGGTGATATACCCACATACTCTATGGAAATACTTCCCTTGGAGCAATAGACCACGGAGCACCAGAGGGGCAACACTCACAAGGAAGAAATGTAGGACAAACAGGAGTGCGTAACTATGAGGGGCACAGGAGGAGCGTTACTAGGCAGGGAGGGGAGGAAACTGGGTTAGGGTTGGGCATAGTAAATGGGGAGAGAAACTAAATGCACACATAACGTTGAACGTAAAAAAACTCTTGAAAAAATAAATAAATAAGTCTGTTGGGGTTTGTTTCATGGCCCAAGATATGGTCTATTTTGAAAAGAATGTGTTTTCCGCCTTGTTGCTGAACAGAGTTGTTGTTGTTGTTATGTGCTGTCGAGTCAGACCTGACTCATAGCCATCCATCCTTGGGTTTCTGAGGCAGTATCATTGTGGAAGTAGATTGCCCAACCTTCCTTCTGAGGAACAGAGTACTTTATAAATAGATGTTGGCTGTTGGTGTTATTTAAAATAATGATAATAATAATACACCCATTACTAAAACAACCATTTCTTTCATTCAAACTCAAAATCCACTGGTGTTTAATACATCTTGAACAACATAATAGAGTGACATATGAAGTCACTAAGTCATTGAAGGTAGTGACTGGAGTGTAAACAAAGGTTCTTTACTTTATCACACTGTTGTTGTGTAACATCTAGTCAATTTTGACCCATAACCACCCTATATAAACCAAACCAAAACCAATCCAAACCCATTGCAATCAAACTGATTCCAGCTCATAACAATCTTATGGGACAGAGTAGAATTGCCCCATAGGGTTTTCAAGGCTGAAATTCTTACAGAAGCAGACTGCCACATCTTTCTCCCATAGAGTGGCTCGTAGGTTCATTTAGCAGCTGAGCAGTTCATCCACTGCACCACCAGCCCTACTTTTACCTTATATAAAAAAAAAAAAAAAAAAACCCACAGCTGTGGATTCAGATCCGACTCCTAGCAACCCCTCCTTGGGTTTCCAAGGTGGTATCACTATGGAAATAGACCGCCCAACCTTCCTTCCGAGGAGTGGCTGGGGGGTTTGAACCACCAGCCTTCTGGTTAGCAGTCAAACGGCTTAGGCACTACACCACCTCAGTTCAGGCTACATCAAGATAGTGACTTAAAATCTATCTGTTAAAGATTTCATCTAGTTTCATTAAAATACTTTCCTAGTTTTTAAAATTTCATAAATGTTCAAATAAAGATCCTCTGTGATTTTAGGATCCTCATACATGTGTTCTTTTTCCTTTTCATTAACAGTGACTTTTTAGTCAGTAAATTCTGTGAGGCGGTGTTAGAATTTCCTTTTTTTCCAAGACAGCTTTCTTTACAGTTGAAAATGCCTCTCTTCATTACCATTTCAGGCCATTCTTATATTCACTCATCTAGGCTCAAACACAATATATGTTTTCATAGAAACATAGTGTTTAGTGTTTTTGTAGAAGCTCCCATTTTCTATGAATATGAATAGTGACTCAAAAGTGGCAGTCTAGTACAACAGCTCTGGACCCTGGTCCATTGCAAGGGGTCAGTCTTTAGAAATGATCCCTGCCATGTATGTAGACATCTACTGCTCCCCTGCTTTTACCATTCTCTCTCTTGAGCTTGACACTTCAACCAAAGAGATAATCTGATGAGGTGGCTTAGTTCCTATCCAATGTAGAAAGGTCATTTCTGTGTTTACTATATTCTCTATGATGGTCAGGGTTATATATGGATTGTATCCTGACAAAAGATATAAAGAAATCTAATCCTATACCTGTGAATGTGTATTAACAGATAAATTAATGTGAGATCTTACTGAAGTAGGGTAGATCTAACACAATCTAAGTGGTTTCCATTTATAAAAGGAGGAAAGACACAGAAAGAGACAGACATTACAGAAAATTGACACATGAAGATGAAGGCAGATATTTGGAGCAATGTGTTTATGAACCGAGGAACTCCAAGGAGTGCCAGCCATCACCAGAAGCTAGGAAAGAAGGCTGGAATAGATTATTCTCTAAGCCCTCAGACAGAAATGACATGACTGACATTTTGAATTTCTACCCTCCAAACTGTAAGATAATAAAATTTCTGTTCTTACTTTGTGTTGTTAGTTGCCATAAAGTCAATGTGTAGAGAATTCCATAAGGTTTTCAAGGCAGATCACCAAGACTGTCTTCTGCAGTGCCTCTGGGCATAACCATTTGTGATACCCAAGAATTTCTCTATCCTTGAGGGAGAACAATGTGGAACAAAACTCTAAATCATCTGGAAAAAGAAAATAGGGGGGACCAGTTTTGCTGATCTGATAGAGCCTGGTGGAACCACTAGACTATGGCCCCTAGCTGCCCTTCAAGTCTGGAATTGAACCCACACTTGTGCCTTCCAGCCAAACAAAAGACAAGGATAAGAGTTGAACATGTAACTGAGGTAGATACACTCCTTGGAGAGAACAATCATGGGAGAAAGAAGGGCTACTTATGCACAGGGAGACAGCTCAGGAGGCAGGAGCGCATGGAGGGATGGACACAGGGAAGAGGTAACTATCAGGAGGAAGTGGGAGGGGAGCTGTTGCATTGGCGTAAATTATAATTATTGTCATGAGACAAAGTGTGTGTGAACTGCTGCATGGAAAGTGAATTTGCTCTGTAAACTTTCACACAAATCACAATTAAAAAAAAAAAAATTAACCCCTGTTATAAAATAAAACTGTCAAGAAAATAGGGTGGGGGGAAGAATTCCTCTATCCTTACAAGCTACCCCAATTTGTGGTTCTTTAGTATGGCAACACTATTAAACTAATAACCAACTGCCATCAAGTGGATTCTGACTCATAGTGACTGACACTAGGTTTCTAAGGCTGTAAATCTTTATGGAAATAGATTGTCTCATCTTTCTCCCATGGAGCAGCTGATGGGTTTGAACGACCAACCGGCTGGTTACAACCAAATGCCTTACCCACTATGCCACCAGAGCTCCTTAGTAAAGTAATAGAGCTGGTATATAGTTGTCTTTGCCTGGGGCACTGTCTCTAGTTGCAGTTGGGATGTCTAACAAAAGGCCTTGGTAACATGAAATGGTAGCATCTGTAGACTTCTTCCTTGAAGTAGACAAGCAGGAAAACAATCTAGGATTTCATACTAGCAAACAACACCCACCCATCTTACAGTGTTTTATTTCAATTATTTGGCTACTTGCCCTATCTCTATCTCTCCTAAACAACAACAACAAAAAAAAAAAAAAAACCACGTCACTGCCATCAAGTCAATTGTGATTCATAGCGAACCCTCCTTGGGTTTCCAAGGTGAAACTAGATTGCCCAACCTTCTTTCTGAGGAGTGGGTGGTGGATTTGATGCCCAGCCTTCTGGTTAGCAGTAAAGTGCTTCAGGCACTATGCTATCAGAGCTCCCCTATCTTTCTTACTAGCCACTAATCCCTTTGCGAAAAGCCCAGTATTCCCAGTGCCTAGCATAGTGACTTTCAGATACAGCATGCTTAACAAACACTGATTGAACTCAATTTAATAAATGGAGAAAGCCACTCATTTGAGTTTCTCATACAAAATGGCCTTGGCTATTCTGTGTTAAAATATTTAGCAGTTCAGTTAAAAACGCCCCTGTGAATCTTTTATGACATCATTTATCTTTCTATTTCTTTTCAGCTTTAAATTGTGCTGCCAGATTTATTTGCTGTGGTATTAGGTTTCTGTGTCTACCCAGTTCTAGTCCAGCTCTGCTAATGCAATTCAGTCTCTTTTACTGCAAGACTCAGACTGAAATATTAAATCAACATTTGCCATTAAGACTCCACATTTGTCTATGGAATGATGATTGGATTCATCTTTTGGAAAGGAATCTTTATAAATACATCTTCTCTAATAATTTCAAAAGATAATCCATACTCCCCCCTCCCCTTGTGTTTTTTTTTTTTTTTTTTAACAATGTGGACTTCAGGACTCTGTGAGTTGTTATCCCATGGCCTTCCAGAGCATCAGCTGTCATTCCATTACCTCCACTCTCTGATGTTTGCTGCCAAATAAATTGTATCAGAGAAATACTGCATGCTTTGCCATTTTTGTTAAAATCAGAAGCTGATCAACAGTGTTCCAATTATAAAGGTAAAAAAAAAGAAGATAATCAGACTATGAATTAAATCACATCTGGACATGCCCATAGTTGAGGGCACTAACAATATATTGCATATGTATTTGTGCCGAGCATGCCAGAAGTGAATTCCACATCATTAACAAAGTTCTCTATCGATCGCTCACAATCTGTCAGCTGTAACCAGCAAGGTGCAGAATCAACTCTTCCTTGCTACTGAATATGTATCATCATGGCCCATCCAAGTCCTTTCTCTGCCTACGGAGTCTGCCAGGCTCACAGCTGCTTGAAGAGCAGAACAGGGGTTTGTATTAAGCCTCTTCAAGTCATTTCTCTCCCAGACAGGGATCTTGCATTTTAAACACCACTGCACAGAAAACATGGAACTCTTTCCCAGAGTCAGTTCTCTTGGCTTACTACAGAGAAGAGGGAGAAATATGTCAACCCTGAAAACAGCCACAACCAGTCCCTTCAGAGTTAATGGGCCAAATGAGGCATGGTTGCCACCAGCTTTCTCTGCTAATGTCCTGACGGGTGAGGGGAATTATGGGAACCTTAGCTATGTATCAAGCAAAGTCAAATGGAATGGAAGTATATGGTCTAGCCTGGTAAGCTCTTTCATTTACAAAAAAATATTCTCCTCCTACCATTTTTTTTTAAGAAAAATTAATTGCAGTAACATTTATATAATACTAGTTTTGACATTTGCAACAAACCATCAATAAGAGGCAGTGCCATGTGTGGGTTAAGAGCCTGGGCACCAAAGCCAATCTCTTTCCTGAATTCAAGCTTGGCCATTTACCAGCTATGTGATCTTGGACAAGTTAGTTAAGAACCAGGCTTTCTCTCTCTCTCACTCTCTCTCTCTCTCTTTTTTTTTTTTTAATCTATAAAATGAAGATAACTGTAGTACCTGCATCACAGGGTTGTTCTGAGAAATAAAATCATGAAACATAGGAAGCACTTAGGAATGCTACTGTCACAGACAAAAATACAATGATGGACTCTGGAATTCAGGAGAACTAGAGTGACTCTCCACCACTCGTCTGTCAGTTAGTTGCACTGTGGTGTCTTGCATGTTACTGTGATGCTGAAAGCTATGCTATAGGTATTTCAAATTCCACAGACAGGTAGACAGATTTCATGAGAGCTTCCAGATAAGACAGACTAGGAAGAAAGACCTGGTGACATATATCTAAAAGAAAAAAAAAATAAAAACAAGGTCCAGTGAAAACCTTATAAGTAGCAGCAGAACACTGTGGGATATAGTGCTGGAAGTTGAGCCCCTCAGGTTGCAAGGCTCTCAAAATACCACATGGGAAGAGTTGCCTCCTCAAAGAGTTGACCTTATGATATGGATTGAGTAAAGCTTTCAGAATCTCCATTTGCTGATGTGGTATGATTCAAAATAAGAAGAAATGGTTACAAGCATCCATTAATAATCTGAACATGGAATGCACAAAATATGAATCTAGGAAAATTTGAAGTCATCAAAATGAAATGGAATGCATAAGTATCATTATCATAGATATTGATGTGCTGATAAGGACTGATATTGACCATTTTGAATTAGATAATCATACGGTCTACTATGCCAGGAATGACAAATTGAAGAGGAATGGTATCATATTCACTGGCAAAAAGAACATTTCAAGATCTATCCTGAAGTACAATGCTGTCAGTGATAGGATAGTATCCATATCCCTACAAGGAAGATCAGTTAATACAACTATTACTCAAAATTAGCAACCAACCACTAATGTGAATAATAAAGAAACTAAAACTTTTTATCAACTTCTGCAGTCTGAAATTGATCAAACATAAAATCAAGATGCACTGATAATTACTGCTAATTGGAATGCAAAAGATGGAAACAAAGAAGGATTGGCAGTTAAAAAATATGGCCATGGAGATAGAAATAATACTAGAGATTGCATGACAGAATTTTGCAAGATCAACAATTTATTCATTGCAAATAACTTTTGTTCAACAACATAAACAATCATTATACATGTGAACCTGCCTGAGTTGAATACACAGTAATCAAGTCTATAGAAAGAGACTACAGAGAATATTATTATCAGTTAGTGTAAGGTTAGGAGCTAACTGAAGAAAAGACCATCAGTTGCTTATATGCAAATTCAGGTTGAAGCTGAAAAAAATTAAAACAAGTGAGAGCCAGAGCACTACCTTGAGTATATCTTATCTGAATTTAGAGACCATCTCAAAAATAGATTTGATGCATTGAACACTAAAGACAAAAGACTAGATGAGTTGTGGGATGGCGTCAAGGACATCATACATAAAGAAAGTAAAAGATCATTAAAAAGACAGGAAAGAGAGGAAAAAAATGAAATGGATGTCAGAAGAGACTGTAAACCTTGCTCTTGAACATTTGATAAACTACATGATGTAAAATAGTTCAACAGAAGATTTCAAAAGGCTGTGAGATAAGACAAAGTAAAGTATCATAATGAAATGTTCAAAGACCTGGAATTAGAAAACCCAAAGACAACAAGCTTAACCTTTCCCAAGCTGAAAGACCTGAAGAAAAAGTCAAGCCTCTAGTTGCACTATTGAAGGATTCTATGGGAAAAATATGGAATGGTGCAAGAAGCACAAAAATAAGATGGAAGAAATACCCAGAGTCACTGTACCAAAAAAGAACTCATCAAAGTTCAACCATTTTAGGAGATAACATATGATCAAGAACCAATGGTAATGATGAAAGAAGTCCAAGCTGTGCTGAGGAAATTGGTGAAAAATAGGGTTCCAAGAATTGATAGAATTGAGATGTTTCAACAAACAGATGCAATGTTGAAAGCAGTCAATTGTCTACACCGAGAAATTTGGAAGACAGCTACCTGGCCAACTAATTGGACCAAACCAAAAACCAAACTCACTGCCATCAAGTTGATTCTGTTATGGAAGTAGGTTGTCCCAGAACAGCTCGTGGGTTTGCACAACCAACCTTCTGGTTAGCAGGCAAATGCCATAGGCACTGCATCACCAGAGCTCCTTTGTGCCCATTCCAGAAACAGTTAATCCAATAAAAAGTGGACATTACTGAACAGTATCATAAATACCACACTCAAATAAAATTTTGCTGAAGATAATTCAAAAATGATTGCAGCAGTATATTGATAGGCAGCTACCAGAAAATCAAACTGGATTCAGAAGAGGATATGGAATGAAGAATAACACTGCTGACGTAAGATGAATCTTGGCTAAATGCAGAGAATACCAGAAAGATGCTTATCTGTATTTTACTGACTGCACAAAGGCATTCAATTTTATGGATCATAACAGTTTATGAAAAACACTGGGGAGAATAGGAATTCCAGAACACTTAATTGTGCTCATGAGTAGCCTGTACATAGACCAAGAAGCAGTTGTTCAAAAGAACAAAAACATACTGTGTGGTTTAAAATCAGAAAGATGTGCATCATGGTTGTACCCTGTTACCATACTTATTAAATCTGTATGCTGAGCAGCTAATCTGAAAAGCTGGACTATAGGAAGAATGTGGCATCAGAATTGGAGAAAGACTCATTAATAACTTGTGATATGCAGATGACACAACCTTTCCTGTTGAAAATGAAGAGGACTTGAAATACTGATGAAGGTCAAAGACAACAGGATTCAGTCTGGATTACACCTTAAAATAAAGAGAAAAAAAAAAAAAAACCTTGTCATTGGACTAATAAGCAACACTTGAAAAATGGAGGAAAGATTGAAGTTCTCAAAGATTTCATTTTATTTGGATCCACAGTCATCACCAATGAAACCAACTGTCAAGAAATCAAGCAACAGACAGGATTGCTGCAAAATATATCTTAAAGAGGTTAAAAGGGTTAAAGGGCAAATCTATCAGTTGGATATATAAAGTGCTCCTAACCCAAGCTGTGATATTTCAATCACTTCACATGAAGTGAAGTATTGATGAAGTATTGAAGTACTGAAGAAGTATTGATGCGTTAGGATTTTGGTATTGGTGAAATGGTGAATACTGAATGTATAATGGACTGCCAGAAGAACAAACAAACTAGTTTTGGAAGCAGTACAGTCAGCATTCTCCTTAGAAGTGAGGATGGTAAGACTTTGTCTCATGTACTTTGAACATGTTATCAGGAGGGATGAGTCCCTGGAGAAAGACATTATGTTAGATAAAGTAGAGAGAAAGTCAGGGAAAAAAAGACCCTCAGTGAGATAGACTGGCACATTGGCTGCAACAATGGCAAAATACAATAATTGTGAGAATGGTGAAGGACTAGGCAGTGTTTTGTTCTGTTGTACACAGGTTCACTGTAAGTTGGAATTGACCCAATGGCACCCAGCAACAGTAACAGCGTTACTCAATGAGATATGGAATCTACTCAGTGGCGATGGGTTTAAATTATTATTCATTAGGAACCTGGTGGTGCATTGGTTAAGAACTCTGTTGCTAAACAAAAGCTTGGTGGTTCAGACTCACCAACCATTCCATGGGAGGAAAACAAAACAAAACAAAACTGGAAATCTGCTCATGTAAATATTTCAACCTTGGAAAGCCTATGGGGCAGTTGTATACTGTCCTATAGGATTTCTATGAACTTAAATTAACTGGATGACATGCAAAAACAACAGTGTTACTCTAAAAAGCCCTGCTGGCATATATTGCTAATTCACTCAGCTACTAACTGAAAGGTTGGTGGTTCAAATCTTGGAAGAAAGGCCTGGCAATCTGCTTCCGAGAAATCAGTCATTGAAAATTCCATTGAACACAGTTCTACTCTGGCAGGCATGGGGTCACCACAAGGCAGAATCAACTTCATGGCAACTATTTTCTTTTTTGATTTTAAAGCTACTCCAGTCTGGTCTGATGAGCTATGTTGAAACAAGATTCTTATATTCTCATGATCTCATAGCCAAGTGCCAGAGAGTGCACAGAGAATCATGTCTACAGATTAGAAGTTTTTCTGTCTTCCTTGATACAAACGCTTTAATGGTCTTTTTTAGAAAGTGGAGGGCATTGGCACCTATTAACACGGAAGCATTTCAATCTGAAACCCTTTTTTTGATAATCCAAATTATCGAAGGTTTGTGCTATGTGCAATGCTTTGATAAAGAGTCTGAAGTAACTGAAATATTGCAACATGATTCATGGTTCCAATCAATCCACATATCAACAGCACTGTGTATGAATGAATGGCACTGGTGCAAAGGGACTTGGTAATGGTGAGGGCCTGTGTGAAACCTGTCTTTTTTGGGATTAAGTGAGAACTGACATTTGGCACTTCAGCTAACAGAGGACTGGGTACTGTGAAGCCAGCATGGTGCTGAAGACTACTGGACTTGACCCATTACGGCAATGATAGTGGAGTCATCAGGGAGCAACTATAGAGCTTACTTTGTGTCACAAACTTTCCTGGTGGGAGGGGTCAGAATCAAAGTTCAAGGCTGAAGAAAACTAGTTTGCTTCTCTTTGTACCTAACACGTATGTGTCTTATGTGGCAAATATTGCTGGAGCATCAGGAGGTATACAAGCAATTTAAGACTTGATTCCCTATAATTGACAAACTTGCAGTACAATGAAGGAGCTATTAATATATGAGTCAATTAAAGATACTGATACTAACTATCATACAAAAAAATACACTAGCAAACAATATCAATTGGGAAAGAAAAAAAGAAGTGCAGTGTTATTTAAGAAGGAAGAGAAACATACATCCTATATCAACTGAAAATTCTCCTCCATTGACTGTGGATCTGATTTTTCAAGGATAGGAATAAGAGAATAAAGGAAATCCTTTTCAGGACACAAGAGTCCCCCGTCAAGTGAAAACAGAAAACAAGCCAGACAAAGTCAAGAATTCCCTGTGCTTCTGAACGGAGTCATCTCTGCCTTCTTTTCTGTAGTGACAAGTCATTGTCTGCCATGGCAAGCCCCAGCCCTCCTCCATTAATTAGCCCCCTGGATTTTTATTTACTTTTCATCCTAGAGAAAAAGGCATTGGACATCAGGAAAGGAAAACAGGGCTATTTCTGCTTGAGTCACTGTCGCCTTTCTTGTAGCACATTCTAGAGATTTCCAACCCTGCCACACCTGCCTCAAAGACTGAACAAAGGGGAGGGATTGGGAAGGAAAATAAAGGGGAGGAGAAAAGTGGTTAAAAACTTAATTTAATATACTACACTAAAGATGCTGAAAAATGCATTTAGTTCAGAACCTCCACCACCAAATACTGTGAAGTAGCATTTAGCTCTAATAGGGTTTCTGCTTCATCAGCTACAATAATTATTTTCCTTAATTTGCCTTGGACATTCTGTATAATGATCTCCATGTTTGGGGGGTTCTTTTTGTAAGTGAAAACAAAAAGCAAGTGTGTGCTTTGCTTCACCTCCTACATTTGGCTGGCCTTACTGTTCCCAAGCCTGGAAGGCGGCTTTGCCTTCTGTCTGTCATCTGTATGAATTTCTTGATCTGAAGATCATTCATCTCTTCTCTTCCATCCCCACCCCCAATCTAATTGGCAATTTGCCACCTCTACCCTTTTCTTTAAAACTAGATCAGCTTCCCTGAAACTTGCAAGAATATTCTGTCCCCTGCAAGAAACCCCAAAGAGACTGGTCTTGAAAATGTACAAATGTATTATTTAAAAAATGATATTGAGATCAAACTGCGAAATGTGTTTATATCTTTTTGATCTCTATTTTTGTCCTTTATTCACTATCCCCTTACCCTGTTTTTCCAAGTGTTAGACACAGATTTTCAATCACACCCACTGGCAAAGCCAACCCGCAGGGAAGCTCTCAGCAGTGCCCTTCCAGAACCAGCCCAGCAGACGAAAGGCAGATGGAAAATTCCAGGGGTTCCGATCTGAACATTTAAATAATCATTTAGCGTAACACAAATCTGCGAGATATGTATTTTTAGTTTCCTATGCAGAGCAATAGAATTGAGACAATGTAAAGGATCCTGGTGAGTGTGTTGCACAGAAAATGTTTTGGAGGAAGTACAGCCAGCAGAAAATGAATTTGGGGAGACCTTGGGAGGGTCTTAGGACAGTGGAAAGGCTATTTATAATCATCTCTTCCATTGCAAATTGTGCTCATAGCCATTATCTTTTTCATTCTCGCACACATGCAGGGATAGTAGTAAGACCATGTGAATTTTTTTTTTTAAACATTGTTTAACAGATCCTAAAAGATTAAAAGGTTCAGGACCACAAGAACAAATTGGTGTCAATGTTAGAACCAGATCATCCTTTTCCAAAAAAAAAACAAAAACAAAACTCACTGCTGTCGAGTGTGGTTGGGGGTCGTAGTGGTCGGGGGTGTGGAGATTCCAGGAGTTTCCTGAATGTGTATTGCTGTGTCTGTCTGTCTTTGTTTCTGCACATCTGTGTTTGCTTGCATGTGCAGACTTGTTGTTGTTATGTGCTGTCGAGTCGGCCCTGACTCATAGCGACCCCTCCTTGGGTTTCCACGGCAGTGTCACTGCGGAAGTAGATTGCCCAACCTTCCTTCTAAGGAGTGGCTAGTGGGTTTGAACAGCCAGCCTTCTACTTAGCAGTCAAATGCCTTAGGTACTACACCACCAGAGTTCCTATCCATTTCCAAGGAGAGTTATTTTTACACTGCTGTGTATTCCAAAATATGCTAGCATAAACCAAAACCAAACCAAACCCACTGCCATAGAGTCAATTCTGATTCATAGTGGCCCCTATTTCTGAGGTAGTAAATCTTCACAGAAGTAGATTGCCCAGTCTTCCTTCCATGGAGTGGCTGGTGAATTTGAACTGCCAATCTTCTGGTTAGCAGTCAAATGTCTTAGGCACTACGCCTCCAAAGCTCCTTATGCTACCATACTACCTAGCAAATAAGACTATTACTATGGTATAGGCTCATCAGTACTTAAATGCTCTTCAAAAATTTAAAAAATACTATAATATACTTGTCAGTATGCTAGGCAACAAATGATTACATATGGTATACTATGTGATTTAGGTTATTTAAAATTCTTCCACATCCTGTGTAGAAGAAATAACAGAGAAGAAGAGATCCACCAAAAGTCACTTAGATGATTGTTGGCCAATCAGAAAGTCCAGGCCTGAGTGACTGATCCTGCTTAAACTAATTGACCAATGAAAACTTAAAACAGCTTTTCCTAAGGCCAGGAATCCCAGCTGTTGCTAAGCTAGACTTTATACTTGCAGAATACTAGAAGGATGTTTAAAACAGAGACAATGTTACTTACTAAATCCCATCTTCACTTTCACAACAAGAACAACGTGCTTTCCAAAATGAAGCCAGATCTCACTAATGAGCATAATGGTGGGAATTTGAATCAGGTGTAAATTATAGCATAGTTGAAGGAGTGTTTGTAAACAGTTTGTTCTCTCATAATCTGGAATGTGTACCTTTTCCCTGTTGTAGACATGTTTTTCATTTTTCATAATCTCATAGGCTATATCTTTGGCTCCCCGATTCAAAGAGAAGACCCTAAAAAAGAGGCCATAGAAATATTGAGGCAATAAAAAGGAAAAGGACAAGTTCCACCTTTTTCTCTCTTCTGTTTAAAATCTGTCTATCCTTTGGTCTAGCAGGTCAATTATAGCTTTGAGAGCTAATCTTACTACTGTGAAGTTCTCTGTCTACAGTTACACTGGGTTTTGGATTTCAGCAATAGCAAAAAAGCAATACATACTGAGCATTTCTATGTGCCAAATAGGAACTTGGTTCTTCACAACAAAAAACAAAACTCACTGCCTTCGAGTCAGATCCTAGTCAGAGCGACTCATCCTTGGGTTTCTAAGGCAGTATCTCTACTGAAGTAGATTGCCCAATCTTCCTTCCAAGGAATGGCTGATGGGTTTGAACGACAGCCTTCTGGTTAGTAGTCAAACGCCTTAGGCACTATGCCACCAGATCTTCAAATATGTGATCTCATTTAATGTTCACACCAATCACATAGGTAGATACTATAGTTATCTCTGTTTTATGACAGAGATAACACCCACCAGTTCTCTTCTTGTCTCCACATTGACATTTCACAGCCAAGACATAAAACATGTATCTCTATCATCATAATTAAGATTACTGCTTCCCCAATCCTCTCCACTTCATGAAATCACATCACCAACAAAACCTAGGTATTATACTTGATTTTTCCTTTTCCTTCATCTTCCATATTCAGTCTATCAGAAGTTCTATCAACTTTATCTCCAAAATATATCCTAAATACATCTTCTTCCCTCTAGCAGCTTGTATACACCCCGGTTCACCTCTTGTTGGACTCCTGCGGTTGTTTCTTAGTGATAGGCCTCCTCCCACTTGAAAAAATTGATAACGCAAAACAAATTTATTCTCCTCACTACAAACTCTGTGATGGCTTCTCATCACATTTAAACTAAAATTGAAGCCCTTTCTCCTGGCTAAAACTAAAACCAAAACAAAACAATTCTATTCAGACTCAGCAACCATACAAGCCAGAGTAGAACTGGCCCATAGGATTTCCAAGGCTGTTCGTCTTTACAGAAGAAAACTGCTATATGTTTCTGCCACAGAACAGCTGGTGGGTTCAAACTGCTGATCTTTCGGTTAGCAGCCAAGTGACTAACCACTGCAGCACCAGGGCCTGGCCCAAGCTAATTTTCAGATTTGATCATTGTGTATCTTCTGCTTTCTTTCCCGGGAAAAATGCTTTTAAGACCCTTCAATTTCACTTGCCTTTGCATTTTAATACTTGTTTCTTCTGACTGGAATGTTCTTCTCTAGCATTTTACATGGTAATGTCTTGTCATTCAAATACCAACTTTAAATGTAAACTTAGAGAGGATTTACCTGGCGACCCAATTTAAAGTTTTCACCTAGAAATTCATAGCACTTATCACCAGGTAGGAGCTCTAGTGGCGTGGTGGATAAGGCATTTGACGGCTAACCAGTAGGTTAGTGGTTCAAACCCACCAGAAGGATGACAAGGCAATCTACTTCCTTAAAGATTTACTGCTTCAGAAACCCAATGGGGGTCACCATGAGTCAGAAATTACTCAATGGCAGTGTTTTTTGTTTTGTTTTTAATCACTGTGTAGAATTTTCCTTTTTTATTTATTACTTTGTTTGTCTTCCCATAAGACCAAAGACTATGTCTATCTTACTCACCTTTAGAACCAGCTACATAAACTGTAGGCCCTGGTGAAAGATAAAAATGAGAGTCTCTTGTTCAAAAGTTATTAAGAATTTAAAGACAGAGAGAACAAATATCTAGCCAAATGTGGGGTCCTTCTGAGTCTAGGGCCCTGGGCAATGCACACATCACACACCCATGAAGCCTCTTCACCATTGTACGCTCAGCACATAGTAGTTGCTTGGCAACTATTTGTTTAATGAATTAGTACATTGATTAGTGAAAGGAATTAAGGAAAATGAGCAAGAGGTAACAAATTTTGTTAAAACCAGATAGTAGGATGAAGAGTTGGAATGGAAACTCAGTCTGATCTAGCCTTGGCTCTAAACCACTGTGCCCCACTGCATCCCAGGGTAAATGAAATCCAGTGTCTGGAACACAAATCCAGCTTCTGTCTTCAGTGAAATATAATATGATGCAGAAATGAAGAATGGTAAAATTCAAAGCTGTATATACAAAAGATTCTAAGAAAAAGTATTAAAAACACAAACAAAATACTGTAAGATTAGATGAGAGTAGGGTGAGTGAATACAAATTGCAGTTGACCTGGACTTTGAAAGTTGATAGGGACCCTGAGTGCTATTAATGGTGTGTTGCTCGACTACTAACCAAAAGGTTGGCAGTTTGAACCCACCCAGAGGGCCCATGGAAGAAAGGCCAAGCAATCTGCTTCTGTGAAGATTACAGCACAAAAGAAGACCGTATGCAGCAGTTTTAGCCTGTAAAGCATGGGGTCACATGAGGTGGAATCAACTTAATGACCACAGGGATTGGTTGTTGGAATTTGATAGAATTTGGGTGCAAGGGCTATAGGGGAATTTAAGTAGAGAAGAAGACACAAGAGAGGAAGCACACAGAAGGTTTGGGAACTCTGTGAGAAGCCCATTGTCACTGAGTAAAGACTCTGTGAAGGGGTGTAAAGAAGACCGCACACATGTAACAGAGTACAACTGACCCATTGATTTTCTTGGCTATAATTTTTACAAAAATAGATGACCAGAACTTTCACCCACAGAACTGCTAGGTGGGTTAGGAACTTTGTTTTCTTCACTAGGAAATGTGAGCCAGGGCCATGCTACTTTGAATAGAACTTGAGAAAGATGGACCCGGCTGCAGTGGACAGAGTGGGTGAGGGAGAGAGATCACAGAACACTCATAGGAGGTAATGGGACCCTAATTGGGGCACTGGCAGTAAAGGTTCCAAGGAGGAAAATGATAGTGGGAAAAACAGAGAAAATTGTAAGATAAATGATTAATTGAGGAGGTTGAAAGAATAGAGATTACAGGTGATAATTCACAAGTCTGTTCAATTTAGGTATTTCTAAAATGCAAGCTCTGGTGGCATAGTGCCTAAGGCTTTGACTGCTAACTATAAGGCTGATGGTTCATACCCACCAGCCACTCCTCAGACGGAAGGGCAATCTACTTCCATACAGATACTGCCTTAGAAACCCAAGGAGGGGTCTCAGTGAGTCGGATCCAACTCCACAGGAATGAGTTTGGTTGGTTTTAGATCTTATAACAGACCTGGGAGGGATATTTTCTTACCTATCTCCAGATTAGAAAAAAGGAAAGGTCCAGAGAGGTGAATTAACTTACTGAAGGCTACACAGTAATGCCAGAAGGGATGGTGAAGTCATATCCATCTGACTCCAGTGTATCCTACCTAGAAAAATGGGAAATCACAGATGAAGCAAGGAAGTCCAACACTGGAGCTGATTGGAAAAGTGGATACTTTTTATTGCCTTATATGTAGATTATACCTATTTAAGATGAATGCGTGTTGTCTTTTTTTTTTTCTTTTTTAATCTACAAACTCTCTTTACTGTTCCTTGTGTTTATATAATAAATAGCACAGAATTAGTCCCCTGATAAACACTCTATACATTCTTTATAGGAAGTATGAGAAATTGCAACAGAGTTAGGAGCGAAAAAATACCTGGATTTCAACAAAACTAAATCTAATTAATTTGGTAAAATAATTTCGTCCCCAGGGAGTTTAGAAAACCAAACCAAACTCACTGCTGGGGAGTTGTTTCTGACTCATAGCGACCCCTCCCTGGGTTTCCAAGGCGGTATCTCTATGGAAGTAGATTGCCCAACCTTCCTTCTGAGGAGTGGCTGGCGGGTTTGAACTGCCAGCCTTCTGGTTAGCAGTCAAATGCCTTAGGCGCTATGCCACCAGAGCATAGAGGAATGAAAAAATATTCAAACACCAGCAGCATTTAATGTGGTAACAGTTTCCTACGTGAACATTGTACTGAACTACCTGCCACAAACATGCAGTGATCTTTGGAATGGGTTTTTAATAATATTGCTCATTACGCCAATACATCAATTCCCTCCCTCCCCTATGTCTCATCTAAGACAGTTCTGATTTATTCAAAAGTTACTTGCTTTGGAGTAAGCCATCCTCCCATCAGAAACTGAAGTGTGTTTCTCCCTTTGGGGACCATGTGACCCTTTCATTTAATTTAATTTGGGGGGGGGGGCGCTGAATCAATTCTTGCTTTTTGCTTCCCTGGGGGAAAACATGTTTCACAAATGAAGTATCCCCATCCAAAGGAGCTCCAAAGTTCTACATTCTGTCAAGAAGTTCATTTGCATACATCTTTTTTTATTCTATTGACAAGTGACTCTGAGTTTAATATTTGTCTTCTACCTAAACACTCCTCATTAAATATCAACAGCACAGAGGGGTGGGTGAGAGGTATTTTCTTTTCTCATTTCTAATGAGGCCACCTTGGAAACTGAGAAGAAAAAGAGAAGTCAGGCATACTAAGTTCAGATTTCTTATTAAATACATTTCTGATACTTAATCAATGTTTGGGGTGGGATCAATGAATCAACAAGCCTGTTACTGAGAGTCTTACATGTACAAGTCTATCTGCCAGATGTTGGGGAAGGGGAGAGGGTAGGTAATTCAAAGGAAAATGCTGGCATTCATGATGACCACAGTCTATTTTGGAACATGGCATATTCATTAGAAAAGGTAAGAATTCACAACTTGCAAATCATTTGATTTGCTAATTTGATATGCAAAGAAATAACATTTTCACTATTTAAATCCTCAGATCACAAAGCTGATTCACCATTTTGTCATTTTGGGTTGGAGGAGACTAAGCAGGAGGAGCATAAATCTGTACAACACCATAGAGAGTAACTTAACGATGTTTTGCTATTGTGCCATGTCCTCCAGTTGATTCTGACGCGTGGTGACCTTATAAGGTAAAGCAGCACTGCCCTACAGGATTTTCTAATCTGCAGTCTTTGCCCAGTGGTGAATGTGATCTGTGGCTAACTGAAAGGTCACAGTTCGAATTCATCAGCCACTCTGCTGTAGAAAAGGCAATAGTATGCTTTTGTAAATATTTATAACCTTCAAAATACTATGAGGCAGTTCTGTTCTGTCCTGTAGGGTTGCTGTGAGTCAGAATCAATGTGATGACAATGTTTTTTTTTTTTTTTTTGTTGTTGTTGTTGTTGTTGTTTTTGAGTTTAATTTTTATGGAAATAAATCACCAAGTCTTTTCTCTTGTGAACTACTGGTGGGTTTGAACTGAGGACCTTTGGGTTAGCAGCTGAGCATTTATCATTGTCCTATCAGGGATCTCTCCTTTTTTTTAACTTAGCATTCATGATCATAAATACAGATGCATTAACTCTTTGACCCAAAAATTCCTTCTCAAAGGATTTATCCTACAGATGACCAGGTAGGTACACAAACAGGAATGATAGGTTATGGTGGTGGTGGTGGTGGGGGGGGGGGGGTCCCTGCACTTTTTTTTTTTTTTTTTAATTCAAAAAGATAAGCAATAACCTATATGTTCATCAGTTGGGAACTATTTACATACTACGACCTATTCATATAATGGATTTTTGTAGCTATTAAAAATAATGAGGCTGCTGTTTATGGATGGATATGGAAGTATCTTTAATACATTTGTTAGGAAATAAAAAAAAAGTACATAATAGAGAGTGTAGTAAGATATATAATGTTTTCTCACAAAATATCACACACACACACACACACACAAACATGTAAATGCTTAAAACCCCTAAGACACTGGCAATTATGTTCTCAGTCTTTGCCTCTAGGGAATGGAAAAAGAACTAGGGGTCAGAAGCAGAAGAGAAACTTGCTTTTAACTGTATTTGCTTTTGCATATTTACAGTTTTGTCTTGTGTGCATATATATTGTAGGAGTCCTGGAGGTGCACTGATTAAGTGTTCGGCTGCTAACCAAAAGGTCAGCAGTTCTAACCCACCATTTTCTCAGGGGGATAAAGATGTACCGGTCGGCTTCTGTAAAGATTTACAGCCTTGGAAATGCTATGGGGGCCATTCTGTTCATTCCTATAAGGTTGCTGTGAGTGGGAACTGACTTGCCATCCTGTTTAAAAATTAATTCAGTGCAGTAAATTAGTAATATAAAGCAGAATATGGTAAAGCCTTTTGGTCGAATATAGCAGACTGTGTGCTGTTGGAGTTTAGCAGAATGAAGGTGTACCCAAGGTTTACTGAGAGCCCTGCAGGGCAAGAGTCCTGGGTAAAGTCAAGGTAATGGTTGAGTTTGTTGAGAGAGTACTGAGTTTACCCTCATTTCCAAAAAAAGATTGAGTTTCCAGTTCTTTCTAAAACTGATTTTCAGATGCCGACCACTCCCCCAAAGTCAACTGTGCAGGAACTGGAGTGTGAAAACACCAAGGCACCCAGGAAATTCTGATATCTCCCAGGGTGATCAGAGTGGCCTGGGTGAAGTAGGCAGGCAATTCTGAACTCATGTGTGTATGAAGTGTTCATTCTGACCTGGGCAAGAAGGCCCCTGCAAACTCTGAGGAATGACATGGTAAAGGACCTGCTGGAATTGTAACACTCCTTCTTCTCCGACATTACTTTGGGGATAAAGTTGCTCTTTTATGTATAGACTCTGTTTAATATTCTAAGTTTCCTCAGGAATAAAATCTAGGCATCTTGGATTGTCATCTAATAGAACTAGCCCTCTTGTTGTTTCTCCTGGTCAGAAGTCCTCTCAAGTTCAACATATTTATGGTTCAACATGTTTATGGTTTTCTTTTTCCCAGGCTAATATTTCTCCTGCCCCACATTTGGGCTTTTTGGAGCTCTCTGGTCTATAATCTGGTGGCACAGTGCCCAAGGCATTTGATTGCTAACCAGAAGCTTGGTCGTTCAAACCCACCAGCCACTTCTTAGAAGGATGGTTGGGCAATCTACGTCTATAGAGATACTGCCTCGGAAACCAAAGGAGGGGTCACTATGAGTGGACTCCAAGTCGACGACAGCAAGTTTGGCTTTTGGTTTTTTGGTCTATAGTCTGGCCATCATCCCTGGGCCTTTACCTGATGGTTTAGCTGTTATCTCCACAGGAAAATAAATTTATTTTCCCAAATGAGAAGACATTCTAGGAGCACAATTATTTCAAACAAAATAAAAAACAAAATAAGACTAGCAAATTTAAAGGCTAGTATAAGAACTGCTAGACCAGGAATTTAAAATTAGCACATTAAACATTAAAATGAAAATGAAAAGACATTAGCAAAACGAAAGAAAATATTTATACATTTTTAAAAATAGCTAACTAAATGTCTGGGAAACAATTTTTCCATTTGTGCACTAATTTTAGTTCTTTTGAATGTCTCAAGCCGGTGTGAACTTATCAGTCCTTAATAAATAATTAGAAGTATTGTCAGATAAAAGCAACACTATAGCAAAACATGATGGTGGAGAAGAGCAAACTCTCAAGGTCAGTGTGTATATCCCTGGGGTTGATAAATAAAATTTTTTAATCTGTAATATGTAGGAGTCAGAAGGGATTTGACAGAACACAGCAACAACAGCAACATGATACATGGAAATCTGGTGATTAAGGTGGTATAAGGATACTTCTCATGCTGAGGAGAAAGAATACTAGAGTTGGTCAAGTTAATTTCAATGTAATTCCCCTTTTGGATTATGAGGTTATTTTGACATGGTGGCAACTCAACACTGCCTTTGAAGATTTATTTAAATTAAAAAAAAAAACAAAACACTTTCATCAAGTCAATTATGACTAAATTAGGGCTCTTTAAACACCTCTGAAAGGAATAGACTTGGAAAGGGTCCAAAATGGATCTTTTTTTTTTTTTTATATCAAGATTCTAAGGTAACGTAGAATAATAATAAGCATGACAAGGGTAAAGTACATGCATTCAGAATAATGCATTTTGAGAAGAAATTAAGAGTCAAATCACTATTCATGGCAAACATTTCTAAACAATAAAATGTAGATTGTTTGCATTTTAGTCAGATGTCTCCAGGGACAATGTTATTTTTGGTCATTTCACATTGTAGTAGGAAGGACATTTAATTTAAGCTGTACGTACAATCATTCTTGTTGAGAACCTTCCCACATCCCACATCACTTACTTACATCCATCCTGTAGAGGAGAGGGTGAATCAGGACCCAAGACTAAGCAATCCGTCTGGCCCTAAGACACTAATCTGTCTCTTGAGTTGTACTCAGAAGAAGCTTCTGTCAGAAAAAATGAAGACTTTAATGGTCGTGATTAAACTCACCACTATCTCCTGCCTCTCTTAAGACTAAGACACAATCACCACTTCCTAGGTTGGAATACCACTGGGGATAGCACATTTATAGATTTAATTGGTAATTTTAAAAGAAATGTGTATTGTTGTGTGAAAAACAAAATCAAGTGGGCCATTAAGGAGGTGGTTTTATTCAGACTGTTGCAACAGAGAGAACATTCTTTAAGGAAGAAAGCAAGGGGCCTAGGGTTTTATGGAGGCAGATAGAAAAGGAATTGGTGTGGGAGTCCTATAGGAGTCATGTGGAAGAATGGAGAAGGATCATATCTCAAAGTATGCAAGGAAAGAGTGGCCCTGTGTGGGTCTCCAAACACAAAAGACTTGGTATATATCTTCAGTGTTGCTATTTTCTGATAACACAGGGCTCAGGTAAAGTTTGACACTGTCATTTGCTTCCACTTTCAAGCAGAATCCTGTGCACAATTTTTTCAATTCTTCTCTTTCCATCTGTGGTCTTTTCATCCTTGTTTCCTTGGTATCCAACTTCAATTATCCTTTGGCTTTTCTCAGTATGGCCTGCCTACACAGATTAGGTGTCCCTAACTTAATTCTTCCTTTTCTTCCTGTTTATTTCATCTGACTCTCAGTTCTGAATCTTTTACTTCTTAATCTATTTAATGACTTTCCTCATCTCTAAGGAATCATTTTCAGTACTTAACTAACTTGATGGTCTTTCATCTAACTGTTCATGATCAATATATATCACTAGTATATTCCACCATGAGAAAGAATTTCCCCAAACCTAGGCAAATACTAGCTGGACCTCTTTGACACTTAGGTTGTCCTGCATTGAAAAGAACCATGATAAAACCCAGAGGTTCCTCAGAAGTGAGATCCAGAGATCTGTCCAAACAATAAGCCATTGAAAACACTATGGAGAACAGATCTGCTCTTACACACAGGGGATCAGGATGAGTTGGATTGATTCAATGGCAGCTAGTATGAAAAAAAAATATGTACACTAAAAAAAAAAGGAGCTCAGATGGTGTAATGCCTAAGGCATCTGACTACTAATCAAAAGGCTGGTTAAACCCATCAGCAGCTCCTCGGAAAGAAGATTGGGCAATCTACTTCAATAGTGATGCTGCCTTGGAAACCCAAGGAAGGGTCACTATGAGGTGGATCCAACTCGAAGGCAGTGAGGTTTATTTATTTATTTATTTATTTTGAGTATTAAAAAAAAGGAGGGGGGGAGGAACTTAACTGTCATCTAATTTTGCCAAAGATACATTAGGAGGAAATGAACCTGGAGGGGAAAGAAGGATTTAGGTGAACAACCTTGAGCAGTAACTGTTGATTGGAGAGAGGTTATTATTAAATATTAGGACAGGTTATCAAGGATGGTTGTACAAGTGAAGAAATTTCCAGGCTACAGGAATCTATCATGTTAAGCAAGCATAAAAGATACTGATATTTCTTTAATAAAATATATTCAGAGAGGGACATATTTGTTATACAGAACTTGAACTATAATGTAAAAGTTTTTCATTTTTTCTATCCCAGTGACATGATCTTATATTCCAATTACATTAAAGTGTCTGTCCCTAAGCTCAACTGCTGGTCTGCTTAGAAGCAGGGGAAATCAGATGACAAATAGAACTCTAGTTTTGTTCCTCTTCTTTCTTTATTTTCTAAAAAGGATGTTAGAGTACATTTAATAATTATTACCAATTAAAGAAGGGGTCCTTTTATTGAGAAAATAGTTGCCGTAATTCCTGTTTTTTTTGGGAGGGGAAAGTTTTCATCCATGTTTCTACGAATCCAGTGCTACCACATAGTATCTGAAAAAAAACTGTGCTAGCCTCTGAATGTGCCCCTGTTGCCAAAAGATATTTCACGTGTCGTACACACGTGTTTCTGAATTTTATATCCTGATGCAAATAAAATGCAGCTACAAGGATGTACACATCTACATCCACAGCTAATTACACTCCTAAGGACTCTTCATTGTCTTCCATTTATGCATAATTAAATCCCCTTGCTCTTTATGTGCTCCCGTAAGCTTTAACATAGAAATATGAGGAGAAGAGAAACACAATGAACATCACCTTCCATCCCCCAAACCTGCTGGGTTTAAAGGAAAATCCCTCGTTTGCTCCAGTTGCCTATGCCAAGCACTTTGCAGTGAAAAACCCCTACAGTGTGTTTCAATGGGTTCCCATTTGGGGATAGAGGATGTTAGAGAGGGGCAATGGCACTTCCTAGGCCTATTCCTGAGCCATTTTAAAGGGAATAAACATGCAGGAAAATGTTCAACGGATTTTATAGCAAAGCATCATGGGGTTGTTATCAACTTCCTTGCGGGAAATGGTAATGTGTATTCATATAAACACAATGGGGTTGAACATCACCTCAAATTCACTGAGATGCCTCCCAGCACCCAGGCAACTTACATGCAAAAGTCTATTTCCTTCCCCCACAGTTCTCAGCAACCAAGACTCCCCAACACTTACAGGCCCTGCTGCTGCCTGACAGTGCAATGAGCAATTGAATATTTCTCTCTCCACCTGTACAACCACTCACCACCCCAACCAATCTCCATTTTCTCCGTCAACAAGAACAACCAGAAATTTGCTCAATTTTCACTCTTATCTGAAGATGGTATAGATGGACAACCTTCTTACTTTTTCTTCCCTAAAAACACATTAGAGAAACAACCAATTTTTTATGTGTGTTAACCTAAATAGAAGAAAAAGAAAAACAAATATAAACAAATAACAAAGCAAACCAAATAATAACAAACAGATACATATTATAGTACAAACCTAATGGCCAAGGAAAAATAAACATACAGATTCAGATGTTCAGCTAGAGCCCTCTTTTGATGATGTCATGATTTATAGAGAGATCAAAGACCAAACAAACACTTGTAACTGGACTAACTATTCAGGTATGAGTTTATGAAAGCAAGTGGCTATGGTGGGCTGATATCCAGATTATGATTTGGATTACCTGGAATCTAACTTGTTCCATACCAAATTAACTTAACAGCAAAGAGAAATTGAGTGGAGAGCTTAATCCTGACCATACAGATTTTTTTTTTTTTTTTTTACACAAAGTATCATCAATAAGATGAGAAGAGCTATTTCTGAGCTAACCTCAACCTGTAACTTAGAAAAAACCAAAAAGGAGCTCTGGCGGCACAGTGTCCAGAGTGTTTGACTGCTAACCAGACAGTTGGCGGTGCAAATCCACCAGCTGCTTGGAGGAAGGAATCCATAAAGATTTGCTGCCTTGGAAACCCAATGGGGTTCACTATGTCTGGTACCTTGTAACTTTAGAGAAAGTAAAATAAAATTTTATCCATTGCAGAATATAACCTTGTGTATAAATGTTCAACCACACCCTCACCAGAATCTTGCAAGTAGAAAGGATCAGCAATATCATCATTCAAACTCTCACAGCATCAAGGCTGCTGCTGTGATTAATCAAGAAAGAAGACATATAGTAAGATGAACTCAAGTCTGGAGTAAATACCAAAATTCTGCTAACAGCTGGTTTCTGTGTCACACGTCATTGATCTTGAGACTGACTTGATTGATTAGTGATTGTTTATATGTGTTAATTTGGGGTTATCATATATACCAAAAGCTACTGGAAGTAGAGACTGACAGTGTCTTCTATGTTAATTAATCAATCATTTATTTATTGAGAGATTTCAATTTTCCCTGACATTGAGCATATATAGATAATAAGTCTGGCTCTCACCTTCAATGAATTCAGATGCTATTAGCAGAGAGAAGAATCTACATCAATTGTTTTGTTTATGGCTGATAGCTATTTCAACAGAATTGAGAACAAGACAGTTAATAGCCTAAAGGAAGAAGTCAGTACTCCTCAGGGCACAGGATGAAAAGGGATTTAGGAAGAATTTATAATAGAAATGGTTAACCAAGATAGGTGTGAGGGCATGAATACGAGTTTGACATGGTGAAGAAAAGGAAGATAAAACATGCTGATCAAAGAGGTAAGAAATATTTTAGCACCATTCAGAAAACTTTAAATAATTTTTAAATAGGAGACATGTAGGAAAAAGGAAAATAAATGTGGGAAATAAAGCATATCACTTTAGGGCTTTAAAAATTTAAATCATATTTTTGATGATAAGATACCACTGAAGGAGTATATTTCATTTCTCCTTCTTCAAGAAGAATGCTTCCTAGAGTTTATTTCTACCCAGGATGTTTTGAGGAAGAAATGGAGTTTTCAAAGTCAAAGTTATGATCTCAAAATCCCTAAACTTCCTGTCTTTTTTTATAAAGGTGAAATTGAGTTCATTTTACTATCAAAGGAAGTCATGCAAGGAAAAAATAGCAACCAAGATGATTTGAAAATTATGTTTGCTTTGTGTCAGGACAATGGCAATGTGCCAAAGTTTCAGATCTTTAGGAACACCCTGGTAATCAGATGTTGGGCCCTTATGTTGGCACCCAGGGGTTTCTTTCTAATTATCAAGTAGAGAGGACAAGTTTGCATGTGGTCCAATTTTATTCTTATGCTCAGTAAAAGCCAGATTATTCAGGCAAATGATCACATGTAATCACATTTCCATGGCAGATAACCCAATGGCCCACCTGAATTAAAAAAAAAAAAAAAAAAAACCTCTTCTCCCTCCCACCCTCCCCGAAATAAAATGAATGAAAGGCCAGAAACCAGGGAGGTAACTAAGTACCAGCTTGTTTTAATGCTGAGTACTTTAACCTGACTTGATGACTATGTAGGGCACAGGGGAAAGAGAAAAATCATAGACTTAAGATGGAGGGTGTGATAGGGAACAACTACATGGAGTTAAAAACCAAAGAACTTCACAACTGCACAAGAGGAGATAATAATAAAACTTACTTATCTTGACCTTGGCATTGGGAAAATGGAAAAAGAAGAAAAAAAGAAAGCTTTGAGAATTCATAACTGAAGCCAGCTTCATATATAGGTCTGTTGTCTTATCTTACTCTTTTTTGTACAATGTGAAAAATCTCAACTAGAGAATTTAATTTTAAATGTCTCTTGAGTAGGTCATCTTTCCCCTCCCCCATATATGACAAAAATTAATTTCAAATCCTATGTGACAGAATGCTGCTTTCACTGGGGTCTCAGGGATCCCCAAAGATAATGTTACAAGGACACTGAACAGTTCATAGTTAAAAGTTAGTGAATAAATAAATGCACAATAAATTTAAAATAACAGAAATAA
This sequence comes from Orycteropus afer afer, assembly GCF_000298275.1. Taxonomy (NCBI): domain Eukaryota; kingdom Metazoa; phylum Chordata; class Mammalia; order Tubulidentata; family Orycteropodidae; genus Orycteropus; species Orycteropus afer. The sequence continues at coordinate 878,125 of NW_006921748.1, forward strand.
GAGATAACAGAACTCACAAAGACTTCAGATATTATCATTATCAGACACAAAATATAAAATAACTGTGTTTAACATGTTTAAAGAAAAACATGTTTGAAAATAAGAGTCAAAAAAGATACATATTATATAATCATAGTCATAGAACTAGATTTGAAATAAGTAGGACTTTAAAAAATGAAATAAATAAAATGCTTGAGAATACAAAGTCAATAGATGTGTGAATAAGAAGATTAGACACTACCAAAGAGAAAATTGGAAACATGAAAGATAGTTTGAGGGAAGAAAAATAAACTATTTTTTTCTGTAATACATTTCAAGAAGAGACAGAAAGTAAATATAAGAGAATCATGGGGAACAGAATAAGACAGGTAGAATATACCTGTAATAAGTGTTCTACAAGAAGAGAACAGAAAGAGAAAGAGAGCAAGTAGGAAGAAAGATGGCAAGAAATACACCCAGTTTGTTGAAAAACAGACATGCTTAGATCAAGGAAGCCTAATGAATCCCAAGTAAAAGAAATTCTTTTAGGATTCAGACTAATATATTTGCATTCAGATATCTTAGATAGTATAAACATTCAATAAATATTCAGAATTTCAATATCCCCAGTTTTTTTTTTTAATACGCCAAATAAATTTTCTGCGTTTAACTTATCCTTCCAATGCTAAAGAAGTATTAAAATAACTAATCAAAAGAACTTAAGTACTCAAAGTCCAGAAGGACAGAAGTTAGTTAACAAAGACCATAGTTACATGTTGTTGTTGTTAGGTGCTATCAACTCAGTTCTGACTCATAGAAACCCTGAAACAGAATGAAACACTGCTCCATCCTGCAATATGCTCCCAATTGTTGCTATGGTTGAGCCTAAATAGGACTTTGAGAAATAAATAAAAAGCTTGAAAGAACAAAGTTAATAAAATGTGTGAATGTGCGAACACCATGTGTGGCATGCAGTGTCAATCCGTCTTGTTGGGAGTCATCTTCTTTTCTTTTGCTGACTCTCTACTTTACCAACCATGCTGTACTTCTCCAGGGAAAGGTCTCTCCTGACAACATGCCCAAAGTGAGATAAAGTTCAGGAGGAAAGAGGAATATGGACCCATTTAAACAGATTTCTTTCCACTCTTGGAAAGGGTGCATTTTCTGCTGCCAGTGACCTGCTTGATCTCTCCTTCCCACGTTGTGTTGTTGCCCAAAACTGAAATGGCATGATGCTGTCCTAAGAAGTTATTCAAAACTGATCAGATAAGAGGGATATAGATCTTTATCTCAACTCATTTATTGTTATGTAAAATTGGAGCAAGAAAAGAGCAAAGCTTAGTGTTTATGGCTGAGTTCCAACCACACAAAGTCTTAATAGTGGAAAGCACGGTGACATTTCATTTTTTTGGAGGTGCTAAAATCACTGTGGAAAAGCAAAACCTGGTATGGGTAATCTACTACTGCAGAAAATTACAGTGTTCTTAAAGAAATTCAGCATTTGCTATAGAGAAAAACTTAACTATAAAATATTTCTTCCTTTTTCATTTCTTCTTATTATGGGAGAAAGGTGGGACTAGAATAATTAAATAACAGTTTTGATTGGTAATTTTTGATAAAGAAATATTCTTATAGACACCACCAGAGCTCCTATAATATAATTATACATGATATTATACGAACACCCAAGTCTAAAATAAAGTAAAATCTCTATTCCAATGTTTGAACTTCACCAGCACCTTTCTACTATAAAACATGCCTGGTTTCCAGCAAAGCATAAATCAAACAAGCTTTTATGTGTTCTTATGTATCTCTAAATGCTATCATCCATTATACCCTATCTTGAGTCTCCCATCAACGATTCCATCACATTCTCCTTGATTTTTTTTAGCCCACAGATTTATTTTTGTGAACTTTGACAGTACCTATTTTCTGTACTGCTCATTTTTTTTGCCAACATTGTATCTTATTTTTATATCTTGCTTATTTTGTGTACATTTCACAATATTGTGAAATAACTTGCAACTTCTTTAAGACCAGAAACCATAAATGTTTCTTTTGAGATCCTACGGTGCCTAGGAATGAGCTGTACATCAGTAATAGTAAATGCATTCTTGTCTCAAATTGTACTAAAATGATTTATTGATTAAATTTTATTCTATTTGTAGAACAAATGTGTGTTATAACTGTCTGATGCAGTTTTATAGATAATCATTTTTCTCTGGGCATTAAAATTACTGCTACTAAATGCTCACAAATCTAAAGGTTTTTCTTGGAAGATAGCTCCTTTTCCATGTAAACATCATAAAATAGAACCAGTCTCTGACCTCAAGAAACAGAGATTTCAATTAAGCAATATCATCAGTGATAAACAGAAGATAAGGGAAGTCTACTTTAGAACTAATAGTTCAAAAAGAGAAATTTTAATTTTTTTTTCCAGTTTAACATTTGACAAATATGAACTAGTGTTCCCCAATGTTGCCCATAATTAAAGTAAATGAAAGAGCAAAAGCAATTATTTGGTTCATCAAATGATTGATTACACCAGTCTGAGGTCACCAAGTACAGAATTAAATATTCTCTAAAATTATCAGTTGTATAATGGAGGAGGGGGGAGTTAGTTGTATATGGCCCAAATCCTCTTTCAAGTTTAATAAGCATATATTGAAACCCAAGTTCCAGCAGTTATGAGTTGTTTGATTTAGGATGAGTTTCTTAATTATTTGAGTTCCACTTTTCTCATATAAAATAGGGGCCAATAATAACTATATTGTAGAGTTATCTTAAGGAGCTCTGGGGTGTGGTGGGTAAGGCTCTTGGCTGTTAACCAGAAGGTCAGGGGTTCAAACCCACCAGCCACTCCATGAGAGGATGATGAGGCAATCTACTTTGGTAAAGGTTAACAGCTGTGGAAACCCAATGGGGGTCCCTATGAGTAGGAATCAACTTGATGGGAGTGGGTTGGTTGGGATTAGAGTTATCCTGGAGATTAAATGACATAAAAAATGTAAATGTCTAAGCACAGTCCATAGCAGAATAGTAATTCCATAAATCCATTAGCATACAAATAACCCATTTATTTTGAAATGGACTGCATAATGAGCATCAGACTCAAACTCACTGCTGTCGAGTCAGATCCAACTCATAGCGACTCCTCCTTGGGTTTCTGAGGTGGTATCACTACGGAAGTAGATTGCCCAACCTTCCTTTCAAGGAGTGGCTGGTGGGTTTGAACCTCCAGCCTTCTGGTTAGCAGTCAAATGCCTTAAGCACTATGCCACCAGAGCACATGGCCCCTACCTTTTCCATTAAGAATGCCAATCACTGTGACTTCCATTGCTACAGTGTTCTCTAAGACAGCCAATCTGTCCACAGCTCTCTTTGAAGGAGTATTTCTTGTCAGTTATGTTCTGTACACTTGACTCCAACTTCAGAATTCACTTTATTAAAGAACAAGTGTTCCAGGACCCAGAACCTTAGATTGAGCAACAATGCACCAGTAACCTGATATTTACATATATATTTACATATATATTTATTTACATAAATTGAAGGAAGATTGGACAACCTACTTCTATAGAGATACCACCTCAGAAACCCAAGGAGGGCTGTAATGAAGTGAATCAACTCGACGGCAGTGAGTGAATGATATAGTTACACATTGTTGTTGTTCTTGTTAGGTGCCATCATGTCAGCTCCAACTCATCATGCTCAACAGAACAAAACACTGCCTGGTCTTGCACCAGCAATACAATCTTTGCTTTACCTCAGCTTATCACGAAAGCCATTGTGTCAGTCCATCTCGTTGAAGGCCTTCCTCTTTTTTGCAGACCCTCCACTTTACCAAGAATGATATACTTCTCCAGGGAATGATCTCTTCTGACTACATGACCAAAGTAGGTGAGACGAATTCTGGTCATTCTTGCTTTCAAGGAGTATTTCAGCTGTACTTCTTCCAGGACAGATTTGTTAGTTCTTCTGGCAGTCTACGGTACTTTCAGTATTCTTCACCAACTCAAAAGCATCAACATTTCTTCAGTCTTCCTTACTCATTGTCCAGGTTTCATATGCATAGGAAGTTATTGCAAATACTGTGGCTTGAGTTAGATACACATTAGTCTTCAAAGAGAGAGCATTGTTCTTGAGCACTTTAAAGAGGTCTTTTGCAGCAGATTTTCCCAGCACAATACACTGTCTGATTTCCTGACTGTTGCTTCCACTGGTGTTGTTTGTGGAACCAAGTAATATGAAATCCTTGACAATATCAGTCTTTTCTTCATTTATCATTATGCTCCTTAATTGGTCCAGTTGTGAGGATTTTCAATTTCTTTATGTTGATGTGTAATCCATACTGCAGATTGTAGTCTTTAATCTTCATCATAAGTGCTTCAAGTCATTTTCATTTTCAGCAAGCAAGGTTGTGTCATCTATATATTGCAGGTTATTAATGAGTCTTCCTCCAATCATGATGCCACATTCTTTTTCATATAGTCCTGATTCTCGGATTACCTGCTCAGCATACAGATTGAACGATTATGGTGAAAGGATACAATGCTGACACACTCCCTTCCTGATTTTAAACCATGCAGTATCACATTATTCTGTTTGAATAACAGCCTCCTGGTCTATGTACAGGTTCTTTGTGAGTACAATTGAGTGTTCTGGAATTCTCATTCTTCTCAGTGTTATCCATAATTTGTTATGATGTACACAGTCCAAAACTTTTGTATAGTCAATAAAACTCAAGTAAAAACATCCTTCTGGTGTTCTTTGCTTTCATCCAAGATCCATCTGACATCATCAATGATATCCCACATTCTATGTCCTCTTCTGAATTCAGTTTGCATTTCTGGAAGTTCTCTGTCAATATAGAACTGCAACCAATTTTGAATTATTTTCAGCAAGATTTCACTTGCTTGTGATTAATGATATTGTTCAATAATTTCCACATTTTATTGGATCACCTTTCTTTGGAATGAGTACAAATGTGGATCTCTGACAGTCAGTTGGCCAGGTAGCTGTCTTCCAAATTTTTTGGCATAGATGAGTGTCTCTGGTGTGGCATCTGTTTGTTGAAACACTTCAATTGCTATTCTGTGAATTCCTGGAGTCTTGTTTTTTGCCAAGCCCTTCAATGAAGCTTCAATTTCTTCCTTTGATACCATTGGTTCTTAATCATATGACATCTTTTGAAATAGAGGAACATCGACAATTTCTTTTTGGTACAGTGACTCAGTGTATTCCTTCCATCTTCTTTTGATGTTTTCTACATCATTCAATATTTTGCTCATAGAATCTTTCAATATTGAAATTCGAGTCTTGATTTTTTTCAAGTTCTTTCAGCTTGCAAAATGCTGAGCATGTTCTTACCTTTTGTTTTTCTAACTCCAGGTCATTGTACATTGCATAATAATAATTGGCTTTGTCTTCTTTAGCTGCTCTTTGAAACCTTTTGTTTGGCTCTTTTATCTTGTCATGTCTTCCATTTGATTTAGCTGCTGTCCATTTAAGAGCAAGTTTAGAGTCTCTTCTAACATCTCTTTTGCTCTTTTCTTCCTTTCCTGTCTTTTTAATGACCTTTTACTTTTTTCATTTAAGATGTTCTTGATGTCATCCCACAATTCAACTGATTGGCCATTGGTGCTCAATATGTCAAATCTATTCTTCAGATGATCTCTAAATTCAGGTGGGAGATAATTAAGGTCATATTTTGGCTGTAGTGGACTTGGTTCAATTGTCTTCAGCTTCAACTTAAATTTGCATATGAGCAGTTGATGGTGTGTTCCACAGTCGGCTCCTGGCTTGGTTTTAGCTAAAGATATCAAGCTTCTCCATTGCCTCTTTATATCAAGATGAAACAACAACAACAACAAAAAAAAAACATTGCTTTCCAGTCAATTCCAAATTATAGCTACCATACAGAAACAAGTAGAACCATTCCAAAGGGTTTCCAAGTTGTAAATCTTTACAAAAGCAGACTACCACATCTTTATCCTAGAGAACATCTGGTGGATTTGAACTTTTTGGTTAGCAGTTGCACATTCGACCCCTATACCACAAAAGCTCCTATGAAGACATGTAGGTGGAGAAAAATTAATTATGAGAAGGAGCTTGCACTTAATTTGGTTCCAAAGATTAGAGTGGAGAGGGAGGAGCTGTAAACAAGCCCACACCAAAAGAGCTGAACAGAGATTTCAAAGAGTAGCACTAGAAGACAAAGTCAATTATTATTATTATTACTATGAAATGTACAATGACTTGGAATTAGAAAATCAAAAGGAAAGAACACCCTCAGCATTTCTCATCTATATCCAAAGACCTACTATGGAGTAAAACAAACCAAGAAACCAAATCCCTGCCATTGAGTCATTTCTGATTCATAGCAACCTCCATAGGTTTTCCAATGCTATAAATCTTTAAGGAGGCAGATTGCCTCATCTTCCTCCTACTAAGCAGCTTGTGGGTTTAGACCACTGACTTTCTGGTTAGCAACCAAATGCCTTATCCACTACACCACCAGAGAGTAGACATCATAAATAAAGAAACATCACAAAATAGACGGTGAAAACTAACGGGACAAAGTAAAGAAACAAGGAGTAGAAGTAGACGCAAGAAGACCAAACATACAAATAGAGGCAGGAATTGAGATAATAGCTGGATGGAAAACTGGAAAGACATGTCACGACAAACTCTTGCCATTGCAATTCCTAGAATTATACAGTGGCCAGAGTCCCTCGATCTTCTGTGATCCCAGTCCCAACTGCTTTGTCTTCCTGGAGTCCCAAGAGAATAGATGACACACACACACACACACACACACACACACACA
>NW_006921748.1:885032-895620 GCF_000298275.1 Orycteropus afer afer
TTTCCTACCTTCCTATGATAGTTGCAGCTGTTTGTCAACTTGGCTGGACCACAATTCTGTGTGGTTTAAGCAATTGGTATTTTGGCTATTCCCATGATGGGATCAGATGTATATGTTCTGAACAGCCAATCCATTGAAATGGAGTTTCCCTAGGGATGTGACCTGCTTCCAATATATTTATGGACATCCTGGGAAAAGAGACACTCTTCTGTGGATCAGGATCCTGTTGTGCTGTCTACAACTGTCTGCAAGCAAACAATCCACCATTTGGCCTGGAGATCTTGGATTCCTCATTCATTGGAGTCAACAGCCAGTGTACTGCCTGCCAACCTTGAGCTCGTCAGCCCCTGTAGCTACGTGAGTCGGGAAAAGCCTCCAGCTTGATGTTTGATCCAAGAACTTGGGACTTGCCAGCTTCTTTGTGTGTGAGCCATTTTCCTAAGATAAATTTCTTTCTCTATATGTATATATAAGCTTTACTGGTTTTGCTTCTCTAGAGAACCCAGCCTAACATACTTCCCTACTCCATTTTTCATTGAGCTATCATGGATGAGTTTTGTGCAACAAACTATCATCTTCAGTGTGAACGAAATGGTTTAGAAACATTTAAGGAGAGGAATGGGAATGAAGATCTATTTTGCAAATAAATGAATTAAAGTAACATATTAATGTCATCATTATGTGGATTTGTCCCCCTCCCCCATGTTCTATACACATTTTCTCCTATCTTGTTATAAAGTAAAGTTCTTGCTCACTTGTTTCCAACTATTTAAACCCTACCTATTTAAGAAATTCACAGCTAAAGTCTCCAGTCCTCCTGATCATCCTTCTTGTACATAAGTGTCTTGACTAAATTACTTTGTTGTTGTTGTTGTTATGTGCCGTCGAATCGGCCCGACTCATAGCGACCCCTCCTTGGGTTTCCGAGGCAGTATCACTATGGAAGTAGGATTGCCCAACCTTCCTTCCAAGACTAAATTACTAGAACTTTTTTTTTTTTTTTTTTTTTAATACTTACTACTACCATATGCTATCTGTTATATGTAAATCTTGCATGGATAGTCCATACATTGCTTCTTTGAAAAACCTGTTCTATGTGGTTATTTATTCCACTTTCTTAAAAACATTTGTTCTTTGAGAACAGGTAGTGGGGCAGATTTCTTTTTTTGTTTCTTTTTGCATTTCTTTTATCTTTACAACATTCTATCCACACAGTAGTAGCAAAGAAAAAAAACAGGTTTTTTTTTTTTTTTTTTATAATGAATGAATAAATTTAGTGTGGTCTAAAGATTTATAAGAAATCATTCACCAGAAAACTTTCCTTGTTTTTAATAAACAATGTACTAGCATTTGTTCATCAGCTCCTTTGATGGAGATTGGTTCCTCCATCAGTCTATGGAGACAGTCACAGTTATATTCATCCCATAGTAAAAGCTTTAGATCCAAATATCTATTTTATGGGGTAAATTGCTATTGTAGTCCGTCCATTCAACAGAGACCCTTTAAAAGTATCCACTGCATCTGATCATGTTAAAGAGGGTGTCACAAGGAATTGTTTTACTATAGCAGGTAAGCCGACAAGAAGGAAACAGGAGTACTTGACACAAAGGTACATTTAGTCCCCAACTTACAATGGAGTTCCATTCTGACAACTCCATCATAAACCAGTTTTGATGTTAGTTGAATATTTCTTTCTTTTTGTTATTTTTAGTTTTCTTTATTATTGCTTTTTGTTATCAGAATCTTTATAAATCCAGCAATGTTTTGAACAGTAAAGCATAAAATTGAACATCTGTGAGCGAACATCTGAGAACAACATCAGCAAATCACATACTGCAACATATTCCTAACCATGAGATGTCTAAAAAAAGAACAGTTGTAAGTGAGTTCATCATAACTTAAATACTGGAATACGTCACAAGTTGAGATCTACCTATATTCAGTAAGAATTTTTGGTTTTAGGTTCTTTTAACATTTTGTTTGTTTGTTTTTAGGTTCTTTTTTATTTTAGGGGATAAAACAGCTTTCATATCTTCCACACACTTGAACAGCAGGTGGGCAGACACTGAAATTTTTCAGGAGAGCGAGAGTGTGGGTAAGTCTCTTGGAAGAAGTTCAAACGTCATGTATATTACAGATGTTGACAACTCTAACTGCAGGACACAGGGGAAGCAATCCTAGCTGTGGTAACACTGGCATTTTCAGGGTATTTTTTCAAATATAAATGCTCTGACATTGATCTAAAACCCTAGTTCCTGAGGGCTTTGGTGTGTAACTGCAATGTGTGAGGCCAGGCATATACAAAGGCAGGGACGGAGGATTTTGCTCCAGTGAAATTGGGAGCAGCTTACATGTTCTGCCACTTCTCAAATCAACTGTACCTTCTTGATTAGCCACAAATACCAAATAGCAAACCCCAGATTTTCTATTCATAGTTTTCTTGTCTTCACTGCTGTCTTTGCCTTTCTACATTCTGGACAAAGTGAAACACATTTCAGGAGCGTAACAAGTAGTTTTGAAAAGCATTCAGTTGAAGTTAATTAGGCTGTTGCAACTTTCTTATAGCATGTGTATATGGCATCTGTCTGTGTATACTTGAGTGTATGTGTGATTCCATAGAAAACCAACATGTTTGCAGATGGCTGCATTCATTTCTCAAATACTTTTATCAGAGCAGATGAAAAATAATCATTGAGGTCATTTTAATAAAGAGAAGGGCAGATGTGGAATTGACTGAACTAGTTGTAAAGGTTTTGAGATGTACAGGAAGAATCACTTGGGTTATATCTTTCAAGGATCAGATTTTTTTTTTAAAACCCGTATGTTGTTTTAATACATTTGTATCATTGCAAGTCTTTAATCATCAAAAATAACATTTTTAAATAGTTTTATAATTTGAATATAAAAAATTAAACAAATTATGAATACATTCTTGCTTTTGTTAGGTGTGGTTGAGTGGATTCCAACTCGTAGCCACCCCTATATACAACAGAATGAAACAATGCCCCGTCCTGCACGGTCCTCACAATCGTTGCTATGTTTGAGCCCATTGTTGCAGCCTCTCAGTCAATCTATCTTCTTTTGAAGCAAAGTTTTGTCATTTGACCATCACAGATTGTTAATGAGTCTTTCTCTAGTCTTGATGCATTTTGGATTATTTCTTGCTCAGCATGCAGATTGAAAAAGTACCATCACAGAATATAACTCTGGTGCACACTTTTCCAGATATTAAATCATATGAAGATGTAGAGATAGATTATCTTTCCAAGCTAAAAGACATTGGTGTTTACTAGGGATCACTTTGATGGCCATGATTAAATCTCCTAAATCATTCTAACTGAAGCTGGGTCCTGATGACATACATTGATTTGAGGCAAAGATCATGACAAGGATTGAAGGGCTGAATTTCTTTGGGCTTGTTAAAACCATGAGCTCAGAAAACAGATTCTACTTCCTTCTTTGGTCATCATAAAGTTTTACTGTTTTCATGCTCCCTCCTCACACCCTAGATTATTATGTTCTGTTTCAAATTTTCCTCCTTAGAGCTCAACTTTTCACATTTGAGGTTCTTCTGTATTTATGTAGAAGCCCTAAATAAATAGTGGTTAAATGCTCAGTTACTAGCTGAGTGGTTGGAGGTTTGATCCCACCAGCTGCCCCAAAGAAAAAGGATGTATGATGCAGTCTGCTTCTGCAAAGATTAAACCAATACCAAACTCACTGCCTTTGAGTTGAATTCTACTCATAGTGACCCCTTCTTGGGTTTCCCAAGAGGCATCACTATGGAAGTAGATTGCCCAACCTTCCTTCCAAGAAGGGACTGGTGGGTTTGAACCACCAGCCTTTTGGTTAGCAGTCAAATGCCTTAGGCACTATGCCACCAGCGCACCTTCTGCAAAGATTATAGCCTTCCTTGGAAACCCTGTGAGGGCAGCTCTACTTTGCCCTTTACGATTGCTATGAATTGGGATTGACTCAATAGCAACAATTTTGTATATATTTGTACCCCAGATTGACATTATATTTATTTATTTATTTATTTTAATAGAGAAGAACACCAGCCTGAGTTATCATATGAAGATTCTGACTTTAAGTCTATCGATAGTGCTAGTTAGTTCTTCCCTCTTGTAGAGAAGCAAGTTATCCAAAAACAGAATTCTGTGTGAGAAACTAGAGGAGGTAAAGACCCAAGAGAAAAACAGAAAATGAAAATATGTACATTTTAACACTTTTTGCAGAATTGAAGTCACTGCTTGGGAAAATGAAACTGGGTAACGTGTACAATGGTTGGATCCTTAGATGATCTTATTTGTCATGTGTGGAATAGTACTTAAGAATGGGATATGATCATTTGGAGACAAAATGTTGCTGTTGTTGTTAGGTGCTGTTGAGATGTTTCTGACTCATAATGATCTTATTACAGAATGAAACATTGCTTGAGCCTGTGTCATCCATACAATTGTTGCTATGTTTGAGTCCATTGTCGTAACCACTGTGTCAGTCCATATCATGGAAGGGTTTCTTCTTCATCATTGACCCTGATTTCCTTCTCCAGGGACTGGACAGTTTCCTCTGATAACATGTCCAAAATGTATGAGAGGGAGTCTTAACTTCTTTCTAAGGAGCATTCTGATCGTACTGCTTCCAAGACAGATTAGTTTGCTCTTCTAGCAGTCCATGATAATTTCAATATTCCTCACTAGCATCATAATTCAGGTGGATCGATTATTCTTTAGTCTTCCTTATTCATTATCCAGTTTTCACATGCCTATGAGGTGATGGAAAATACTGTAGCTTGGGTCAGCTACACCTTAGTCCTCAAGGTGACATCTTTGCTCTTTAACACTTTAAAGAGATCTTTTACAACAGATTTGCCCAATGCCACACATCATTTGATTTCTTGATTGCTGCTTCCATGGGCATTGATTGTGGACCCAAATAAAATGAAATCCTTGACAACTTCAATCTTTCTCCATTTATCATGATGTTTACTGGTCTTGTTGTGAGAGTTTTTGTTTTCCTTATGTTTAGGTGTAATCCATACTGAAAGCCGTAATCTTTGATTTTCATCTGTAAGTGCTTCAAGTTCTCTTTACTTTCAGCAAGTACAGTTGGTTGTTTGTCTATCATAGGTTGTTAATGAGCTTTCCTCCAATCCTGATGCAACATTTTTTTTTTTTTTTTAATGGAGTTCAGCTTCTAGGATTATTTGTTCAGCACACAAATTGAATAACTATAGTGAAAGGATATAACCCTGAAGCACACTTTTTATTGATTTTAAACCAGGCAGTATTCCATGGCTTTGTTTAAATTACTGTCTCTTGTTCTATGTATAGTTTCCACATGAGCACAATTACATTTTCTGGAGTCTTATTCTTTGCAGTGTTATACATAATTTGTTATGATCCACACAACTGAATGCCTTTGCATAGTCAATAAAATACAGGTAAATATCTTTCTGGCTCTATTTTCAGCTAACATCTATCTGACATTATCAATACTATCTCTTATTACAAGTCCTCTTCTGAATCCAGTTTAGAATTTCTGGCAGTTCCCTATTGGTGCACTGCTGCAACTGTTTTTGAATTCTTTTCAGCAAAATTTTACTCATGTGTGATAAAATAATGCTGAAGAAAGAAAGTTCACTTGCCCCTTTTCTCTCCCTCATGAGAGTACATTATCACTTTGGGGAACTGACTTTTCTAGCCTTTCTTTTTCCCATACATCTTCATTCATCTTGCCCTTTCTTCTCTACTGGTTTCTTATCAGCCTGTACCTGAGATTGCAACCAATGTGTTCTTTCCTGCTATAATTCATTCTTTACATGTATGCAGCTCAGTGAAATGAACTGACTGTCCTTTCACAGGGATAAGCACAATTTTAGCTTTAGCTGTGGCCACTAACGGGTGAGAGTCACTGATGATAAACTAGGGGAGAGTGCTCTCCCCTCATGTTGCAGCTATTTTAGAATGAGAAAGCTGAAAGAGCCTGCCATTCCATTCCTCCCCAATTCAGATTGAAATCAGAACACCTTTTAAATTGCAAATGTCCTTCAGCCTCCTAAATTGAATTCATGGGCTGGGAAATTGTGAGATGAATGGAAAGAGGTTGGGTTCCAATTCTTCCCCTCCTCAAGCATATGGCCTTTGAGAAGTCTCTTAACCTCATTAAGCCTGAGGCAAATGTAGATCACACTTCATCTAGTCATTCAGCAAACTATTTGAGTGTCAGCCACTGCTCTTCTTCTTGGGCATGCTAGAGGTGAGCAAAGCTGACAAAACCTGTGCTCTCATGGAGTTTATATTTAATGGACGGGACAGATCATACATATATACATACAGATCATACAGAATTAACCAAAAGTCATGCTGGAAATGTGAAAGTTGAGGCAAATCAAAGCAAGGTGATGCTTTAGGTCAGTGCATCTCAGATCTAATGTGCACACAATCACCTGGAGGTCTGGTTTCAATGTAGATTCTGATTCAGAAGTCTTGGAATAGGGCTGGGGTTCTGCCTTTCTAACAAGCTTGGGATGGTATCAGTGCTGCAGGTCCTTGGACCATTGAAAATCAAGTTGTTAGCTATTTACTAGCAACAATTTTAGATTGTGTGAGTATGGCCAGTCTTTCTGATGAGACTATATAGTTAAGTGGAGAAACAAATAATGAATAGAAACCACCATTGAAGATACATTTTGAGAACATTCCAGGCAGAGGAAGGTGCTATTTCACAGACCTTAAAAGAGGGGAATGAGAGGCAGGCCTAAGGAGTAGAAAGAGGACGCATGTAACTGAAGCTTACGGAACCAGGGGATAAAAGAAAAATAGTAAGGATCAGGTCATGAAATCCAGAGTAAGGGACTGGATTTTATTCTTAATATTAGGTGAGGCCATTGCAGAGTTTAAGTGGGATATGACATGGTCTACTTTACATTTTCAAAGATTACTTTGTACTTGAAGTGGAAAATGGACTGTAAGGTAGAAACAAAGATCTAAGTCATTATCTGTTGCAGCTATCCAGAAGAAAAATGATGGTTGATAAGATCAAGATGATAGCAATGGAGATAGAAAAAGCAGATAGATTCAGGAAATGGTTTGCTTATCTTTCTGCTTGTTGATGATGGAATGGCTATAGGAGGTAAAGATAATAAAAGAAGCAAGCATTTCTCTGAGTTTTTTAGCAGAACTCACTGAATAGATGGTGGTGGTGTTGCTGTTGTTTGCGGTTAAATTGATTCTGACTCACCCAAACCCTAAACAGGGCAGAGTAGAACTGCCTCATAGGGTTTTCTATGTTGAGTCTTTAAGGGAACAGATCTCCAGGTCTTGTCTTCCAAAGAGCAGCTGATGAGTTTGAACTGAAGACTTTTTGGTTAGGAGCCAAACACTTTAACCACTATGGTACCAAGGCTTCTTGAGTAGATGGTAGTCCCAATTAAATAAGACAGGAGGATTTATTGGGCAGCAGATTTTGGAGGGTACAGTAAAGAGATTCATTTAGGCCATGATTAAAAGAGATGTCCAAGACACGTCTTATACTCTGAGTAAAGCTGACAGCTAGAAATATAAATTTGGAAATTATCAGCATATAAATAGAACCGGGTATGAATACTAAAGAACAGAGTATAAACAAACAAAAAAGAGACCACAGACTTTAACCTCTATGCCTTCTAACATTTAACATTAAACAGGATTGGGAAGAATCAATCATGTAAATTGGGATGCTGTGGTTATTGAGTTAAGTAAAAGCCATAAGTGTGTGATGCAGAGACTAAGGAAAAAACATGTTCCAAACAGGAGAGTAGTTGAGGGAATTGAATGGCACTCCAGGATCATAAGACTTGGAAATGTGATATTGAATCACAGAACTATGGAGTGTCTTGCCCAAAGTGACAAAAAAAAAAAAAAGAGGAGGTAGTGAAGGCAAGACTTTAACCCAATTCTTTCTCATTCTAAAATGTCTGCTTGTCCGTTATGTCATTGTGCTTCCTGATCAAATAAGTAGCCCTTCATATAGGATGGGAAAGCAAGTTTCAACCTACATACCCAGGGTGGATATGGCCTATTTCCCCTTAGCAATGTCAAAACATTGCTAAGAAAACATTAAAAAGGAATAAACAGAGGGGGAAAAAAAGTAAGGAAGAGACAAAAGAATGAAGAAAAAATGGAAGAAGATAGAAGGAAAGTACAAGGTGATTAATAAACTCATGGATGTAAGGTGTACATAATCCAGTGTATTCAGTGAATAAATACTTTCTAAATTCTCTCAATCCATCCTTCCTCAGGTACAATCCAGGAATCCATTACTCACTCTAGTAGTTTTTGTCACAATATTATTTACCTCAAATGAGTCCAGATTATCTGAAGAATAATTCTAAATCTCTCCCTTTCTTTTCTTTATTTCTTTCATTTGCTCAAACACTTCCAAAAATTGCTTTCTTCTTGGACACAATCAAAAAATATTTTCTGCAATTCAAAGTAATTCACATATGACCCCCATTCCAAAATAAGTCTTCTCAGCACCACTATCCACCCAACATTAAAGAAGTCAAAATTTCTATAATTCTTACTTCCTTGCATATCCCCATGCCCAGAATTAGATTTCCCTTAATATAGACACTCTATTCATCTCCAGATATTTAAATTCTAGTTTTAGGAAAATGCTCACTTAAATGCCTTTTTTGCACGAAGCCTTACCTGACCACATCAAGACAAAGTCTTTTTCCCTGGAATTAACACAATACATAATTTCTGTGCTGTTTGGAAAACTAACAACCCAATGCTTCTGATAATTACACCAAAAGATAAGGTCAACAAGCTGTCAGTGGACTCCCGTTTAACACCCAGTGTAATATTCAGGTCAGATGGGGTATTAAAACTTATTTGCATCCTCTGGAGGACTGCAGAATTTCTGTTCAGACTCATGTGGACAACTAAAAAAACAATAATTATTATTATATATATATATATATATATATACACATTAAATATGTAAGAATGAAGTGCTAAACTAAACATCAATAGCTGTGCCAATGCACAAGCTAAAGAGAAAATCCTCAGGTCAGCCCTGGAGGGTGAGATCAGAGGCCTTTTTCCCCCTAGCTCCTGTGGGCTTCCTGTTCGTTTTGCATTGTTTGCCTGCTGATTAGTGAGGTGTCTCTAGGTACATTAATGTGGAAGGTTGGATGTGTTTGACAATAAGTCAATGATTCTTTTTGACATGACTTTAATAGTACTGAAGAAGTGATTGTAAGATGATGCCTTTTAATGGGATATAGATATAAGCGACCTGCTTTTTATGACAAAGGTCAATGGTATTGATGGGTAGTGTAGAGAAGATAATTTCCTTGGCATGGTAGGAGACAACTTGCATGATTCATGAAGGTATCTCTCTCTCTTTCCTTGTTTTTTTTTTTTTAATCTCTCCCACAAAGAGGAAAGGAAAGTGCCCCTGCCAATTCCCTGCTGCTGCTATTTCATTTGAAATAAAGAAAAGGTAATGTACTACAATGAAATGAGTGGCTGCCCAACAATTGATGGTGACCTCCAGCTGGCCAGGACCTTCAGAATTTGACAATCATATATGAGATGAGGTTTCTTTCATTATGAAGGAAGTGGCTCTGTGCCATTCCAATGAGACATACAAGCAGTCAAGGAGCAAAGGCTGAACAGCAGAAGCTGGAGGAGGGCAGCCCAGATGGCACAGTTGAACATGAGAACGCATCCATATGTTGTCTACATGTTATGTGTAGGTCAAGCTATAAAGTATCAGAGTCAGCTCTGTAAAATTGCACTTTGCTGAAAGGTTATGGCCAAATAGAGTGAAGGGAACTGGGTGGGTAAAGGGTTGTTTTGGAAACAGAGTTATTTGGCCTGAAGTTGGACCACAACCTCTGTTTAATCAAGGGTCAGGCAGAGCGAGAAAGATGTGACCCTTGTAGGCAGTGTCTCCAGCAGGCAAAGAAAGTCTCTGCAGAGATTCCCCTACCAAGCTTCATATCCCTGCACCTTATTGAACCTTCTTCTCCTTATTATTATTTTGTTGAAGAAGAGACTAGAAATAAAGAGAAAAGAGTGTAGAGAAGATGGAGCAAAGAAACAAAAGTCAAAGCTGGGAAAAAGGAAAAAAGAGGACAGACTGGGGAGAGGAAGCGATGAGCTAACAGGGAGAGGAAAACAGAATTTATGCACAATAAGCATATAAGCATCTAAGAGAGTCCCTGAGTGCTGTAAAGGGTTGGTACAGCTTGGCTGCTAACCGAAAAGTGGTAGAATTCACCCTGAGGTGCCTTGGAAGAGGAATTGGCAACCTACTTAAATGAAAACAGTCATTGAAAACCATATAGAACTATAGTTTTATTCTGACATATATGGAATCTTCATGGGTCAGAATCAACTCAATGGCAACTAGTACTGGTAGTGGTAAGAATTCTAGGAAATAAATGATCCCACCACCTTCATTTTCAGCTAGAATTGGATTTTCTTAAAAGCTGCATCAAAGGAGGCTGGCAAGATGGCGGACTAGGCAGAAGGATTGCACAGACCCTCTTCAACAAAGAAAAGGGAAACCAATTAACACAGACACAGAA
>NW_006921748.1:903900-908429 GCF_000298275.1 Orycteropus afer afer
TTTTTTTTTTTTTTTTAATTGTGATTTGGGTGAAAGTTTAGAGAGCATATTCACTTTCCATACATCAGCTCACAAGCACGTTTTCTCATGACATTGACTACAATTTCCCACAATGCAATAGCTCTCCTCCCACTTCCTCTCCATAGTCATCTCTTCCCTGTGTCTTTCCATTCCATTCACTCCTGCCACCCTGAGCTGTCTACCTGGACATATACAGCCCTTCTATTCTCCCATGATTGATCTTTCCAAAGAATGTATCTACCTAGTGTAAATGTTCAGCTCATATACTTGTTTTTCCTTTGGCTGGAAGCCACAGGGACGGGTTCAATTCCAGACCTAAAGGGCAGCTAGGAGCCATAGTCTCAGTAGTTCCATCAGGAGCTATCAGACCAGCAAACTACCCCCCACCCTTTTCTTTTTTAAATGATTTTGAGTTTTGTTCCACATTGTTCTCCCACTCTATCCAAGATCTCCTACAGAGATCCCCCTCCAAGGGTTGACAGTGGTAGTCAAGCACCATCTAGTTCTTTTGGTCTCATAGTCATATAGACTGAGGATCATATCATGTACCGGTTGCTTGGACTGATTGTTTCTATGTGTCTTTGGTTTTCTTCATTTTTCTTTGCTCTGGATGAGGAGAGACCTATCATTGCATCTAGATGGCTGTTTGCAAGCTTCTAAGATCCCTATCCCAAGTCACTACTTGTCAAAGTAGGAGGTGGAACAATGTTTTGTGTAGTATGTTATGCTGATTGAGCTTGATGGGCTCTAGAACTATGATCCTGAGCCCACAGGTCCAACTGCTCCCTCCTTCTGGGTAGCTGGCTGTGGCCAAGAAGTGGCTACAACCTTGTCCCTTGTCAGCTATACTATATACCTGGGAATTCTTACAGAACATACAAATATACTTGTAGAAATATTGTCTGCCAACTCTATACATGGTCTTGGGCACACTCCTTCCTGCATGGGCATATCTAATAGTTCAGTCTGTCAACCCATCTATCCACTTGTATATCAATGTTTGCTTTCACTGACAACACAGTACTGTATGTGCAAAAGGGTTCATCTTTGCTGCCTGTACCTTCCACACACCTCTCCATATCTTCCTTTTCCTCAATACCACCATGTTGATCACTCACATTTGGTATATTGCCCTTCTTTTCACCCAAATCAATACTTGTTTCTACCTACCTAACAGTGTTCCCTCCCCTCTCTTCCCCTCCCACCCCTGGTAACCAACAAAGAAAATTTGTTTCCAAACACTTCCTTGGCTTTTTACAATAAAAAACAAATACAATATTTGTCCTTCTGTGAATGACTTACTTCACTCAGCATAATGTCCTCTAAATTCATCCACATTAAGCAGTGTTTTGCAGATTCTATGTTATTCTTTAGGGTTGCATAGTATTCCATTGTTTGCATGTATCATAGTTAGTTTATTCATCCTGATGATGAGCACCTAGGTTGTTTCCATTTTTGGCTATTGTAGATAGTGGTGTGATGAACGTGGGTGTACATATATCTGTTCTTGTCCTGGCTTTCACTTCTTTAGGATATATACCTAGTAATGGAATTGCTGGGTCAAATTGTATTTCTAATTCCAACTTTTTAATGAATCACCATACTGCTTTCTACAGTGGTTGTACCATTTTACAGCCCCACCAGCAGTATATAAGAGTCCCAATCTCTCCACATTCTGGCCAGCATTTGTTGTTTTTTGTCTTGTTGAACTTTGCTACTAGTGCTGGGACAATATGGTATCTCATTATTGTTTTGATTTGCATCTCTCTAATGGCTAATGATCAGGAGAATTTCTTTGTATTTTTATTGGCCCCCAGAATATTCTCTTTGGAGAAGTGTCTATTCATGTCTTCTGCCCTTTTTCAATTGGATTATTTGTCTTTTTGTTGTTGGGCTGTTGAAGTTTTCTATAAATTCTAGAGATAAGTTCCTTGTCAGTTGTGTCACTGCCAGATATTTTTTTTTTCTCAATCTGTAGGTTCTCTTTTGACTCTTTTGGAGAAGCCTTTGGAAGCACATAAAAATTTAATTTTTAGAAGGTCCCATTCATCTAGTTTCTCTTCAGCTGCTTGTGCATTTTGGGTTATGCTTGATCATCTATTTATGCCATAAATTATGGCCCCTACATTTTACACTAGTTTTTCCTTGAGGAATTTTAGTTTCAGGTGTCACATTGAAGTCTTTGATTCTTCTGGGGTTAGTTTTTGTATATGGTGTGAGGTACAGATCTTATTTCATTTTTCTGCAAATGGATATTCAGTTTTGCCAGCACCATTTGTTAACGAGACAATCTCTTCCCAATTTAAGGTATTTGGGCCCTTTGCCAAAGATCAGCTGACCATAGGTAGATGGATCTATTTTTGGGTTCTCAATTCTATTCCATTGGTCTTTGTGTCTGTCGTTGTACCAATACCAGGCAGTTGTTGTTACTGTGACTGTATAGTAAGTTTTAAGATCTGGGAGTCTGAGACCTCCTACTTTGTTCTTCTTCTTCAATAATCCTTTGCTTATCTGAGGTCTCTTTCCTTTCCATAAAAAATTGTTGTTGTTTTGTTGTTAAGTGCCGTCGAGTCGGTCCTGACTCATAGTGACCCCTCCTTGGGTTTCCCTGGCAGTATCACTGTGGAAGTAGATAGCCCCATCTTCCTTCCAAGGAGGGGCTGGTGGGTTTGAACCACCAGCCTTCTGGTTAGCAGTCAAGTGCCTTAGGCTCTACACTACCAGAGCTCCTCATATAAAGTTAGTGATTGTTTTCTCCATATCCTTAAAGAATGTTGATGGGATCTGGATTGAGATTGAATTTAATGTACAGATTGCTTTGGGTAGACTCAACATTTTCAAAATATTCAATCTTCCTATTCACAAGCATGATATATTCTTCCATTTATGTAGATCTCTTATGGTTTCTTGAAGTAGTCTTTTATAGTTCTCTTTGTACAGGTCTTTTCTCTCTCTGGTAAAATTTATTCCCAAGTATTTTATTATTTATCTATTTTTTTAAGCTATTGACCTCTGGTGGCATAGCATAATGCCTGAAGCACTTGACTGCTAACCAGGAGGCTGCTGGTTCAAACCCACCAGCCATTCCTCTGAAGGAAGGTTGGGCAAACTACTTCCCTAGTGATACTGCCTCGGAAATCCAAGGAGGGATCGCTATGAGTCGGGTCAACTTGACAGCACATAACAGCAACAACAACAACATTGTGAATGGTGTTGATTTCCTTATTTCTCTTTCAGCAATCTGTTTGCTGGTGTAGAGGAATCCAATTGACTTTTGGATGTTGATCTTGTATCCTGCCACAATGCTAAATCTCTCAATTAGTTCTAGAAGATTTTTGACTGAATCTCCTGTGTTTTCTAGGTTTAGGATCATATCATCAGCAAATAGGGATAGTTTGACTTCTCCCTTATCAATTTGGATGCCTGTGGTTTCCCTTTCTTGCCTTATTGTCCTGGCTAGGACTTCCGATACAATATTGAATAGAAGTGGTGATGGGGGCATCCTTGTCTGGTTCCTAGTTGCAAGGGAATGGTTTCAGTCTCTCTCCATTGAGAATAATGTTGGCTTTTGGTTTGGCATAGATGCCTTTTATTATGTTAAGGAATGTCCCCTCTATTCTTATTTTGCTGAGAGTTTTGATCAGGAATGAGTGTTGGATTTTTGGATTTTATCAAATACCTTTTCTGCATCGATTGATATGATCATGTGGTTCTAGTCCTTTGTTTTATTTATGTGGTGGATAATGTTGATTGTTTTTCTAATGTTGAACCATTGCTGCATACCTGGTATGAATCTCACTTGGTCATAATGAATTATTATTTTTTTTATACGCTTTTGGAGTCTATTGACTAGGATTTTGTTGAATATTTTTTGCATTTATATTTATGAGGGATGTTGGTCTGTAGTTTTCCTTTTTAGTGATATCTTTGCCTGGTTTTGGTATCAAAGTAATGCTTGCTTCATAAAATGAATTTGGAAAGAGTCCATCCTTTTGTATGTTTTTAAATAGTTTGAGTAGGATTGGTGTCAGTTCTCTGAATTGGTAGAATTCTCCAGTGAAACCATCTGGGCCAGGACTTTTTTTTTTTAAATTTTTTCCAGGACTTTTTTTTTTGATGGTATATATATATATTTTTTTTTATTACCTGTTCAATTTCTTCTTTTGTTATACATCTGTTCAACTTTTCCACCTCAGTCAGCACTTCAACAACACAGAAGCCGAGGACAAAGACCACCTTGCTTGGGTTAAAACTAGCTTCTTTACCCCACAAGCACCTATTGTATCCAGGCATATTGTCTCGCCCTTGTTACCCACTCGAGAGGGACCGGGTCTCAGGGAGCAAGGTAAGGACGGGCATAGCAAAGAGTAGCAGGCCGGAAGAGCAGGAGAAGGGGGATAAAACCCAGGAAGGCAAAGAGAAGAGCAATCAGCCGAAGGGATTAGGTGAGGAGGGGAAACTCAGGGACGCCCAAAGAAGCAGGCCAGAAGAGCAGGAGAAAGGGGATT
>NW_006921748.1:911624-935608 GCF_000298275.1 Orycteropus afer afer
CAGAATGCTCCTTGGAAGCAAGAATGGCCAGACTTTGTCTCACCTATTTTGGTCATGTTGTCAGAAGGGACCATTCCCTGGAGAAGAATGTCATGCTTGGTAGGGTGGAGGGTCGACGAAAGAGGGGGAGGCCTTCAAGGAGATGGATTGATATGGTGGCTGTGATGATGGGCTCAATTATAGCAGGGATTGTGGGGCTGGCGCAGGATCGGGCAGTGTTTCATTCTGCTGTGCATGGGGTCGCTATGAGTCGGAAACGACTTGACGGCGCTTAACAACAACAACAACAACAGTGTTAGTTTAGGTAAGTGGTGTGTTTCTAGAAAGCTATCCATTTCTTCCAGATTTTCAAATTTGTTGGAGTACAGTTATTCACGGTATCCTGATATCATCCTTTTTGTTTCAATTGGTTCTGCTCTTATATCACCCATTTTATTTCTTATTCATATTATTTGTATTTTCTCCCTCTTTTCCTTTGTTAAATTTGCCAGTGGTTTGTCAATCTTATTAATCTTTTCAATAAACCAACCTGTAGTCTTGTTGATTTTTTTGTTGTCTTTCTATTTTCTGTTTCATTGATTTCTGCTGAATCTTTATTATTTCCTTTCTTCTGGTAACTGTTGGCTTTGTTTGCTGGTTTATTTATTTTTAATTGTTGGAGATGGTGGGTTTTTGGAGATAATGCTTTGCAAAAAGTGTTGATTTTGACTCTCTTCTTTTTTGATGTGTGCATTTATGGCTATAAATTATCCTCTGATCACTGCTTTTGCTGTGTCCAAAAGATTTTGGTATGTGGTGTTTTCAGTCTCATTTGAGTCAGGGAATTTTTTTAATTTCATTTTTTGTTTCTTCTATTATCCAGTCTTTCTTAAGGAGGGCGTTGTTCAGTTCCATGTCTTACTCTTTTTCTGTTGATTTTCCTCTTGATTTCTAATTTGATAACATTGTGATCTGAGAAGATGCTTTGTAGTGTTTCTTTGCTTTTACATTTATTAAGGCTTGCTTTATGGCCTAAAATATGGTCTTCCACAGAGTATGTTCCATATGCACTGGAAAAGAATGTATTTTGTGCTGTTGTTGGGTGAAGTGCTCTGTAGGTGTCTATAAGGTCAAGTTGGTAGATTGCATTGTTTATCTCTTCTGCATCTTTGTTGAGTTTCTTTCCAGTTGTTCTATCTTTCATTGAAAGTGTGTACTTAAGTGTCCTACTATGACTGTGGAATCATCTATTTGCCATTTCAATTCTGTTAAAGTCTGATATATGTATTTGTGGCTCTTTCATTGGGTCCCTAGATACTTATTATGATTATATCTTCTTGTCCAATTGATCCTTAAATCATTATATAATGTCCTTCCTTGACTCTTAATGGTGGTTTTTGTCTTAAAGTCAATTTGACCAGAAATTAATATTGCCATTCCTACTATTTTTGGTTGCCAGTTGCTTGATAAATCTTTTTCCAACCTTTGATTTTCAGTCTATTTTTGTTTTTGTCTCTAAGGTGTGGCCCTCATAGATAACATATTGATGGGTTATGTTTTCTTATCCAGTCTCCAACTCTCTGTCTCTTGAGTGGTGCATTTAGTCCACATTCAGTATAATTATTGGCTAGTATGAATTGGTTGCTGTCATTTTGTTTTGTGTTTTTTCATGGTGTTTCTGGTTTCTTTGTAACATATAATTTTCTGTGTTGAGTTCATTATGTTTATGACTCATATTATCATTTCCTTTGTTGCTATTGTTTTAAAACTCTAACTCACTGTTATTGAGTCAATTTGACTCATAGCAACCCCTCCTTTGTTTTACAAGGCAGTATTACTGTGTAAATATTGCCCAATCTTCCTTCTGAGAAGTGGCTGGTGGATTTGAACCATCAGCCTTCTGGTTAACAGTCAAATACTTTAGGCACTATGCCACCAGAGCTCCTGCTATTGCTTTAGTATTTGCTAAATATTTGTGCTTGCCCTCTTTTTTATTGTGATGTGAAAGTTTATCATTTTTCTTTGAGGTTACCCTGTGATTTATAATTTTCTCCCCAAGTTTAGAACAGTCCATTCTATCTTGCAATTCTCTTGACTTCCTCACCATTTAGAAGCTCTGTAACTACACTGTTTTCCCCTTCTTTTTGTTTGTAGTTGTCCTCATTTGCCAATTGATGTCTCCCTGTTTACAATCTTGTAAGCTTATTTTACTTTGGATACTTCTATAGCTGTGTTGGTTTCTGAGTGCTCTGGTTACCTCGTATCACTCTGACAAGAATATACCACAAATGGGATGCTTGAACAAACAGGAGTTTATTCCCTTACAGTTTGCAGGCTTTAAGTCCAAGTTCAAAGTGCCAGACTCTAGGGGCTGGATTAAAGCTGCTCAACCTTGGGCTACAGCTCTGCCTCCTGCTCCCAGCCTACTGAAGCTAGTGGCTTTTCTTCACTCTGACAGATACTGGCTGCTGAGAGTGACAAGCCCAAGGTTGACAAGTAAAAAGGCACAGTCCTGATGTTACCAAATCACGCAACAGGCCATTCATTCAAGTCCATTGTAAGTCCCAAGGTCAGCAGAGCATGGAAGGTTGCTGAACAATGACAACTACATGTAGGGTTCAAACATGCCATAAGTTACAGACCATTCCCCAAGGGTTCTCCTTATATACAGGAAGTATACCACATCCCTAAGGAAGCTACACAGCTGCTCACAGTAGATTCTGCCATGGAATTGACTACCACTCTCATCATGGGGCCTACTACATCCAGCTGCCCAGTCATTCAACCAGGCCTAACCAAGTTGACACACAAACTTAACTACCACACTGGGTTATGTCATCTTGTGTATTGATGGTCAGTTGTTGTTTGCTATTACTAGTTCTTTCTTCAAAGGACTCCCTTTAGTATTTCTTGTAAGGTTGGTCTGGTTTTAACAAATTCCCTTAATTTCTGCCTCTCTGGAAATCTAATTTTACCATCATGCTTGAGGGACAATTTTGCTGGGTATTAATTCTTGCTTGGAAATTTTTCTTTCAGGGTTTTTTTATATACCAACCTGTTGCTTTCTCACTTGCATGGTTTCTGCTGAGAAATCAGAGCTTAATCTTATTGGTTGTTCTTTGTAGGTAACTTCTTGTTTTTCCCATAATGCTTTCAGGATTCTTTCTTTGTCTTTGGTTTTCGTGAGTTTGTGAGTTTGATGATGATATGTCTTCATGATTTTCTTTTGAGGTCTATCCTGTTTGGGCTTCATTGGGCTTCCTGAGTGGATATGTTCTCATTTTTCATCATATCAGGGAAGTTCTCCTCCAACAAATCTTGGACAATTTTCTCAATGGTTTTCATTTTCTTGTTCTGTTCTGGAATTCCAGTTACACATAGGTTATTCCTTTTGATGGTATCCCACATGACCGTTAGGTTTTCTTCCCTTCAATTTGATCTTTTTTCTGATTGATCCCTTTCCAGAGAAGTATTCAGATATTTGTCTTCAATCTCATTAATTCTGTCTTCCAATGGTTTGATTCTACTCTTTTGCCCTTTCATTGTGCTATATATTTCTGAAAATTTAGTATTTATATTCTGGATTTCTATCTGTAGATTTTGTATCATTTCTAATTTTTCATATATTTTGTCTCTTCTTGTATTGTCTTTTGAAATTGTTCTAGGGTTTTGTTTGTGTTTTCCTTAATTTTGTCACTGTTTTCCTTGATCAGTCTCTCCATCCTTTGAAGGTATCTAAATATAATTCTTTTTAATTCCTTCTCAGGGAGTTCCAATGCTGCTGCTTCTTCAGTGATGTGTTATGGGTCTGTATCCTGCTCCCTTGTTTCTACCACTCTTTATCTTGCTTCTCTGTGTGGACGATAATGGTTTGTTGTGTCCAAGACATTATGACATTTTTGTATTAAATCTCTGCTGTTTGTGAGGAGCAGTTAAGGGTGAGTCAGGCTCTTCTTAGTGGTCATTTATCATTGGCCAGTTGGTGGAGAGGAAATGGTCGTTGTCACTAAGTAAGTGGAGCTGCAGGAAGTACAGTTGTGGTTTTATTGCATGAGCATGGCTGCTGTCTCCCACTCAATTAGGCAAAAAGCATGATCAAAAAACTGTCAAAAAAGTAAAAGCAACCAGACAAAAAATGCACTACATAAACACACAAGAGTAGTCACCAAAAAAAAGACAAGAAAAAATCCACAATATCTAGGGAAGAGGTAATAAGAAAAAAGAGGTAGAGTAGGAGAATAATAAGGGAAAAATATGGGAAAAATGCAAAAATAAAAACAAGGAGTGGGGTTAACCAAGAAAAAGGAAAAAATGAGAAGCAGGACAGAGAAGAGAGAAAAAGCTGAAAACTACAACCTGGGAAAGGAAGAATAAAGAATAATAATAAAAAGGATAAACATAATAATAACAATAATAATAATAATTTTAAAACAGACAAGAAAAACAAACTAAAAAAAAAAAAAAAATCTAGCCAGGGCTAGCCAGAACACCCAGGCTCCGTCAGAGCACACAGACCAGCATGGAATTCCTATCGGCCCAGAAGGTGGGTGGGAGTGAGGTATGGCTGCACCTCCATTCACTTTTTAGATATAAAAAGGGTAGATTAAGCACATGGGCAACCACTCACAAATGGGGGAATGACTGATGCTCCCTGGAGATCACCAAGGAACCACAAAACAGAAGCTGAAAGAGACAAAGATTTTCTCACAGAAGGAAAGCCTTCCCTAGGGTCATTGCCTGAATTCAGATTTCTAGTCTCATATCCTATAAGAAAATAATTTTTTGTTCGTTAGGACCACACATTTGTGGTATTTTTGTTTCAGCAGCACTAGCAACCTAAGACACTTGTAAATCTTAGTCACATTATACATACATATATATATATATATATGATATAGATTATAAATGTGTATACATATATATCAATATTATATAATCAATGAGATTTATTACTTTTACTCCAACTGAAGTGAATTTTCATTACTGCATTTCAACTAGAAATCTTGCATTTCATTTCAGGAAACTAGCTTCAGTTGACATTTTAATTTGTCTGAAATTTTAAATCGAAAAACCTATTATTTTCTTTAAGAATGAAACTATAACTAAAATTAAAATATTTGAAATTATGTATTTTTTATGCTGACAATATTTGCAGTTTTAATAGTGCAATGATATGATTGTGTGTGAAACAGTATTAACACAATGGCAACTTTATAAATCTTGGCTAATGGAATTGCTTTCTCCTATAGAAGAGAATATTGATTCATGTGCTCATGAATATGTTCATGTTTTCCTGCAAGGTACCAAACATTCAAAGAATCAAAGAATCTTAGAGCTAGAAAATGTCTTGTTGATTTCAGAGTCCAAATACATCATTTCACATATGAGAACACTGAAAACTGATTTCCCTGTCCCCCCAAAGGGAGTGAAGACAGTGCTTTCTAGTCATGTTTGTCACAGCAAACTGTATGCCCCTCCTCCAAACATCAACGTCACCATCCTTCACCTTTTCTTGTATCCTATTTTCTGCCTCCACCTCATACAAGCACTGAGTTCAAGTCAGATTCAACAAATTTCAACACCCTGGCATGACCAATCGGTTCTCTTTGTGATTTTGAATACACTTTTCATGCTGCTTGAAACATCTCAGCCTCATTGTATTTTCCCTACTTTAAAGGCTCAGCTGCAGTGTTGCCTTGTTCAGGAAGATCTCCCTGCACAGAAAGACTGGGACAACCATCTCTCATTCTGTTCCCCACATGCTCTAGTCTTACTTCTATTATTGCATTATAATTGTGGGCTTACTTCTCTGTCCACTTATTCTCCAGGGACCATCACAATGCTGTCTCATAGTTGCAACTCAAGGAATATTAATTGCATAAGGGAACAAATTAATGAATAAAAGCTATTCAATCTTACATCCTCAAAGTAAAGCACAAACAGAAAGGGCACTGTGCAAGGCAAAAAAAATTAAAAATGAATTAAGCTGTTAATTTCTCTGTATAGTATGGAGAACCAACCATGTATTAAACTTTATTTCATTTAACTACACATGTAAACACATGTACTTAAGAAGGTTTGTAAGGGAAGTGACCCTTTCAGCCCAAAATTGTACTGAAGTGACTTAATTTTCAAGCCCTGTGGAACAATTCCTGGTGGGCTCCTCAGAGCACATTTTAAAGAAGGGTCTTGACTGACCACCTACTTCTTGAGGGTTGCTGTAGTCAAACCTACCAAGCACCAAGAACCTTTGTCAAAGCTGGTACAGTGAGGATTGGCCTCTCTGGGCTGCCTTTCCTGCTGAGGTTCAGCTTAGAACACTCTTAAGGCCTGGCCATGTCCGGCTCTTTGAAAAGCAATTACTGTTCCGTGCCAGTGATCAAACCAAAACCTCCATCATTTTCATTGAGAAAAAAAGCTACATGATCCAGCTGACAAAATGATGTATATTATGAATAATAAATTTCTCAAGGGCTTCAGTCCACGTTATTTACTAGACAACCATAATTTTTAATGTTTACTTAAACACTGGCTCTCAACAAAACACTTAGGAGCACTTAGCGTCTTGTCCCTGAGCAGTCTGCATCTGAAATTTGGACTGCTTAATTTTACTGCGTGGAAGGAATTTTAGTATGCTACTAGTTTCCATCCCACACAAAGACCAGTAACATCAGCCATATCTGCAGCAAAAGTCAAGCTGTGAGGTCTGGAAAAGGCCACCAGCCAAAAGAGCACCATCACTGCTGTTGGAACAAAGCACCATTTGCCAGAAGTCACTGTCTGGTGAAAGACCAGTCCTCACCATGACACAAAGAAAAAACACAACACATTCTATGTATAAGCAAGGAAATCCCACTGGAATACTTTCTTTAACCTCTAGTGTCTTATTTTTTTTCATCATCTGATACATTTTACTGGTTGTTTTAGCATTTAAAATGAATTAAGTGCTATTAAACCCCGTTTTTAGGTAGTTTCATCATTACAGCCTAAGGGAATATAAAGCAAGGAGCTTTCTCTGGCAGAAATCCAGATACTAATGGTGTTAAAATGCCTTCTTATTCCGTTTAAGTCAGTAGTTAGGTCAAGTAGACAAACATATTTTAGAATATGTTTAAATAAGCACTCCATTTAGTGTTTCTTTTCAACTCACACATTTTCTTTTCCTTATTCTCTTTCCTGGCTAATATAGAAGGTGACATAATCACAGGCACAGTAACTTTTTGTGCTTGGGCAAATTGAATTTTTCAGTTAAACTCAGAAGACCTGCAACTAATGACAATGACGATGATCATGATGAGAAGCTCAGACGAGTCAAAAAAACATCACAGAGGACAAAAGGATGAAAAATCCTCACCTTGAAGACAGAACCCAAAGAGACCAAGGAGACATGTGTCCCTGGGGACTTGATTGCATCTTGTTTACAGAAGGAAAAAAAATAAAAAAAGCTGGCCACCAATTGTATGTATAAATTTAGGTTTTGTTTGGTCTGTCAAGGAAATGAGTTTTAAACCTCATTTACAGCTACCATGGTTTTGGCAGAGAATGGCATCACTAAAGCAACTTAACAAGGACAGTGGCATTTTAATTGTAGGGATCTAAGTATATAAATGAGCTTGGTATATATAATTTTATAGAGGGTAAAGAGAGACTGAAAAAAGGGACTGGGAATGAAAAAACATAAGGAGAGATTTTTGTTGCTAAAATGATATGTGAGAAGTAGTGGTGTTTCTAGTTACAATGAAGCGGGGGGTTTCTGTTGCTGTTATGTGTTATGCCCTTGACTGGATTCCCTCGCATGGAGACCCTATATGGCAGAATAGATCTACCCCATAGGATTTCCTAAGGTAAAATTTTTATGGAAGCAGATCTTCAGGTCTTTTTTCCATAAGGCCACTTGTGTGTTCTAACTGCAGATCTTTTTTGTTATCAGCCAAGTGCTTTAAACTTTGAACCACCAGGGATCCTTGTTGTTGTTGTTATGTGCCATTGAGTCGGACCCTCCTTGGGCTTCCCAGGCAATCACTATGGAAGTAGATTGCCCGATCTTCCTTCTGAGGAGTGGCTGGTGGGTTTGAACTGCCAGCCTTCTGGTTAGCAGTCAAGTGCCTTAGGCACTCTGCTACCAGAGCTCCTTGTTGTTATTATGTGCCGTCAAGAAGGAGCCGACTCATAGTGACCCCTCCTTGGATTTCCGAGGCAGTATCACTAAGGAAGTAGATTGCCCCATCTTCCTTCCAAGGAGACGCTGGGGCCCTTGGGATAGATACTTATTTTTTAGTGTTTGTGATTTCTTGCCCAATGGCTTAAAGAAAAATAATATAGACTCAAAACCAAAAAAACAAACTCACTCCTGTCAAGTTGGATCCGACTTATAAGGGACCCCTCCTTGGGTTTCTGAGGCAGTATCACTACCGAAGCAGATTGCCCAATCTTCCTTCCAAGGAGCGGGCCTTTTGGTTAGCAGTCAAATGTCTTAGGGACTACATCACCAGAGCTCCCACCTCACTCCCATTGACATAATTCAGACTCGTAGTAATCCCTTTAGGTTTCTGAGGCAGTAAATCTACAGAAGTAGTACATTGCCAAGTCTGCTTCCACAGAGTGGCTGGTGGGATTGAACCACCAACGTTCTGGTTAGTAGTCAAATGCCTCAGGCACTGTGCCGCCAGAGTTGATTGTAAATAAGCATTCATTATTTTTTTCACAAAGAGCTGTGGTAGCATAGTGCCTAAGGCACTTGACTGCCAGCCAGAAGGCTGGCAGTTCAAACCTACCAGCCACTCCTCAGAAAGAAGGTTGGGCAATATACTTCCTTAGTGATACTGACTCAGAAACCCAAGGAGGGGTCTCTGTGACTCGGGGCCGAATCAACAGCACATACTAACAACAATAAACATTTATTTCACAATATTTTACTGCACATGTTTCTTGGAACTAATATATTTCCATAAAATTACAAAACTCTTAGCATTCATTGCACAGAACAAGCATGAACAAATATTTACAGTAGGTTCTTAGTGGTTTAATAAATTAGCATATATGTGGACTGCTGTTGTATGTCAGGCAATGCTACAAAATTCTGTAGAATCATTAGAATTATAAAGCTAACTGAAGAAAATAATTTATGCATCATAACATAACCCACTTCTGGAATTACATTTATTCTCCAAAACTATGCAGATAACATTTGGGCTTTTAAGAACAGCAGGGAAATAGGTGATTGTAGTTTGGAGATCTATTCCAGAAAGCTAGGTCAACATACTCGACCTTCACATTCACACAGCAGACTAATACATACTTGACATTCTTTCAGTGGGGTACATGGACATTCAGCACTTTAATTCTCCTGGAGAAGTAGAAACTTCAATGTGCACAGAATTCATTTCCCCCCCATTACCGTAATATTCAATTGGACTAAATTATCCTGTAACAGCATTTGATCGTGCAGCTACTGGATCTGGCTTCATTTACCTTAAGGTTAGTAAAGTCACAGCTTAAATTGCTTAAGAGTTGGCGGCATCAAAGTTCTGTCTTTTCCTTTTATTAACTTCTTCAGTTGTAAGGAGTTGAAAACTGGCACAGGAAATGAAAAGTCAGTATAGAAGAAATACTATAGGTTGTCACCTCTCCTTTAGGGGTCAATGAGACAAGAATGGAAAAAAGGAAAAACAAATGAGATGTTCAATACTTCTTGTTTTAAGCCAGTTAATCCTCCAAAGAAAACCTAAATAATATTAAAAAGTATTAAAATATTAAGAGTAGTAAAGTGAAAAACATCCATCTAGGTAATTATTTTACTTAATGGGATAGAGGGCCAGAAATGGTGCTAGTGTTTGTACTTTGGGGAAAAAACTGTCATAGACATGGTCATTTTCATTCAAAAGGAATTAAGGTTGGTGTTCCAAAGGACATGAAGAGTATTCTCTCTGAAGGCTTTCGACTGACAGAAAAGAAAACTTGCTGGAGTCTCACATACAGCTGTGTTTATCTTCAGGAGATGGAAGAACCATAAATTGAAGTTAAATGAGAAAATACAGGGGTAATGAGAAATCTAAAGGTGCAGAGGGTAGATGTCACAGAGGAAGGGGCTCCAGAGGAGCCAGGCTGTGGTAAGAAAGTTCCCAGAAATTGCAAGTCAGACCTTACAGCAGGTTAAGAATATAAGCAGGAAAGATAAGAAGACCATGCGAGTATTTAGAATCTAGAAGAGAGCTGATCTTGAGCATAGTTCAAGGGGTCAGGAAAGTTTACACGGTGCACCAGAACCATATCAGCGTCCAGGAAAATAACCTAGTAACTCCTGTTAGAGTCAGACGGAGGTGCTGCATGTGGGCAGCTCCAAAGGTCAAGGTAAGACAAGTGCACGTGTCTGAAAACAGTCAGAAAAGAGAAAGAGGATGTGCAAATGGGGGTTGAGAAGTCATGCTTCAGGGCACAAATCAGGCCAGAAATTGGTGCCACTCCTCAGAAGGAAGATGGGGCAATCTACTTCCATAGTGATACGCCTTGGAAACCCAAGGAGGGATCGCTATGAGTCGGGTTCAACTCGATGGCACATAACAACAACAACAGTTTTGTGTATTTTGTCTCTCACATGCAATCAGGGGAATGTTATACGTAGCACTTTTAGATATTTAAGAATTGGCAACTAATTCCATTACCATTAGCCATAAACCACAACTTCAGTTTAGCTTGTCAATATAGTCCAGAGCATAAAACACATATGTACCTTCACAAAAGAAAAAGTCCATTCTCTGGGCAATCATGGTTCATAATGTATACAGACAGGGAGGAACTGAAGAGATTTTGTTCAAGAGCTTCAGGCCAAAAAATCTGCCTGTGAAAAGTTCTTGCAGACTTTTATTTCTCACATGGAACACTAAGGATGGTAATTTTGAAGGCACCGTCAGAAAGACCCCTTACTGAGCTGTACCACATTGGACTATTTTAAGACAATAAAGGGTTGAACTCCCTTTCCTGGGATTTAAAAGTTGAGCTTCATGGAGTGTAGCTATTTCAAACTTGCAGCTGGCAGGGCTTGGAATTGATACAGTATAATAACACTGTGCTTCGGAACTAGGAGTTCCTCTGCATGAAAATGGCACCATCGTACTCTTTCTTCAATGAGCAGCCTAAATATTTTAGTAATACTGAGGTGCAATCGCTCAGTGACAAAGGTACTCCTTGAGTGCAATTTTGACAGGGTTTAAACTCATGAGGGTACAGTTCATGGAACATAACATTTTCCTCTGAGTTTGGAAAGGTCTAATATGCACAATCACAGTCTATTATTAGGAGAGGCTAAATGATGACAGGTGATGTCCAAAGACAGAAATGCTATCAAATACAAAGCAATGATCAAGAAGTGCCCACTTAAACAAATTGTGTTACTGTCTGTGTTTTTATATTTCTCTCATTAAATTTACTTATAACTTTACATATGACCTTTGGGGCATGGGGAGTAGAGAAGATTTCAAGGCAAAAATAATGATTGCTTTGCTTTGGCTTAGTATCCTTAAATAGAAAACTTCTGAAATTAAATCTACTAGTTAAATAGAAAGACATTTATTTAAGGAAAAATACTGCTCTCAAAATTTTGAAGTGCCCCAGGGCTCATTCCTAGGATCCTTTATCTCCTCTCCATAGGTAATCTCATCTACTCCCATGGCATCAAATTCATCTATATGATAATGACTCCCAAACTGTATCTCTAGCCTTGACCTCTCCCCCTATCTGCAGGCGAGTATCTCTAAGGGATGTCTAATATGCATCTAAAATCTACCATGTTCAAAACTGAGCTCTTCACTCTTTTTCCCATCCCTCACCCTCAACCTGATCCTGAGCCTCCCTCAGTTTGTCTCATCTTTGCAACAAAACTGATTACTCAAGCCATAAATAATAATAATAATAATAATAATAATAATAATAATAATAATAATAAAGTATTGTGATCTTTCTCTTTCCCTCTCCTTTGACATAAAATCCACACGCAGGACCAGTGATTCTGCCACCAAAGCATATCTATCGTCTGTCCGGTTCATCCATCCCTATCTCTGCCAACCTTTCCTGCAAACTCACTTCTCTCCTAGGTGTAAGGGAACCTCCTGATGGATCTCTCTGTTCCTGCTCCGTCCACTCTCCTACCCAGCAGCCTGCCAAGCCAACCAATTCATTGCCATCGAGTTGGATCTGACTCACAGTGATCCCTCCTTGGATTTCCAAGGCAGTATCATTACGGAAGTGGATTTCCACGTCTTTCTTTCAAGGAGTGGCTGGTGGGTTTGAACTGACAGCCTTCTGGTTAGCAATCAAAGGCCTTAGGCACTACATCACCAGAACTCCTCTAGCAGCCTGAGTCATTTTGAAATAAGGCGAATCAGATCATGTCTTCCAGCTTAAAACTTTTCAACTATTTTTCAGGGCATTTGGAATAGAATCTAAATGCTTGACCCTAGCCTATGAAGACCAACATAAGCTGGTCTCAGCCTACCTCCATGACCTTATATAATAGCCCTCTCCCCCAGACCAATACATTCAAGGAAAAAAAAAAAAATTCTTTCTTCTCTTGGAACATATCTTTTTACTCCTGGAATATACTAATCTTGTTAATCTTGTTCCCACCTTCAGGCCCATTACACCAGAGATTTTCTCTGCCAGGAATGCACTTTTTTTTCCCTAATTTTCTGTAGCTGATTCCTTCTTACAATTCACAACTTCTGTGTTTTAATTTCCTACATAGTACTTAGCAGTAAATTATAATTTCTGCTTGAACAGGATTTTCGTCCTTATTGTTCACCTTTGTACTTCAGTATCTAGGAAAATTTCTTGCACATGATTGGCTTTCAATAAATATTTGGTGCATGATGCCCATCAGAGTTCTTGTGCTGATTCTGTAACTACAGATGTCACTGTGATCAGAGCAATTAACTTCCTTGAGAGTCACCTTCCTTAATTTTAAATTGATGGACTGGGACTACAATCTGATCAGTTTGATGTTTTCCAAATTTAATGCTTGAAGATTTTGTACTCTATAATAATACCATAAGTCTCCTCTGATGAAAATAACCTAATCGAGGAAAGAAAAGTGAAAATAAACCAAAGATATGAATTTGTTCTTTTTTTTTTTTATTTTTTCAATTATGTACTTTGTCAGATAATTCTACTACTAGGTTTTATGTAATGCCTTAGTTACAGTGTTCCATTGCAAACAGCTAATTTAAATTGTTTTAGTTTAATTTAGAAATAAATGCTAGTTGGCTTTCTCCATCTCCAATTGAACTTTATATTAAACAACAAGCATAACTGTTATAAATGTATTTAAAAAGAGCTATAGTGGAACAGCATGTGAGAAGAATATGGCACAGGAGGTCTTCGCTTAAATTTGACTTCTGCTCAATAACGGCATGTCTTTGGGGAAAATTTTATCATCGCTGGATTTCAGTTTTCTCTTATTAACAATATGTTAATATTTAAGTCCTAGAATTGTTATGAAGTTCCTAAGCACTGACTAATACAAAATAGTCACTCAATTATAACCAATTATCATCTTCTTTCTCTCTCTTCTTGCTTATTGTATATACCTACATGCAAATATCAACCGACTACCATCTAGTAGATTCCAATTCCTAGTGACCCTTTAGGACAGGACAGACCTGCCCCATAGGGTTTCCAAGGCTGTAAATCTGTATAGCAGCAGACTACCTCATCTTGTTCCTTCAGTGCCGCTGGTGGGTTTTAACTGCTGACCTTTTGGTTACCAGCCAAATGCTTTAGCCACTATGCCATCTGGGCTCCTTTGTGAATATCAAGTTGTTATTATTTTCCTGCCTGTGATCAATGATTCTTTATTCTAACCATGGTTTTGTAACCAAGATGGAGGAGAACTAGCGCAGTGAGATGGTTTATGCATGAAACCTTTCTGTCAATTTGCTAAATCTCCCTAGGAATCTTCCACACCACAGCCTCCTCTTCCGGCCCCT
Source organism: Orycteropus afer afer (assembly GCF_000298275.1). Taxonomy (NCBI): domain Eukaryota; kingdom Metazoa; phylum Chordata; class Mammalia; order Tubulidentata; family Orycteropodidae; genus Orycteropus; species Orycteropus afer. The sequence goes on from NW_006921748.1 coordinate 925,583, forward strand.
GTACCATTACCACAGGCTATATTTCCTAGCAAAAATTTTTAAAGAGTGGCTTAAAAGCTAAGGGAGAAAAGGGCTCCTATAATTATATTTAACTTTTACTAGGACAAGAGAATAGATAAAAATTACACATAACTACAGAACCCCTTATCTGTAAGAAATTCTATTGTCTTTTGCCCAATGACGAAAAGCGTTTTCTCAAAATTGATTGCTTTCCTTGTCTTATAATTTCTCTTCTTAAGGCACCGGACTCTCCAATCTACTCTGTGTTACATTTGCATAAATTTGTTGCCATTCCAATCCTCCAATCCTAGGATTCATTTGCTGGTTTCTTAGATTCTTATTTGAACAAGTTTAAAGTTTTTAAAAATTCAGTTCTATCAGAGAATCACCTTTAAAGGAGAAAACAGAATAGTGTATCTAAAATAGACAATAAAAATAAGGTAGTCAAAAATGAATCACTCTCATTTTCTAGATATACAAACCATCTGTGAGGTTAGATGACAAAATCATGTTCTACTAATTCCTATTTTGTCTTTATTCACCACACCACTAGCCAATTTCTACATATGAAATATACTTACAATTCCTGCATGTGCAACTGTGAAGGACTATGCTGTGTTTACAGTTCTTTCCAACATTGTCTCAAAGACACACACATGTTTCTCTTGGTGATGGAGGACTGCAGTGGAAGGCCACTCCATTCATTGCTCAGTGACAACTGAAAAGAGAAAGTAAGAATGATTCTAGCAGATCCAGGGGACTTACCAGTCATTCAATTGAGAGCATCTGGTTATTTCATTATGAAACATTATTATCAACAATAAATTTAATGTATTCTGTCCAACAGGCACCTAGGTATAAGGCAAAATATATTTAAGGCAGTGTTCTGTAGTTGTTGTTGTTGTTATAGTTAGGGGCCGTCCAGTGGGCTCCAACTCATAATGACCCTATGTACAACAGAATGAAACACTGCCTGGTCCTGCTCCAGCCTCAAAATGCTTGCTGTACCTGAGCCCATCGTTGCGGCCACTGTGTCAGTCCATCTCATGGAGGGCCTTCATCTTTTTTGCTGTCCCTCCACTTTACCAAGCATGATATCTTTCTCCAGGAAACAGTCCTTTCTGACAACATGACCAAAGCAGGTGAGATGAAGTCTGGCTGTTCTCTTTTCCAAGGAGCATTCTGGTGGTTAAAGACAGATTTTTTAGTTCTTCTGGCAGTCTATGGTACTTTCAGTATTCTTTGGCAAAACCACAACTCAAAAGTGTCAACTTTTCTTGGGTTTTCCTTGTACATTCTCCAGCTTTCACATGCACACGAGGGAATTGAAAACACCCGGCTTGGGTTAGGTGCACCTTAGTCTTCAAAGAGACATCTTTGCCCTTCAGTACTTTAAAGAGGTCTTTTGCAGCAGATTTGCCCATTTCAGTATGTTGTCTCATTTCTTGACTGCTGCTTCTGTTGGTGTTGATTGTGGAACCAAGTAATATGAAATCTTTGATGACTTCAATCTTTTCTCCATTTATTGGTCCAGTTGTGAGGATTTTCATTTACTCTATATCGAGGTGTAATCCATAGTACAGACTGCATGTTGCCTTTAATCTTCATCAAGTGGTTCAACTCATCTTCATTTTCATCAAGCAAGGTTGTGGTTAACACAGTGTTTAACTCTAATAAAAATCATCTGCTGCTGAGTCAATTCCCAATCTTAGTGACCTCATGTGTGTCAGAGTAGAACTGTGCTCCATAGGGTTTTCAATGGCTGACTTTTTGGAAGTATCCTTCAAGGTCTTTCTGCCAAAATGCTTGTGGGTAGACTCGAACTTTCAATCTTTTGGTTAATAGCCAACTGTGTTAACTGTTTGTACCCCCCAGGGAATCCTAATCCTACTCAAACCAAACCCATTGCCTTGGAGTCAATTCTGACTCAGCAACCTGTAAGTACAGAGTAGAACTGACCTATAGGTTTTCCAAGACTAGAAATCCTACTGGAAGCAGACTGTCACATCTTTCTTCCATGCAGTGGCTGGTGAACTCAAACTGCTGACCTTTTGGTTAACAGCTAAATGCTTTAACCACTGTGCCACAAAGGTCCTTTCTTAATCTTGTTAGGTGCTTATTAAATACTATATACCACTGCAGTTTTTCCTCTGTATCTTATTTAATATCTAACTATATCTTACAGATTCTTTTTCTTATTTAATCCTCTCAGCAATTCTGCAAGATCAGTATTTTTAATGGTATCCATATCATCATTACCCCCATATTATAAGTGAGAAAACAGAGCAAAGCATACATATCATGTCTGTCCCCTTAATCACAAAATTTTAAAGGTTTGGTGAGAGGTTAAAGGTCATCTATTTGCATCTTCCACCCAAATTAATCCTCCACTATTTTGACAGAAGATCATCCAGGCCCTATATAAGCTCTTTCACACTCAGGGGTCCTAGTATATAACCAAATATCCTGTTTTGTGTTTTCCTTATTATACTATTCAGACAGATCTTTATGCACAATCTGTCTCCCAATAACTTCTAACCACTAATCCTAGTCTAGAATTTCTCTGATGTTTCAAAGGATAATTTAACGTCCTTCTACATGAGTGAGATTGTGAAAAACTATCATCACATGCTGAATTTGTAGGACATTATGCTGAGTGAAATAAGTCAATCACAGAAGGACAAATATTGTATCAGTTTGTTATTGTAAATGTCAAGGAAAGTTTTATATATGGAAGGAAATTTTCTTTGTTGGTTACCAGGAGTGGGAGGGTAGGGTAGAGAACACGGGTAGATAGGTAGAGATAAGTATTGATTTGGGTGAAGAGAAGGGCAATGTACCAAATGTGAGTGATCAAGATGGTGGCATTGAAGAAGAGGAAGACATAGAGAGGTACATGGGAGGTACAGACAACAAAGATGAACCCTTTTGCACATACAATACTGTATTGTCAGTGAAGGCAAACATGGGTATACGGGTGGATAGGCTGAATTAGTTGGTATGCCTATGAAGCAGGGAGTGTACCCAAGACCATGTATAGGATTGGCAGATAATGGTCCTATAAATGTATTTGTATGATCTGAATTCCCAGCTGTATAGTAAAGCTGACAAGGGCCAAGGTTGTAGTCACTTCTTGGACACAGTCAGCTACGCAGAGGGAGCAAGTAGTTGAACCTGTGGCCTCAGGAGCATAGTCACAGAGGACATCAAAGTCAATTGACATAACATAGTATACAAAACATGGTTCTACCTCTTACTTTGGTGAGTAGCAACTGTGATCTTAAAAGCTTTCAAGCAGTCATCTAGATGCAATGAAAGGTCTCTCCTCATCCAGAGCAAAGAATGAAGAAAACAAAAGATTCATGGAAAAAATTAGTCCTAGTGACTGGTACACCATGTGCTCTGCAGCCTATATGACTATGTGACCAGAAGAACTAGATGGCTCCCAGCTACCACTGTCAACCACTCAGAGAGGGATCTCTGTAGGAGATCCTGGATAGAGAGGGAAAACAATGTGGAACAAAACTCAAAAGCATTTGGAAAAAAAAAAAAAAAAGGAAAAAAAGAGGGGACCAGGTTTGCTAGTCTGATAGAGCCTGGTGGAACCACTGAGACTATGGCCCTTAGCTGCCCCTCAGGTCTGGAATTGAACCCACACCTGTGGCTTCCAGCCAAATAAAAGACAGGCATATGAGTTGAACATTTACCTGAGGTAGATACATTCCTTGGAGAGAAGAATCATGGGGGAAAGAAAGGCTGTTTATGCACAGGAAGACAGCTCAGGGGGAAGAAGTACATGGAGGGATGGACACAGGGAAGAGGTAACTATTGGGAGGAAGTGGGAGGGGAGCTTTTACATTGTGGTAAATTGTAGTCAATGTCATGAGACAAAGTATATGTGAATTGCTATATGGAAAGTGAATTTGCTCTGTAAATTTTCACCCAAATCACAATTAAACAAACAAATAAATAAATAAAAGTTAGAGCATCTCCAGTTTAAAAAAAAAAAAAAAAAAAAAAAACTGTCATCATATGCTTACTAAGCCTTCCCTTCTTCAGGTTAAACCTTTGCTTCCTTCGACAATGTCTCCTCATCTGATGTGTCTTACACTTTACTATTGATGTTTCATTTCTCTTTGTGCACTCCCATTAATCAATGTCCATTTTGGAAAGTGGCAGTCAAAACTATACAAAATCCTTGTGTCATGGGCTAGATAGTGCAGAGCATAGTATGACTTAGTTTTCTGTATTGTCCAGCTATAAATATCTTATTCAACTTTCATCTCAAATGTCACCACTTTTATACAAATATCATTTTCACTCAGTTGAGAGTTAAACATTACCATTTTTGTATTCATTCATATAGTAAATGTCATATCCACCATGAGAGTCCTGCGCCAATCATGGAACACACTGTTACAAACAAAAAAAGCTATCTCATTATTCTCTTTTATCATGATGTCTAGTAGAAGGGCAGTTATTAACCAAATAAATACACAAATTATTTCATAATTACAAATTATATGATAGGAATGGTGTACTTCCTAAGGCATTTGACTGCTAACCATAAGGCTGGTGGTTCAAACCCACCAGCCACGCCCTGGAAGGAAGATTAGGCAATCTACTTCCATAGAGATGTCACCTTGGAAGCTCAAGGAGGGATGACTATGAGTAGGAAACGACTCTACAGTGGTGAGTTTGTTTTTTGGTTTTGGTATGATGGGAAAGAACAGGGGTAGTTGGGTGATGTTCTTGATAAGCTATGGAAGACAGCTAGCATGTATCTGAAGTGCATATGTACATGTTTGTAGGTGTTTTGGTAGGATGAGATCTGTTGCAGGCACTGGAGTGGTTGTAAGTGGAATGAGTATTGAAACAGAAAAGTATTTGACATTTTGGCAGAAAGAAATGGAATCCATTTCACTGGTGTGGTTATGAATAGATAGAATGGCAGGTGAGAAGTCAGGTACAAGGAACCTCATTAACACATGACATATTTTGCCTATGCAGTTATATGTCCTACTGCAATGTACATTGATCCAGATTAAAATGGTCATACCTTACCTTTGAAGCCCTCTCAATCAATAACTGGCCAGATATATCATGTATCTGGGATCAATACAGATGTAGTGACATGAAATAAGTAGATATTGTTAGCTAAATGCATCAAATCTATTCTGCAAATAGTCTTTAAATACAGGAAGGGTATAATGAATGTCATCCATGAAGAAAGCAAAAGGTAATTAAGAAGACAGGAAAGGAAGAAAAGACCAAAATGGATGTCAGAAAAGACTCTGAAACTCGCCCTTCAATGGAGAGAAGCTGAAACAAATGGAAGAAATGACAAGATAAAAGACCTGAACAGAAGATTTCAAAGAGCAGCTCGAGAAGACAAAGTCAATTATTATAAGGATATGTGCAAAGACCTGGATTAGAAAACCAAAAGGGAAGAAGACACTTGGCATTTCTCAAGCTGAAAGAACTGAAGAGAATATTTAAGGCTTGAGTTACAATATTGAGAGATTCTATTGGCAATATATTGAATGATGAAGGAAACATAGAAAGAAGATGAAAAGAATACACAGAGTCACTATCCAAACAGAATTGGTAGATGTTCAATAGGAGGTGGCACATGAACAAGAACCAATGGTATTGAAGAAAGAAGTCGAAGCTGCCATGAAGGAATTGGCAAAGAACAAGGCTCCAGGAATTGATGGAATATCCATTGAGATCTTTCAACAAATGGATGCCCCCCCTGGAGGCACTCACTCGGTTATGGCAAGAGATTTGGAAGACAGCTACCAGGCCAACTGACTGGAAGAGATCCATATTTGTACCCATTCCACTGAAAGATGATCCTACAGGATGGGGAAAATATTGAACAGTATCAATAATATCACATGCAAGTAAAATCTTACTGAAGATAATTAAGAAATATTTTCAGTAGTATATTGACAGAGAACTTCCAGAAATGCAAGCTGGATTCAGAAGAGAATGTGGAATGAGGGATATCATTGCTGATGTCACATGGATCTTGGTTGAAAGCAAAGAATACCAGAAAAATGTTTACCTGTGTTTTATTGACTATGTAAAAGCATTTGAATGTGTGGATCATAACAAATTATGGATAACATTGAGAAGAATGGGAATTCCAGAACACTTCATTGTATTCATGGGGAACCTGTACATAGAGTAGGAGGCCATCATTCAAACAGAACAAGGGGAGACTACATGGTTTCAAATTGGGAAAGGAGTGTGTCGGGGTTGTAACCTTTCACCATACTTATTTAATCTGTATGCTGAGCAAATAATCTGAGAAGCTGGACCATATGAAGAAGAATGTAGCATCAGGATTGGAGGAAAACTCATTAACAATCTATGATATGCAGATGACACAACTTTGCCTGCTGAAAATAGGATGACTTGAAGTACTTCCTGGTGAAGGTTGAAGAATACAGTCTGCAGTATGGATTACACCTCAATATAAAGAAAAAAAAAAAGTCCTCACAACTGGACCAATCAGCAGCATCATGATAAATGGAGAAAAGATTGAAGTTGTCAAAAACTTTGTATTACTTGATTCTACAAACAGCACCAGTGGAAGCAGCAGTCAAGACATCAGATGACATAGTTCATTAGGCAAATCTGCTGCAAAAGACCTCTTTCAAGTGCTGAAGAGCAAAGATGTCTCCTTGAGGACTAAAGTGAGCCTGACACAATTCATGGTATTTTAATCGCCTCCTATGCATGTGAGAGCTGGACAATGAATAAGGAAGACCAAAGAGGAGTTGATGATTTTGAGTTGCGGTGTTGGAGAAGAATGCTAAGAGTACCATGGACTGCTAAAGGGACTAACAAATCTGCATGGTAAAAGTGCAGCCGGAACGCTCTTGGAAGTGAAAATGGCCAGACTTTGTCTCACCTTCTTTGGTTGTCAGAAAGGATCATTCTCTGGAAAAGGATATCAAGCTTCGTAAAGTGGAGGGCCAACCAAAAAGGGGAAGGCCCTCAACAAGATAGATTGAAACAGCGGCTGCAGGCTACCAGTTCCAACCACTCAGGAAAGGATCAAATCTGGAGATCCTGGATAGAGTAGGAGGGAAAACATGGAACATAATCCCAAAACTCAATGATGACCAGAACTACTGGTCAGATGAGATCTGGTGAGACTCCCAATACTATGTATGTCCCTGGAATACATTCTGTGCCTGGAATAAAACTCACCCCCAGAGGCAGGTTCTCAGCCCGATAGGTAACAAGATATACATGCAGAACACTCAACCCAGGATGCCGCAACCCTCCCTCTGTGCCCCTCATAATTGTGCACTCCTGTTTGTCCTGCATTTCCTCAGTTTGAATGTTGGACCTCTGTTGTCCCATGGTCTATTGCTGTAAGAGCTGTATTACCATAGAGTATGTGGGTGCGGCATCCTGGGTTGAGTGTTATAGTTATGGCGTCAGGTATATTTCTCAAAGAGCTTTAAATTTTCTTGAGAATATGAGATTCCCTATGCATGTATCAAACCACAAAGTAAAATAGTTTATTTAAAAAAAAGAAAAGTGAAAAAAATTGATGGTGCAGATAAAAAGTGTTACAGGAGTTTATTGGGAAAAATGACCCAAGATACTGAAATATTAAATTTGGGGTACGTTGCATGGGAAATGGTGGTTTTGGATCAATGTATTGTAAAACATGAAGCTTGCCTATGTGCCCAACAGAGGGTTTTGTGCCAGACATCGCCAATATCATTCCTTGGTCAGGAACTGTGGCTTTATGTTTTACTGAATCAAGAGAAAGATTACCTTGGTCTTCGTTTTTAGAAACCACTGGTTCACTATAAAACCAATCCATTTGGAAAGGCAGATTTGCTAATCTTTTCTTCAAAACAGAAGCTATTGCTCACTAACATTCTCTTAGAGCAACAGGGGCCTACTTGCCCTTTATTTACTTACTGGAAAAGGGACATTATAGAGATTCCTCTCTGACTATCTTAGGTCTGCTTCAGGGTACTTGGTGATCCTCACTCCTAATATGAGAGAGGCTGGAACGGTTTTACTATTTTCGTCTCAGAGAAGCCTTGTTCATTTCCAGATTTATGAGACACCTAGATGCAAAAAAATATTGCTAAAGGAGGAATAGTTTTATTAACGAATAAAAGTTCTGAACAGACTAGTTTGGAAGTTTGGAAGAGGAGATGAGAAGCTACAACTAAAGAACACAGGAGGATCCTAACGGCAAATTGGCTTTTTCAAAATGCTGCTCCAAACCACACCAGATAGGGGGCTGTGGGCTTATCCTCTGTTTGTTTTTTTTTTTTCTTTTTTTTTGCTCTTTTCCTAAGGAGGAGCTCTGGTAGCATAGTGCCTAAGGCATTGCACTGCTAACCAGAAGGCTGGAGGTTCAAACCCACCAGCCACTCCTCGGAAGGAAGGTTGGGTAATCTACTTCCGTATTGATACCGCCTCAGTAACCCAAGGAGGGGTCGCTGTGAGTCATGTCTGACTTGATGGCACATACCAACCAACCACTTTTCCTAAGGAAGATCTAAAACATAATTTAAATGAGAACAGAAACAACCCTATGTGAAGATTTACTGATTAGTATTTAATGATATCCTACCCCTTCTTCAAAACTAAGTTTAAAAGACAGAGGCATAATGTAGTTTAAAGACTAAGAGAAGACTCAGGTTTTGATAACAGACAGAAGAGGGTTTTGCTAGCACACAACATTACTCAAATTATCCTTCACAAATCATCTGTAAAATGGGGCCTATATAACTAAACTGCATTCTAAATTTGCTGTAAGATTTGAAGAAGAAAATGCACATACATGAATATATATCCAGCAGGATTCCACTACTTAGTATTTGATTCAGTCAATTCACTTAATCTCTGAGCTTCACTTTCCTCACCTATTAAATGTAGGTTATTATAGTAAGTACCACCTTAAAGGGTTATTGGAAACACTAAATAAGCTTATACATGGAAAGCTCCTAAATGGTGTTTGGTAAGTGTACATGATGATGACAATGGTGATGGTGACATTGACGATAGTGATGATGATGATGATGATGATGGCAATGTAGTAACTCCTTGGCTTGTCGGTAAACATCAATCAATGGAAGGCTTCATCTGTTAGGACATCTCATAGATTACTGGTTAATTATACATTGACTCATTTTGGGATTATTCTTCATCACAGTCCCAAAAACTGCTATGAGAAGGCTCCAATCAAGCCCAATTGAAGCATGTTCCCATCAAGCCCAGATTCACTAAACACTGATAAAGTGTGATGCCTGCTTCTCTGCTCTCTTAGGCTTCATTCTTTAGAGAAGCAAAGCAGTGAAGCTTATACACACACATACGCGCACACACACACACACATACAGAGAGAGAGAGAGAGAGAGAGAGAGAGAGAGAGAGAGAGAGATTTATCTCACTGAAATGGCTTATACCATTTTAGACTCTGGCAAGTCCCAAGTCCATGGGTCAGACATCAAGCAGGAGGCTTCTCATGGCTCGTCTAGCTGCAAGGGCTGATGTACCCAGTATCACAGGTCAGATGGCAAACTGCTGGCTCATGACGGGCTGTGGAGGCTGATGATTCAAAGACTGGCAAGTAAGAAGGCAGGCCACTGGCTCAACTCCAAAGAACTGGAGGACAGGTGATGACGAGCCAGATGAAGGATCCAAATTGAGCATGTTGGTGGTGGTGTCTTTAGCTTCTATTTTGGTATATCTTTTTTTGTGCTCTTCTTTAGCAACATTTTCTAAGACATCTGGAATCTGAGTGTACGGTTTCAGGCTTGCATTTGTTGCTACAGCATGCCCTTTCCAACATACATTACAAAGATATTTTAAAACTCAATCATTGGAGGCGGGGCAAGATGGCGGACTAGGCAGAAGGATTGCACAGACCCTCTTCAACTAAGAAAAGGGAAACCAATTAACACAGACACAGAAGATAATCTTGGACCCCTGAGCCTTGAAGGAAAGGATGCAGATTTGGACTAAACCCCAACTAGC
>NW_006921748.1:938828-992524 GCF_000298275.1 Orycteropus afer afer
AGACAAAGTATATGTGAACTGCTGTATGAAAAGTGAATTTACTCTGTAAATCTTCACCCAAATCCTAATAAAAAAAAAAAAAAAAAAACTCAATCATTGCCTAAATATGACTTAAGAACTGCCCATCAGTGAGTAGAAGCAGAAAAAAAAAAAAAATGTGTAGAGTCACTGAACAGTAGGAAAAAAAAAATTAACTGCTTTCAGACAACAATCTTCTGTGCTATGTCCTATAAGATTAAGTGAATGCACTTAATGTCAAAAGGAGCACTGATAGTGCAGTCCCTAAGGCATGCATTTAATGTACATGGTGTGAAAATGACATGTTCATTATGTTCTAAAATTTTCTGTTGCATAATGCCTTGACACATTGGCAGCATTGTAATAGGATTGACATCTACCCTTAGAAAAATCTATTTTTCTAACTTCACATAAATAGTGAAGTACTTGATTTGCAATTTTTCACCAGTATGACTTTTTAAGCTAGTAATTGTGACAAATCGCTTGATGGGCCATTCATCTGTTGGAGATACCTTTCTTTAAATACTACTTAACTGATGTGTATGAGAAAAATAAAGAGTAGAACCTGCACACAAATTGAAATACCCAGGTATCCTTATTCGACTGAAATAGTTGATTGAACTGTATCACTTATTAAGTTTATTGATTCTTCACACATTGTTTTAACCATATATGATGGGTTGCCTTTTTCTATGTTACCATGTTTTGAGACGTAGTCTGCCAAAAATGGATCAAACTAAGCAACAATTCCAAGTAAACTCCCCAAATTTCCATTTTGTGTGGACCTAAACGCTTCATTTCTTCTTCAAGAAGATAGTGTGGCATATATTTTCAGTGTTTGGTATAATGAGAGTGACAGTGCAAAATGGTTTTCCAATACTGATATTCTTCATTAACCTGGATTTCTCACTCATGAGTTAAGCTAAATATTGCCTCTGGTTTAAATAGAACTACATACAATCTCAGTGAATTAACAGTTTTCATGTTTATCAATCATATTTGAGTTGCATCATTACTAAATCCATCCATACCAAATCAAGAATTAAATGATTTAGAATGGAATAATTTTTAAACAGCAACAATAATAATACTCAGAGCTAATTGATGGAGAATACAGTAGTGACTACTGCTTATAATTTTTACCATTAGCTTTGGATCCTCAAAATATATTCTAACTACAGAACTTGTTTGTTTACCATTGAGAAATATTTTAGAAGAATTTTCAAATGGTCCACTGTGATGATGATAATTACCTGGTTCTCTTTCAAACCAATAATTTACATCATTAGAAGAAAAATAATTCCACAAAGCAAGATTTGAATTTCTCTTATTTATGGTGTCTGCAGATGAGACAATTTCTCATTATAAAATAGATGTACTTTCTACATCATGATTAATTTTGTTTTGTTTTGTTTTTTTGCTTCAGCAAGGAATGGATACAGAATTTAGAACAATACAAATTTGTTCTATTCATATTGCTATTAGTATTTTCAGCACTAGTGGTACTAGGAAACTATTTGCTCTCATTAGACTTGAGGGTTCAATGGACAAAGTTCCTTTTGATTCATGTTGTTGTTGTTGTTATGTGCCGTCGAGTCAGCCCTGACTCATAGCGACCCCTCCTTGGGTTTCCGAGGCAGTATCACTACGGAAGTAGGATTGCCCAACCTTCCTTCCGAGGAGTGGCTGGTGGGTTTGAACCGCCAGCCGTCTGGTTAGCAGGCAAGTGTCTTAGCCACTATGCTACCAGAGCTGATTCATAATGTTTTAAAAAGGAAGTTTATTTTGGAATTGTCTTTAGGGATTCACAAATTTTTTTCCTTTTGTCACATGCAAGCTTTAGTTTTTGTGTTCCACTTACCTATTAATGTTTCATTTTACTTTGGTATAAAATCATGTCACTTTTTAACTTTGTTTCTACAATGGTAAGTAAATTTGAGTAACTGAACAACAAGTAAAATTTATAAAATAAAATTTGTATTTGAATTTTCATATTAACACAAAAACTCCTATGTGAAAATTAGTAAATAAGAAAATTTATTTTGTAACATGTAATTTTGTTCTTCACTTCTGAGACAGTTAAAAGAAATAGTACATACAAATAAAACAATTGTAAATAATTTCATTTGTTTGTCATATGATGTTTGTTTGCAAGCCATTTGCAGATCTCCACTAGTGTATTTTGTCTTGAAGTAATAATTAAAAACTGGTGCACTCACTTTCCATCCTTTGATGCTGCATCTTCATTAGACTATGCTGATACTCAACAGAAGCAAAAGCAATTGCCAAGAGCATGATACAAATACAAAGGTGTGCTGAATCCGAAGATGAGTTTTGGTTCACTTTGTGTAGGACAGGTCTAGGTACTTCATGAGTCACATGATTATAGTGCCACTGGTGTATTCTATTATGGTCAATGAGGAAAAATTGAATGTGAGGTTATACCCAATCTGTTCAAAATGAAAATGAAAATAGAATTGGTATCATATTAAAAAAATTACAAAATATCAATTTTATTTAGTGCTCTGACAGTTCTCTTCCACTAGCTTTTCCTTGTGTCCTGTCTGCTTGGCATCTATGGTTTTTTTGCTTTGGACAATCGGTGTCTCTCTCTTGCTGATACCCTAAGCACTTCCTTATCTTGCTTACCAAGTAATATCCCTCATCCCAATGACACAGAACAGAATTTAGAGGGTTCTTGGTTCGTCAGGAGGGATATGGACAAACATTTTCCTTAGAAGGCAGCTGGTATGTAAGGTGATATGAATGATACTGCCAAAAGAAAGTTTAATTACATGTGGCTGGGACACCTTTTGGCATTAAGAACATAAATATGAATAAGATATTTTATGTACTTGAGGAGTTCATAATTCAGTTTGTGAAACAAAAATTGTGCACACAATGAGGAAAAAAATCAGTGTGTAACTACTATGATAAAGCCTGATTCAGAATAGGATGTGGAATGAGGGATATCATTACTGATGTCAGAAGGATCTTGGCTAAAGCAGAGAACACCACAGAAATGTTTTCCTGTGTTTTATTGACTATACAAAGGCATTAGGCTGTGTCGATTATAACAAACTATGGATAACATTGTGATGAATGGGAATTCCAGGACACTTATTTTTGCTCATTTGGAACATGCATACAGACGGCGAGGTAATCATTCAAACAGAACAAGGAAATACTGTGTGCTTTAAAATCAGGTAAGAAGTACATCAGGTTTGTATACTTTCACCATACTTATTCAATCTATATGATGAGCAAACAATCTGAGAAACTTGACCATATGAAGAACACTGAATCAGAGTTGAAAGAAGACTTATTAACAACCTTAGATATACAGATGACACAACCTTGTTTGCTGAAAGTGAGGAAGACTTGAAGCACTTATTGATGAATATCAAAGACTACTGCCTTTAGTCTGGATTACACCTCAAAATAAAGAAAACAAAACTCTTTACAACTGGACCAATAAGCAACCTCAAAATAAATGGAGAAAAGACTGAAGTTGTCAAGGATTTCATTTCACTTGGATTTACAATCAATGTCCATAGAAACATTAGTCAAGAAATCAAATGGCATACTGCATTGAGCAAATCTGATGCAAAAGACCTCTTTAAAGGTTTAAAAGCAAAGATTTTGTTTTGATGACTAAGGTGTGTGCCTGACTCAAGCCATGATATTTTCAATCACCTCATATAAATGTGAAAGCTAGACAATCAATAAGGAAGACTGAAGAAGAATCAATGCATTTTAATTATGGTCTTGGTGAAGAATATTACATTTACCATGGACTGCCAGAAGAACAAACCAATCTGTCTTGGAACAAGTACAGCCAGAGTGTTCCTTAGAAGTGAGGATGGCATCTCACCTACTTTGGACCTTCCCCTGGGGAATGACATCATACTGGGTGAAGAAGAGAGTCAATGAAAAAGAAGCTCCTCAATCAGATGGATCGACACCGCTGCAACAATGGGCTCAAACAGAGCAACAACCGTGATGACGACACAGGACGGCTCCGTTCTGTTGTGCACAGGGTCATAGGACCTCACTCGATAGCACCTAACAACAACCACTGCTATTGTGGGTGGAGATGTGTGCTTCCTGCCACACAGAAACAAAGGAAGGGGACTTAGTTTGTTTTGCAAGTCAAAGAAAGTTTACTCAACAGAAAATTGTCCCTCCATCTTAGTTCTGAAGAGTCAGGAACAAACAAATAAAGAAGCACAAGAAAGCCACTCTCCAACAGAGCCACAAGCCTGAACAAAACCAGTGAGGTATGGCTGAGCACTGAGGAGTGTTGCCCTAGACACAGCTCAGTACCGCCAGAGCATCTCCAGAGGATGGTAGATGATCAATGCATATGTGAGAAGGGAGTGGGAAAAGAAGGAAAAAGAAATGGCAGATGGGTATAGAGGGGTGGTTAAAGACAGAGGTGAGAGAGTGAAACTGAGGAATTCAGGTCCCAGAAGAAATGCAAAGATGAAATTAAGAGAATTCCTAGGCTGGGTATCTTGTGTACTATAAAAGGCTCCTCCCCCTACAGACCAATGGAAACCAGGTAAAGATAGGTACACAGGTAAAGAAACATTTATATCAGGCAAAATAATTTAACATTTATTCTATCCAATGACTTTAATACTTCTATGATGGAATTGAAGGACTTACCGGCTGTAAGGAAGGTTGTTTGGTGGTGAGAACTTTGAGGAAAAGGCTAATATTTGGGCATACTCATTAAAGATACTAACCAAAACCAAACAAAACCCACTGCCATAGGGTCGATTCTGACTCATGGTGACCTCCATTGGGTTTCCAACCTGTAAATCTTTACAGAAGTAGATTGACCAATCTCTCTTCTGTGGATCGGCTGGTGGGTTGAACTGCCAGCCTTCTGGTTAGCAGTCAAATGCCTTAGGCACTGTGCTACCAGAATTCCTTACTAAAGATACTTCTTGTTGTTATGTGCTGTTGAGTCAGACCCAACTCATAGTGACCCCTCCTTGGGTTTCTGAGGCAGTATCACTACGAAAGTAGATTGTCCCATCTTCCTTCCTAGGACTGGCTGGTGGGTTTGAACTGCCAGCCTTCTGGTTAGCAGTCAAGTGCCTTGGCACTACACTACCAGAGCTCCCACTAAAGATACTAGGAAGAAGGAAGTGGCCATCTACTTCTCAAAGATTTTGTCAGGGAAAACCTTATGACTAGCAGAGAAACTAAAAATACTAGGAAAAGGGGAAGGGCGAGTAAATAGGGGTAAATAAATGAAATAACCAGAGATAAGTAACTAACTAGATATCAAGCAGCTGAAGGGTTCATCTGAGATTGTATACTTAGAATTTAGGGACAAAAATAAGGAATAAGGCATTTTTACTGATACTGCTTTGTTCCCTTGGATATAGGAAGAGAGGATGCAGAAGGCAGTATTGATCTCTCCCTACTCTGCCACCAAACAAGAAGCTCTTGACTATGGTTATCCTTTTTTCCAGAGGGAAAAATGGAAGTATTAGGAAAAATGATTCAGATAACATATCTTGGGGATCTAGCAGGCAAGGTTTATGGGAAAATTGGGGGTGGAAGGGTGGGAAGCCAATTTCCAAGACAGTGAAGGTGACCACTGAGTGGAGTACTTTATGAGGCTGGAGACCTGACTTAACTAGAGAGCCTATTAGAAAGTATAAAGATGAAGTTACGTGTTAAATCAATATTATAATGTGAGATTGCTGGAATTACTAATATGATATTGGTACCATGGCTGATGCTACAGGGATCTGATAATAATACTAAATAGCTCTCACATTCAGACATAACAGGGGAAAACTCACATGATGGAAATCCTTTGATTCTGTATCCTGTCCCAGGAGTTTTGGTGGTGTAGTGCCTATGACATTTGACTACTAACCAGAAGGCTGGTGGTTCAAACCAACCAGTCACTCCTCAGAAGGAAGGTTGGGCAATCTACTTCCTTAGTGATATCACCTTGGCAACCTAAGGAGAGGTCACTTGTCACATATGACTAGATGGTAGTGGTGGATTTATCCTGTCCTGTGATTAGGGATCATCTTTTCAAAGAAGAATAATTATCAACAGTTAAGAGTTTTGTTTAATATCTTTTTGTTGATCTCCATGTTTTTAACCTCAAGTATCACTTTGGAATGGAGGCCTCGTGGCATACAGTTAAAGTGCTAACCAAAATGTTGGCAGTATGAACCCACCAGCTGCACCATGGGAGAAGATGAGGCAGTCTAATTCCGTAAAGATTTACAGCTTTGGAAACCCTATGGAGCAGTTCTACTCTGTCCTATGGGGTCACTATGAGTCAGAATCAAGTCAGTGGCAGTGGGTCTAGGTTTCCCCCTGCCCCTCATCACTTTGGAATATATTTCCCTTGAGTCCTGTGAAACATTCAGTGAGGAAAGATATAGACTGTGAGGTGAGGTTGTTTTTTGTGTAAGTTAATTATCTAAGTTATTTGAGATTTTGTGGCATTGGTGGTTCAGTGGTAGAATCCTCATCTTTGTGGGAGACCTGTGTTCAATTTCCGGCCAATGTACCTTATGTGAAGCTACCACACGTTTGTCGGTCAAAGTCTTGTGTGTTGCTATGATGCTGAGCTTCCAGAATAAGATGACCAGGAAGAAAGGCCTGGTGAGCTACTTCTGAAAATCAGCCAATGAAAGCCCTATGAGTCACAACTATTTGATCTACAGCTGATCACGGGGATGCTATGAGACCAGGCAGATGTCAGTACTGTATGCAGGGGTCACCATGACTTGAAAGTCAACTCAAGGGCAGCTACCAACAACATTTAAGATTTTACATACACTCCATGATTCCTGGGGCAGGGTCAGAAGAAGGTATTTCTAGCCCTGATATCTTTGCTGAAATTATAGATCAGGAAAGATTAAAGAAAGCATCACCCTGTTGTTGTTGTTGTTATGTGCCCTGAGTTGGCCCTGACTCATAGCAACCCCTCCTTGGGCTTTCGAGGCGGTATCACTATGGAAGTAGATTGCCCAACCTTCTTTCCGGAGAGTGCCTGGTGGGTTTGAACCTCCAGATTTCTGGTTAGCAGTCAAGTGCCTCAGGCACTACGCTACCACAGCTCCCAAGCATCACCCTAGACAAGATAAACAGAGAGCATCAACAAATCTCTGTCTTCCTGTTCCTTTTGTTACAAATGTTGTCATCATGCTTGAAATGCACAGAATTTGTAGGAAACAGGAGAGGATACTGTAATGTGAGGGATTTAAAACATCTTTGATATATGTTGTTTTTTTCTCTCAGAGTCAAACTTGGTGAGAAAATGTCCTGAGTCACACAGTGTGCTGGATGCCATATTAACAGTAAGATGTTTCCATACACCATACACCAGAATATTCTCTGCACTTCCCATTTATTCCTGGGACCCTTCAGGGACTTAGCTACCAGGTTTCTATGTGCAGAGTCTGGTGAAACAGAGTTCTGCTGCATAATATTGCCAGGTGATGACTAGGCCAGTGATGTGGGCCTGGGTACAGACAATGAAAATGGTGTGGAGAGAAAAGATCTCTGGCTTTTAAGTTGTGGAACAACCTCTGCCCTTTGTTTTCAAGTAGTCATTTCTGGATAATCAAAATAAACACAGTAACACCATTTGGTGCATCCTTAGGAAAATTCCTGTTCTGGGCCAAATACTGCAGCCCTGAGACTGTTCCTGCCAAAGAGAATTTTCCCCTTTGTTCCTCTTGATAATCCTAACAATCTTTGTATGTACACAGAACTGAACACTGTAACAATCTTAATTTTACAGACAGGCAACTGAGGCCCGAGAACAGAAAGAACCATCCCCAAAGCCTGCAGTGGGATGGCAGTGAAGCTGGAAACAAAGTCTCTTTTTTCAGATCCTGCTGCCAGCCTGCATCACTGCTTTGGGAGGGAAAACAAGTGCTCGCCCAGGAGTTTATGTGCATCTTCCTTGAGCTCTCTCTTTCTTTCTCTCTTGCTGTGTGTGTGTGTGTGTGTGTGTGTGTGTGTGTGCGCGCGCGCGCGCGCGCGCTCGTTCTTAAGCCTGGAGGACTTTTGTCACGGTCCAGAATCACTGCTCTTTACCAAGGCACCGTCTCCAAGAAGCTGAACACCCCCCCCCTCCTTTTGTTACACGACCACGTCTGTGTGAGAGGATAGGCTGCGGTGTCCTGAGCTGCAGGATCTGACCCGAGAGGCCCAGCCAGCTGCGTCTGTCCGGCTTGCTCTTCTGTTTGACCTACACTCCGGGGAGGCGCCGGGCTGTTTAGCCGCCGTATCCCCTGGCAATCTGTTCAGGAAAATAGACCAGAAGGGCTGCCGAGGGCTGCGCCAGCTTCAACACCCTGCTGCCATCTAGGGATGAGACGGAGCGTCTTCCGCTTGTGGCTGCGCCTTGCACAGCGTAGTCGGGCGGTGCTGAGCCGTGGTCCTTGCCAACGGTCTGGGCGACTTTGCACCGGGAAGACAAGCGACCTCAGCACAGCCCCCAAGTCCCTCGCCTGCGCGAGAGACACCGACGCCTTCCGGGCCAGGGAGGCCGGTGGGGTTCAAGCCCTGCGAGCAAGAGGAAACGCAGGCAGAAACTGTGAGGGGGAAGAAAGAGTAAGAGAAAACAGCTAGGGAGCAAGGGCAGAAATTTATCAGAAAAGGGGAAAGGAGAGTATTGAAAGGGTCCATCCGTGAAACCAGACTGCAGTAATGTGCAATATACGTGTTTATGGAACCTTGTCTCTGTCATCACGTTGCTCTCCACACTGGGCTTAATGAGGTCCAAAGCGTCAAGCTACTTCATTTTCCATATATAATTTTCAAGGTTCCCTCTTCGAAGGGGAAGAGGGATACTGCCTTGGGTAAAAATGATGTGGAAAATCCGGAACGAGCAGACACACAGAGCAAACTTTAAGGCATTACTATATTATAATGTAAGCGTGTGTTTCTTCAACAAACGGAACAAAAGGGCTTTCAAAGAAGGCAAAGGGAGCGGGTTGAGGACAGGGGGAAGGAGGAGGAGGACCGGGACTGGGGAAGGGGCCCTCCTGTTGACTGGGAAGCCCTGCTGGGAAACTTCAAATCAAATTCTTTCTGAAAGGAAGTGTTATTAAAAGTAACTTTAATCCTGCTAGCCAGACGGCTCATAAAAGCGTACAATTAAGTCGAACAAATGACAAGAGCATTTTCGCTCCTACCTGTTTCCCCTTCTGAGAGTAATTACTACAGGCTAGCCTTGTCTTATTTGGTGCAAAGAGAAGAGTGCTTTGCGAGGTGCCAGGCTCGCGCTCACTCTCCTTGCCTCTTCCTTCCCCACAGCCCCACCCCAAACCCATTCAGTGCACGGGCCCCACCAGCCTGTCTGCAATCCAGCCAAGAACAAAGGGGCGAATTTCAATATTTCCTCTTTGTGCAAGGTTAATTGAAAATCAAAAAGTCACTTTTCAAATGTCCTATTAAACCCGCCACTGCATCAATTTCCTCTTGGTTCCCATCTCCATATGCGAGAGAAAAGTGTTTGGGGGGATGGTGGTGAGGCGGGGCAGTAGAGACACAATGAGGAAAAGAAAGGAAGAAAGACATGAAGGGATTAAAAAAATCACAGATACACACAGACTTTGATTGCAGATACACTAATGTGCGGTGGAAAATTGTTTCCCCGAATGTCCTCAGTCAAAGGCAGCCTTTGCATTTGATACTGGAGTACTTGATATTCCAGAAACAGAACTGCATCTTAAACCTAGAGAGATTAGGCTTCCATGCTTTTATGTTTTAGTAGATGGATCACAATATGATTGTCGTAAATGCTACAGTGTTTTAAAATCCTAAAGGGTAATGTAATAACCTGACTGACTTCATTGCCCCCTTCCCACATTTTAGTCCTCTCTAAAGCAGGTAAACACACATGCTGCATGCCCACATGCAAGACCCTTCCATCCCTGTAGCTAGAGACACGGATCCACAGGCCTCCCACAGGCCTGGAACCAGCTGGTTTTTGTTGTTGTTTGGTCATAACATAATTTGAACGCTTAGGCTGGAGTGTAGTGAGTCAGCAGTGTTAGCTTTGCTGCTGCTCCAGTAACTATCTCTCCAGTTTTCCTGAGACTCAGTTTCCTCATGTATAAAATGGGACATTATATCTGCCTTCAAAAACCACTACTTAAACAACGTGGGAGAGCATATGAACAGAACAAAGACGTATACATTTTCTACCCCAGTCTCAAGTTCTCTAGGCCTTTTCCCTATTAGATGATTTTACCGGTTCCATTTTTCTGGGACTGGAACCTGGTCTTGCTCTCCCCAGTGTCTGTGAGGCCTGCGGAATAGCCCTGGCATAGTCTGCTGCCAGACTTCACCACCCCTAATCTCCGTGTGTGTCTCCTACACTCCCCACTGCTTGTCAGTCCTCTGCGAAGCCAGTGTCTTCCTGCTCACTTGCTTTAGTCTTTCTGTCTAATGCCTGTCACCTTATTCTCCAGATGCTAAGTTCTACCCCTCCTAAGATGCACCAGTAAATCTTCTTAAGGCTCAGTCTAATCACGGTGGGCTTGCCTAGTGGAATATTTGACTTGCCATGGATTGGATTTTTAATATACCTTTTTAGATGGACTGTCATGGTGAAGAGGCACAATTGTGGAATACATTCATTGTAAGATATCCCACCTCCATAAACCAAGCCTTCAAAACTTTTCTTTTGAAGAATATTTTGGTGAAGTCAGATGTGTCCACCAACCTTAAAAGAAGGGTAAGGGAGAAGAAGGTGGTTGTGTCTATGCTGAGTAGAATGCAAATAGACAAACTCTAGAGCAGCTACCATATTTTTCAAAGCTCCAGAAAGAGGTTCTCTAGAATCTTCATAAGGTTCTTGTAAGAATGTGAATTGAGAAATAAAAACATATGAGTATCATATAGTGTTATCAGGATAGTACTAGGAACTGGAACCTACGGTCATGCATGGTGTGGTGAAAGGATGGGGGCTTGAGACATTGGATTTAGTAAAACTGAAGTTCCCTGATACTTCCTTGAATCCTCTATACAACTTTGGGCAAGGTATTAATCCCTCAGATAGTCAGCAATGGCTGTCATAATCCTCATCTAACATATGGATTAGGGTAAGAATCAAATGAGTCAATATTTGTGAAATTGTTGCCAAAAGTTATATGGCCTATAGAGGTGGAAGACAGCATGTATTACTTACTATATTCTAGTAACCAAATATACTGAGTGTCCACTCTATGGTGATTTTTTTGCTACTTTGGGGCCAAGATCTGGTCTGCAGTCAGCCTGCATCTTTTAAACAATAAAACAAACAAACAAACAAACAAACAAAAAAAAGAAAACACTGCCATCAAGTCAATTCTGACTCACAGCAACCGTACTGGACAGATACAACTGCCCCATAGAGTTTCCAAAGCTGTAAATCCTTACGGAACCTAACTTCTTCATCTTTTCTCTGGCAGAGTGGCTGGTAGGTTTGAATTGCTGACTTTTGGGTTACCAACTGAAGGCTTTCACCAGTGCACCACCAGTGCTTTTCGAACAACAATGAAAGAGAGTAGAGCAGAACTTACCATATAATAATTTTTTGGTTGTTTGTTTTTGTACTATGTTCCAGGGGTGCACACTTAGGCTAAAAGAAATATCCCTGTTGAAAACATGAATATAAATGCTGCAAGGTCTGAAAGAGAAAGGAACTAATGGTGAAGGAGGGACAGCTAGGATATGTCATATTGAGGATTCTTCTCATTTACATCGCATGCTTTTCATGTCGTTCTTGTTTTTTCTCTCTTTTTAAAATCTCTGTCTCCCCCTCACTGCTAGTATTTTTTGAGATATTCAAAATGTGTATTTAATCCATCCAAGTTTGTAGTCTCCTGTGTCAAAGCTTCTGCTTAATGCTGAGTTAATGCTCAGTCGTGCCAAAGCCTGACGCTTTCAACGCAGCCCTGAAACCAGCTGCGACATATCACTAACGCAGTCTTCAGCTCCAGAGACTGCTGCCTGCATGGAGCAAATGCATCATTTTTTAAAGCTTTGTCAGTGCAATCTAAGAGCTGTGTAGAGTGTAATTGGGGATCTTTGAGGAAAAAAAAAAAAAAAAAAAAAACAACTATATTTGAAATCATGTTACAAGAATCATCTGAGAAGTCTCCCTTGGAACTTTGTCTTCTTAACATCTCACTGCCCCAGAACTAGGTCTATCACTTTGGGCTCCTTCTGCTTTGATCAGGTTGTGTTTCTTTCCTTCCCTCAGCCATCTCTCCCTTTTCAGTGAGCTGAGATAAATGTATTTGAGAAGGCAGGCATTCTTCCCTGTCTATTATCTTAGAATTACAGCAGTTGCAAGGAAGAAAAACCAAAAAAACAAACTCAGTGCCATCAAGTCTATTCCAGCTCATAGAGACCCCACTGGGTTTCCAAGGTAGCACTCCTTTAGGGAGTAGATTGCCCCACCTTTCTTTCATGGAGCAGCTGGTGGGTGGATTTGGAGAACCACTAGCCTTCTGTTTAGCAGGCAAATGCCTCAAACACTGCACTCCCAGACCTCCTTTGCAAGGAAGAAGAACCTGGGATATCCTAGCCTAGACCACTGCTACTTGAAGTGTGGTCCACGGACCACCAGTATCAGCATCACCTGGGAGCTAATTAGAAATGAAAAGCATTAGCTCCCACCCCAGACCAGCTGAATCTTTCTCTGGAGATGGGCCCAGGAATCCTGTTTTAACAAGCTATCAAGGGGATTCTGATGAATAGTAAAATTTGAGAGCCACAGTTCTAGGCTATTGGGTTCAGAAATTCCTAATATTTCATCATTGGGAGATGGTCAGGCCGCCTCTCTTTGAACATTTTTACGATTGGAGACTGACTACATTAAAAGCAAACTTTTCTTTTAATAAAAAGTGTTAGAAAGTCTTTAAAGTCTTCTTTAATATATGCTTCTATAGCATGTATTTGCTTTATTTTTCTTATCTCCTTTGCTTGGCCTATAGTAGGTAGTCAATATACTTGTATCAAAAGGAAGAATATATTGACCTTAGTTTTATCTTCCAGATAAATTCATCTAATTCAATAAATCTAATCTAGTCTTTGTTCCCTGAGACAGTCTATTGCATATGTTAAAGATGCTAAGATATCTAAATGTTCTCCTCTTTAGGTTAACGATAACTAAACTGTCCCTTCCTCCTCTAAGAACTACTCTCAGACTTGGAAATTCCCTACTTGGCCTCCTCTTTCTAAGCTTCAGGACCTTTGCCAATCACTGGAAAATAAAGCAGATTCTCCTGTCCTGTACCTGTGCAAATGCTTTTTAAGAAAATCTAGGATGTTAAATTTAAGTAAGTTAAGATTGGCATTATTAGCTCTGACCTGTTCAGCTTTTCCTCTTTTACTGTCTTTGTTGATAATATTTCTCCTATATGTTAAAGATTTTTTTTAAAATGGTGATAAAATAATAAATGCTTTAAAAAAAAAGAAAATTAAACACTCATAATTATACAACTCAGAAGAAAGAGCAATGAATTTTGTTTTTCTCTCTTGATAAAAATAAGTAAACACATGCACACATGCATATATAGTGAGGATATAGGTGCATGCAATATATTTATATTGTTTAGAACAAACTATAATGCAAACACACATACATATACATCAGGTCTCCCAGCTTGTGTCTAAGTAAATATTTGACATACTGATACACTTAGGGAAAGAAATTCCTTCTCAGGAGGACTATGAAACCTTTTGGAAAAGCTCATTTTGAAGAATGAAAGAGCCAAGCACCATGTCGTGAACTAGTTGGAAATCCTTCCGAGGGATTTGAGCATTCAGTTGTCTCCCAACCTCATCCGCATTTGATGTGTGCTTATGAGGTATAGAAATAGGAAGTTTTATTTCAACTACAATTTTGTATCCTTGTAGAGCTCAAACAACACAACTACAAACAGAGTGCAACTCCAATGGGAATGGAATGGCCTTTCTTTCCTCAACACAGAACAACTCTCAACCCTCAGGAGATGTTCAGTGCTGCAGGTGAGTACTGAGCCCAGGCAATGCCTGGTGGCTGACAATGGGTACAGAAAAAGGCAGCAGGGTGGACTGACTGCTGAACCTGGAGCAGAATGTCAGCAGTGTCATCATGGCAGAAGGACCAGTGGCCCTGGAAAGAAGTTGTTCTGCCTAGTGGGGCTGCAAGAAGGATCACATGGCCAGAAGATTAGGTAGGACATCTTTGATGTGGCTTGTCCCTGAGCATCCATAAAACATTCCCAAGCAATCTTCAGAAATCTTCAGCCATGAATGTTGATAAAGGTGTTAAATCCTCGTGAGTAGATGGGGCAAAATTATTATTTTTATATACAATCTTTAATGAAAGTGAGATTATATTCTAAGTCATTTCATATCTCATTTTTAAAATTATCTCTTTACCATGAACATTTTCTTATATCAATAGGTAATCAAAAAACATCACAATTCTTAATGGCTGCAGAGAATCAAATAGATGCACTGTAATGAATTTAACAGGTCTTCTGTTATCTGACTTTGTTGTCTCGCAATATTCACATTAATAAATAATGCATGTACTTTCTGGTGTACGAATAATCATTTACAACTCTGATTATTTCCTCAAAATCAATGCTTAGAAATAAGAATTACTGGGTCCAAAAATATTAGCAGTTTTGGAATGTTGATTCTATCATAGAGTATACGATTATTCCTTTGAACTTTCTTATGACTCTCCCACAAATACAAATACATTTTATTCTTTATCTCCATGGTGAACTACACAACAAATTTTAAAGTCCACAACAATGGACCTTCAGATTATCAGAGTCATAAGTCTACATACTTATGGTACAGTTAGTCTCTGGGTAAGAAGTTCACTGTCATTCCACATTCTATTCAACTTAATAATATATAGGAGAGGCTTCCCAGAATCAGAGGGTCTCTCTGGGGAAACAAAGACATTAGAATGTCTCAAGACAGCCCTTTTAACATAGACATATCAGTTGGGAAGGGGCAATATTATCCCTAGGAGGGTCCTCCAGCTTGTTAGCATGTTAGCATTTTTGTGTTATTGTTGGTAGGTCTGAGTTTCCAAAGCAGTTAATCAAGTCATCACCTGACAGGAAGGAACAAGATGTTTCTCAACTTTATCACAAATAGTGATAATTTTTTAGGTGGTTCCATCTATGAACACCCTCCAGAAGCAACAGCTCTAGCTCAGGGGAGGTGGCAGTTCCCAGGAGAAGCACATGTGCCCTCTAGAGATGGCAGGTCCTCTGGCTGAGTGCTAACTGGTATCTGTCAAGAGTGCTTCCTTTCAAATAAATGGCAGAGAGAAATAACACAGGATATAATGAATACCTTGAACATTTCCTGAAGAAATTGGCCAGACATATTTGGGAGTCAAAGTGAAAAATATTCCAATGACTCTCAGTGGTAAAAAACAGGAAGTTTTCATGAGACTGAGATTCTGAAAGAGCAAGTGGCAGTGAACAAACAGCATAAGTACTATTACCAGTTCAAACCTTGGGCAAAGGAGGCTTGAGAAACAGGGAGTACATGAATTAATTTTATCTTGAGAGACACTATAAAACTCTGGAGGGAAATGATAGGACCTACTATTATACAGACTTGCACTCAACTACTAATATAAAATTGTTGATTCAAATTCGCTCAGCAGTACTGTGGAAAAAAGGCCTGGTGATCTGTTTTTATAAAGATTATAACTCATATGAAAGTTCAAGGTGAAGTTGAACACAGTTAAAACCAGTCCACAAGAGCCAAAATAGGACCTTGATTATATCTCTCCTGAATGTAGAGACCATCTAAATAATAGATTTGATGCATTGAACACCAGTGACCGAAAACCAGAAGAATTATGAGATAACATCAAGAACATCATCAAAGAAGAAAGCTAAAGGTCATTAAAAAAAAAAAAAAAGGAAAGAAAGAAAAGACCAAAATGGATGTCAGAAAAGACTCTGAAACTTGCCCTTGAACTGAGAGTAGCTAAAGCAAATGGAAGAAATGACAAGCTAAAAGAGCTGAACAGAATATTTCAAAGAGCAGCTGGAGAAGACAAAGTCAATTATTATAATGAAATGTGCAGAGACTTGGAGTTAGAAAACCAAAAGGGAAGAACATGCTCAGCATTTCTCAAGCTGAAAGAACTGAAGAAAAAATTCAAGCCCTGAGTTGCAATATTGAAAAAGTCTACAGGCAATATATTGAATGATTCAGGAAACATCAAAAGAAGATGGAAGGAATACACAGAATCACTGTGCCAAAAAGAATTGGTAATGTTCATTCATTTCAGAAGGTGGCATATGATTGAGAACCATATTTTTGAAGAAAGAAGTCGAAGCTGCACTGAAGGAATTGGAGAAGAACAAGGCTCCAGGAATTGACAAAATAGCAATTGAGATGTTTGAACAAACGTATGCCGAGTGGAGGCACTCACTTGGCTATGCCAAGAAATTTGGAAGACAGCTACCTGGCCAACTAACTGGAAGAGATCCATACTTGTACTCATTCCAAAGAAAGATGATCTCACAGAATGTCAAAATTATCAAATAATATCATTGATATCACACACAAGTAAAATCTTACTGAAGGTAATTCAAAAATATTGGCAGCAGTATATTGACAGAGAGCTTCCAGAAATGCAAGCTGAATTCAGAAGAGGACATGGGACAAGGGATATCATTGCTGATGTCACATGAATCTTGGCTCCAAGCAAAGAATACCAGAAAAATGTGTACTTGTGTTTTATTGACTATGAAAAAGCATTTGATTGTGTGGATCATAACAAATTATGGATAACATTGAGAAGAATGGGAATTCCAGAACACTTAATTGTGCTCATGAGGAACCTGTACATAGACCAGGAGGCTGTCACTAGGACAGAACAAGGGGATACTGCATGGTTTTAAATCAAGAAGGGTGTGAATTGGGATTGTATCCTTTCACCATTATTATTTAACTCTATGTTGAGCAAATGATCAAAGAACCTGGACTATATGAAGAAGAACATGACATCACGATTGGAGGAAGCCTCATTAACAATCTGAGATATGCTGATGACACAACTTGGCTTACTGATAGTGAAGATGACTTGAAGCACTTCCTGATGAAGATTGAAGACTATCGTCTGCAGTATGGATTACACCTCAATATGTTGTTGTTGTTATGTGCCGTCGAGTCAGACCCGACTCATAGCGACCCCTCCTTGGGTTTCCTAGGCAGTATCACTATGGAAGTAGATTGCCTCATCTTCCTTCCGAGGAGTGGCTGGTGGGTTTGAACCACCAGCCTCCTGGTTAGCAGTCAAGTGCCAATATAAAGAAAACAAAAATCTTCACAACTAGATCAGTCAGCAGCATCACAATAAATGGAGAAAAGATCGAAGTTGACAAAAACTTCATATTACTTGGTTCTACAATCAACACCAAAGGAAGCAGCAGTCAAGACATAGGATGATGTATTATGTTGAGCAAATATGCTGCAAAAGACCTCTCTCAAGTGCTGAAGAGGAAAGATGTCTCCTGGAAGACTAACGTGAGCCTAACCCAAGCCATAGTATTTTTAATCTCCTCATATTCATGTGAGAGCTGGACAATGAATAAGGAAGACCAAAGAAGACACCTTTGAGTTGTAGTGTTGATGAAAATACTGAAAGTATCATGGACTGCTATAAGAACTAACAAATATGTCCTGAAGTGCAGAAAGAAAGAAGTGCAGCCAGAATTCTACTTGGCCAGTCTTCGTCTGACCTACTTTGTTCATGTTTTCAGAAGAGACCATTCACTGGAGAAGGATATCATGCATAGTAAAGTGGAGGGTCAATGAAAAAGGGGAAGGCCCTCAACAAGACGGACTGACACAGTGGTTGGAATGATGGGCTCAGGTATAGCAAGGATTATGATCCTGACACGGGACTGAGCAGTGTTTTGTTCTGTTGTACATAGGATCACTGTGAGTCAGAGGTGACACAATAGTACCTACCAACAACAAAAACTGCAAGCAATAAATCCTGTGGAACAATTCTACTCTGTACACATGAGGTTGCCATGAGTCAGAATTGACTGGACAGCAATAGATATGATTATATGAAGTCCCTGAGTGTTGCAGACAGTTAACATATTCAGCTGCTAACCAAAAGGTTGTAGGTTTGAGTTAATCCAAAGTCAGCTTGGAAGAAAGGCCTGGTGATCTGATTCCAAAAACATAGAGTATTGAATACACTATGGAACAGTTCTCTGACACACACGGGGATACTATGATTCAGACTCAACTTGATGCCAACTGGGGTTTTATTACTACATACTCTGCAATCCTGTCTTTTCCTGTATCTGGAGCAGGAGCTCTGAGAGTGACATGGGATTGGAACAGCTTTTCCAAAACCACCTGGACCTCATGTTTTAATGCCATAGCCCAGACACTATGAAGGGCAGCTATGTCAGAATGGCTATGAATAAAGGGTTCTGCACATGTTTGTATGTTTCTGTAAAATTTACAAAGATATGTGGATTCCCATTAGTTAAGACCATTGTTGTATGCACATGCTGGTCCATTTGCATTGTACTGAAGACAAACTGTCCCAAACTTCCAGGCAGCAATTAGACTGATAGTAATGATCACACACACACACACACACACACACACACACACAGAGAGAGAGAAAGACATACACACACAGGCATTAACCATTCTATGAGTTCATCTGCAATTGAGCTAGACATATGAGAACACTCAGTGTTGGCAAAGTGAAAGCCATTATAATTATTTAGAGAAAGCAAACAGTAAACAGCAACAGATTCCTAAAGGAGAGCCACTTAAACCAAAAAAACTAAAAACCAAACCCATTGCCATTGAGTTGATTCAACAACACATAGCAATTCTATAGGACAGAATAGAACTGCTGCATTTGGTTTCTAAGGCTGTAAGTCTTTACAGAAGCAGATTGCCACATCTTTCTCCCTTGGAACAGCTGTTAGTTCAAACTGCCAACCTATTGGTTCACAGCTGAACACTTAAGCAATGGGCCATCAAGGCTCCTACTTTTCTTTCTCCAAATTACCCAGGTTCATTGTTATTTGACTGAGCAGGCACATTGTGGTTCAAGTTCGATTCTATCTCCATATCACTGCTGTCTCCAGCTACCATCACACTGCTTGGGCTCATGCATGACTCCTGAGGCTTCTTCTGTTCAGCTGCTGGGCCACACTGGACCTTGCTGCCACCTGGATGATCCCTGTAAAAGATCTCCCGAGCCTCTGCCACTGAGCCCTTCTAAGCCTTTGTTGCCAGGTCCTGCCATGCTACATGGGCCTGTGGTGCTCTCTTGCCACCATGCTACCGAGGCCCTTGCTGCCAAGTGAAGGAGGAGGCATACCAACCCTACTTGGGGCACACTTAGGCACACTACTCTTCACAGGTGAGTGTTACAATGCTTTTAGCTCTGTTCTCAAGTCTCAAGCCCTAAAGAACTCAGTTCTTGCTCCATGGGTTGAGCACTGCCTCTTGCCACCATCAACATTGCCTTTTTCTTCTGAAGCTAGGAGGTTCTCAGCAATGGGACCCTGATTCCTTGGTCTAAAGGATTCATTCTGCACAAGAGTCTTCTTTATGGTCTGCGTGATCCCCCTGAACATTTATGGGATTAGCTTTTTTAAGCCCAGCAGGATGACAAAACAGACCAATCCTATTGGTGGGCTGTGGGCACCTTATTTGCATAACCAAAGTATACTGTCCAATATCTGTAAGTTTTCCACACCTTATATGCATAGTCTCAGGAAATCATTTGTAGGAGTTATAAGACCATGACTAGAATGGCCATATAAAAGCAATAGACTGCACTACAATTATCTATTGCTCCTCTGATTTCCTTCAGCCATCACATTTCCCTTTTTCCCTCTTCTAAAGGATGGCACTGGAATAAGTGTAGATAATTTTGGTATCCAGCCAAGAGGAAGTTGAGTTGGGGACACATTTGGTTTGGACTTGTACAATATAGTCTGTGATTTTCAGCCCTTTTATATGTAATTAAGTCATTGCTCCTATCCCAGAGTAGCTATGGCTTCTGGCAATAGTCCTATCACTCACTGAGCTGACTCACAGTGATTTGTGACATGAAAATGAAGGGTCAGAGGCTGCATCATAATATGAATGTGTCATCCACAGCGATGGTGAGACTGGAGAAGAAACAGTTGAAATGCATGGGGCTAGAATCTAGTCTGCAGAAAATTCTTCTAAACTTTACTGTTCAAGTATGAAAGAAATTTGATAAGAGTTTTGTTTAAATTTCATAACAAGTCAAAAACGTTACTCCAAATTACCAATAATGCAGTAAACCAAAAAAATAGCCAAACTCACTGCCATTGAATTGATTCTGACTCATAGCGACCTCCATTGGGTTTCCAAGGTTGTAAATCTTTAGAGAAGCAGAGCACCCAATGGAATATATGTGATTCGTACTTGTGCCTAATGGTTATTTAACTTTCCCTTGTGATTTGAGTGGAAGTTTACAGAGAAAATTGGTTTAACTAATTAATAGATACAAAACAAAAAGGAGGTTACCATTGTTGATGTCAGATAGATATCGGCTGAAAGTAAAGAATATCAGAAAGATGATTACTTGTGTTTTATGACCATTCAAAGGAATTGGAGTGTATAGACCATAACAATTTATGGATAATATTGTAAAGAGTGGGGATTCCAGAAAATTAATGGTGCTCGTAAAGAAACCGTACATAGACCAAGAGCCTGTTGTTTGAACAGAACAAGGGGATAATGCATGGTTTAAAATGAGAAAGAGTATGTATCAGGGTTGTATCCTTTCACCATATTCATTCAATCTGTACTCTGAGCAAACAGTTCAGGAAGCTGGACTATAGGAAGACTATATGACGACCACCATACAAAAACATAGTATCAAGACTGGAGCAAAACTTATCAACAACCTATGATGTGCAGCAACTTTTCTTGCTGAAAATGAAGAAGACTTGAAGCACTTACTGATGAAGATCAAAGACTACAGTCTTCAATATGGATTACACTTCAACATAAAGAAAACAAAAATCCTCACAACTGGACCAATAAGCAACATCATGTTAACTGGAGAAAAGATTGAAGTTGTCAGGAATTTCATTTTACTTTGATCCACAATCAACATCCATGCAAGCAGCAGCCAAGAAATCAGATTGCACTGGGTAAATTATATTGCACTGGGTAAATCTGGTGCAAAAGACCTCCTTTAAAGTGTTAAGAAGCAAATATGTCACTTTGAAGACTAAAGTGTGCCTAACCCAAGCCATGATAGTTTCAATCACCTCATATACTTGTGAAAGCTGGAAAATGAATAAGGAAGACCAAAGGAGAGTTGATGGCTTTGAATTGTGGTGTTGGTGAAGAAAATTGAAAATACTGTGGATTGCCAGAAGAATGAGCAAATCTGTCCTGGAAGAAGTGAAGCCCGAATGCTCCTTAAAAGCAAGAATAGCCGGACTTCATCTCACCTACTCTGGTCATGTTGTCAGGAACCAGTCCCTGGAGAATGATTTCATGCTTGGTAAAGAAGAGGGTAAGCAAAAAAGGGAAGAGCCCTCAATGAGATGGATTGTCACAGTGGCTGCAATGATAGGCTCAAGCGTGGCAGGGATTGTGAGGATGGCACAGGCTGGAGCACGACTTTGCTCTGTTGTGCACAGGGTCCTTATGAGGGAGAGGCAATTCGACGGCACCTACCAACAAGAAGACAATTAACAGTTTTTGAATGGAAGTTATCTAAACTTTAGATAACTTAGGTGGGAAGTACAGAGGTTTCCCTCACAGCTTCTGGAGGATGACCCTGGAGCATGTGATATGCAAGCACTGGTGCTTGTACCTTGGTGGTGAGAATCCATGAGTTCACTGGGTGGCGTGGCTATGCACCAGTACATAGTAGGGTGGTCAGTGGAAGTTGAGGGGGAGTATATCAGACAAGAGAATCACTATTTGAGAAGAGAGAGAGAGAGATCTCCAGAGAGCATTTGGGGACCATGAAATAATATCAAGATTCTAGGCTTCAATCCACTTAAACCCCATAACCACACCCATTGTCGTCAAGTTGATTCCCACTTACAGTGACACTTTAGGAAAGAGTAGAACTGCCCCATAGGGTTTCCAAGGCTG
The DNA here is from genome assembly GCF_000298275.1 of Orycteropus afer afer. Lineage (NCBI taxonomy): Eukaryota > Metazoa > Chordata > Mammalia > Tubulidentata > Orycteropodidae > Orycteropus > Orycteropus afer. Next base: position 961,014 of record NW_006921748.1, read on the forward strand.
TGATCTTTACAGAAGTAGACTTGCACATTTTCTCTCACAGAGCAGCTGATGGGTTCAAACTACCTACATGTTGGATAGCTGCTTAGACCTTAACCACTGCCCCACTAGGGTAGTCTCATTAGACTTTGTGAACAATTAAGTTACAGCTTTATGGGTAAGTACCAGTGAAACTCATTTTTATAAGCCTTTTCTTGAAAGTGGTTTTCTTGGGCAGGATAATTAAGATCCTAACAGCCTTTATCCAGCTTCTGCAGGTGAATTCCTGGACACTGTGCCTTTCCAAGATGTTGGCAAATAATAACACAGGCAACTCTCTTTTTCAGTCATGATCATTTCATCCTTTTCATTGATGGTAACTTTAAAGAGAAAGAAGAAACAACAGATCTCTGAGATTAAATAATGATTTTCTTGTTTTTATATCCCATACTTCTTATTTTATAGTATCAGTATAGGTACTAAATGAAATAACTCCCAAGCAGCTTTCTCTAGGGGAATAAAATTTTCCCGACATATCAGGAATATAATTACCACCACCACCACCACTACTAATCAACAATTATACAGAATATTGATTGTACTCTTCCCATCTTTCATCTTGGCCAAAATAAGTAACCAGTGGTGTATAAATCACACTATGCTGGCCAATTCGCTTGACATAAACTTCACTTCAACAGTCAAGGTTTTCTCTCCAGTCCAACCATCACAGATGCTCATTTTTAAATCTTAACCAGTTGAACAACAAAGCAGGAAAGAATCGAAGGCAAGAAGGCACTTGCCCCAGAGACAGCTGCTCTTAGGAAATTGTGAATCATCCATTTAGCCCTTCTGCTGTGAAGCCCATACCCTCCCTTCAACATTCCTTCAAATAGACTTAATAAGGAAAGCAATGTTCCTGTGTGAATACAAATGAAAACTGAGGACCTGAGAGTTTTAAAATTTATCTGAGATGGAGGGAGGAGCGTCCAGTGGGACAATGGAAATGAACCATTCTTCACAATAGCCTGTGCAATGTCACAAGTATCAGGAGCCTACTATATCCATCCAGTTCCACTTTGGAACAATAAAAAGCACAGCTTTTGGAAACTTGTATTAAAATTAGCTAAGAATGTTACAAGAGAATTTATTTTCACCACCACCATCATTAGTGTAGTCATCACACCTCATTCACAAATTTACTGAACAGCAATATAACTATCTACCCATTTGTTTAGTTCACAAACCAGGTGGACTGTTCAATGCCAAAGACGACATTCTTCACTTTTGTTCAACTGAGCTGTCCAAGTACAGGTACAGAGTAATTTCACAATACATGATTATAGTAAACAACATTGCCAGTTTAGTCCAGAATTATTTAAATTTTAAAGGTTAGTGGGAATTTACAAAAAACAAAAACATAATTTTCATTCAAATATTTATCTAGCAATATGAGGCATTAACTTTCACTAAATGGCATTGGAATTTGAGATAAGTGAGTTGCTAGCTTGATGGAGTAGTTCTACTCCACAACACATATGGTCACCATGAGTTAGAATCAGCTCCATAGCAAAGGTGTTTTGTTTCATTTTGTGTTATTAAGAGTCCAAATCCATTAAGAATGAGAAAGGATGTTTCTCGAAACTTGAGGCATTGGCAACACTCAAGACTAAGCAAGGTTGGGGAATGTTAGCTCCTCCTGGCCATAGGCCTGACTGAAGTAAGCATGTCCATGTTAGTAGTCATTGTGTAAAGTTTTCTCAAAGATTATACATGACCTCTAACTGACCTGGGAAAAGTCTACAGGAACTAAGAAGGTAACTGAGTGGAGAAAATCTCTGGAAACATAAATCAGACTCAGTGTACCTTTTTTGGGAAGTGTACACAATAATTTCTGATACTCAATAAGAGTTGCATAACTTTGTGGACTATTTGGGAAATAACAGGAATTAGCAGAGTTTGAGGTTGGAGTCCTCTTGCAGGAGGGCTACTTGCATATGAACACACACTATTCTTTGGGAACCCCTGTTTCTTCATCTGCCATGTAGAGAATGCTTGTCCCAACTGGTAGAGTCTGGAAACTTCTGAGGAATTAAAAGCTTTATCTTCTGCTTTAAGGACATCTGAGTTGTCCATTTCTTTGCCATCTATACTTCCTCTCCACATTCAGTTCACTATTTATCATTTCCTTAGGCAAATACTTTCTTAAACATCTTAGCCAAATTATTCTACTTGTACTCAGAAACAAGCAGAAGACCGTCTCCTATGAAACCATGTTTCTTTTATGAATTCTTGAAATGTTCTCTTTAGCATATATCTTTCCTGATGAGATATTTCTTGTGGGATTTCTGTGAACAAGAACCATCTATACATTAGTCCTTTCACATATTTTTAAAATTACTTTACCTTGCACAAACACACACATATAATTCATCACGTTTCCATCACTTGTTGTGGCAGTATTTTTTTTTTTTTCCTATTGAGAATAAAGGCAATCTACCTCCGTAGCGATACTGCCTCGGAAACCCAAGGAGGGGTCACTATGAGTTGGGTCTGACTCGACGGCATATAACAACAATTGAGAATAAAGAGAATTGGAAAATGAGACTGCTGATTGAATGTTGTTAAGACTGTGGCTGGCCAAAGCTTCCTTGTAAGGAGAGAGTGAGAAGGAGAGCCCTGGATGTAAAAACCAACTTCAAGGTAGAGTTAATGAATTACTAGTGTGAAATTCAGGGCATCTGCATGAGGCAAAATCATCAAGATAACATTTCATATCTCTGTGTATGTATGTATATGTCTTATTTATCCTTTTTTTGTACTTTAAAACTCCCTCATAAGATATTGAGGAAACATGAGATAGGGGAAAAAGAAGTACCATGATTGCCTAGTGGAAGAAAAAAAAAGTGCATCACTATAAAGTAATTAAGTGATAGAGCAAAATGTATCATATAAGAAATTTTGAGAAGAGCAAAATCATTCTGCAAAGAAAGAGCCGGTGAGGCTCCATGGGATTATCAATATTGAAAATGAACCTTAATAATGAAGTAAGCAGGAGACATGGGGAAGTCTGTCCTTGCTATGATGATATCATGAATAAAACATGTTAGAATTAGCATGGGGAGATCTTAAAGCATCAATAAATTGGATGGCCATTCATTCATTCAATAATGTTTATTGAAAACTTTCCGCTAGTGACCGTGGTGGGAATGTAATGACAAGCAAAATACCTAAGACCCTTATTCCCATGGAGCTTTATAGACTAGTGTAGGACAAACAGTAAATAAATGATTTTTTTAAGTTACAATTTTGCTTTGTGCCATGGAGAAGTATTGTACAATTTAAGGGTATAGAACAATATGGAGTAACAAGGTCTAAAGCAGTGGGATGTGGACCCTAAAAAGGTGACTTCAAGAAGCAGCTTGAAATGCAAAAGCAAAATTAGAGCTACAGCACAGGGCACCAAAGTGAGTTGGCTAGAAATGAGGTCAGGGAGGAAGACAGGGCTCTGTAAGAGGCAGTTTTATTTGTACCAAGAAGCTTAAAGGATGTTCTTAAAGAAAGTAATGCCTTCTCCAAATCTCCATTGCTTGGCTTCCCTTGTCAGCATTTCTCAGCATAAATGTTTCTATATGCACTGATTTTGGTCCACTTAAGGGATGATCCATTTAATGCTATGTCTCAAGAGACAAGAGTTAAAATAGCAGTTTCCTATTTCTACACTTTGCCCCTTAATACAGTTTCATAAATTCTAAACCATGATAGTATCTGAGTTAAGTCTTTTACAAAGGCTGAATTTCATAAAGCTTGAGGTTATTTAATTGAAGATAAATGCGTAGGAGCATATGTTTCTTCCTAATACATTTATATCTCATGAGGAGTATATGTGTGCACACATTTGTGAAAGTGTATGTGTGTGCATGTGGGATTAATACTATGGGACAACTTGCCTAAGCTATGATTCTCAGTGGTTTGGTGGACACTGGACTGATTGTTCTATAATGTAATATAATGTAATCATCCTCCATTTGTGATCTGATGTGGGAAGCCAATCATTTGAAAGTCAGACAGTTTGCTTGGGGGTGTGGTCTGCATCCAATATATATGGATGTTCTGACAAATTCCACTTTCTTGTGGTCCAGCATCCGACTTGCTGTCTTCTGACCTTTGGTTCTTGGGAGATGAACCAGCAGTCTGACATTTGACTTGCAGATGTTGGGTTTGTCAATCCCTGCAAACATGTGAGTCAAGAGGAACCTCCAACCTGACACGTAGACTTGGGATGGGACTTACCAGTCCCCAAAACCTCATGAGAAATTTCCTTGAAATGAATCTCTCTCTATGTGTAGATAGATATACATATAGATAGAGATAGACATATACATACATATATATATATATATATATAGAGAGAGAGAGAGAGAGAGAGAGAGAGATGATAGAGTTACTGGTTTTGCTTCTCTAGAGAACACAGACTAATATACCTGGTTGTAAATTATATATGTGTAGGAAAATGCCAACACTATCTCCTCTGAAACTTTCATACTAAACAAAAGAGATGTATTGGTATTCACTCATTTGGAAATAAATCAATACAGAACATATTTGGGTTATTTATTTTAATAATTGTTTTTAAAATGTCAATGAAGCTCTTTTTTTCCACTGAAGTCCCAGGACTGTATATACCAGCTTTCCTTTCTGGGGACCAGCCAATCCTGCCATCTTCATGGAGGATCTCACTTGAGGTAAGCAGAATGGTGTGTGACAGGGAGATGAGACAGTTGCCAAAAGCTTTGCATCATTGCTTCACCTCACTGGAATTTCTGTAAAGAAGGAATTTGATGTTATTGAAATCTTTCTGAAATGAAACGGCAACCTCCCTTGGAAGCTCTGGAATGTCCTGGAAAATGTTTCAACACCATTCTGAGGTAAGATTGACATGAGGGAAGCCACATCCCCACACCAGTACTGTGGGGCAAGACTGGTGATGCCCTCAAATGACAGCAGATGAGAGCCCAACAGCAGCTGTTGAGAGAAATGACAGCTAATGGGGAGACTGCACAACAGGAAAGAAGAAAAAATCACCAAGGAGACACTGAAGCAAAGATTCAAACAGCGTGGCTCAGCCAGATGGTTGGACAAACTCACTGACAGATGGGCCAGTAGTGTACAAAAAGTGAAGAATTGTGTGGGTCCCTGGGAGCAATGGTTTAAAGCCAACTTTTCTTCAGTGAAGTCTGGTAAAAATGAAGTTCTGGATCTTAACTATCTGTGATAAATGGATAAAAAATGTTGTTCTTGTTGTTATTAGGTGTCATCCAGTCAGATCAAACTCATAGCAATCCTATGTACAACACAACAAAACAGTACCAGGTCCTGCGCCATCCTCATAATCAATGGTATGCTTGAGCCTATTGTTGCAGCCACTGTAAATCCATCACATTGAGGCTCTTCCAATTAATCTCTGACCCTCTACCTTATCAATACGATATCCTTCTCCAGGGACTGGTCCCTCTTGATAATGTGACCAAAGTAGATGGGATGAAGTCTGGCCATTCTCACTTCTAATGAGTATTCTGGCTGTACTTATTCCAAGACAGATTTAATCATCCTCTGGAAGTCCAAATAATAACTACCTGTGATGAATGGATAAAAATAAACATATAAAAAATGTCCCAGCCTGGATATTGTCTTGTCCAAGTTTTTGTAGGAGCACATAAGAAAATGCTATATGATTTGAATAGATTATCAGATCTAAGATAAAGTGTGATGGATCCATTTTTTTCTCTCAATTTGGACTAGAAATATTCATTGAGTATTTATCATACCTTGAGCTAGACACTGGGGAATCACTGTGGCCTATGGTTTCTGGATTATAGAACTTAAGGTTTGCTAGTGTGAACAGTTACATAGATATCAAAATAGATATTCACAATGCAATGTTATAAATGGCAGAAGTGGGAGATGATAGGCACACAGGGAGCACAGAAAAGGGGTATTTTTTTAGGTTGGGAGGGTGTCACGGAAGTATTTCCAGAGAAGGTGAGTGTTTGGTAAACTCTGACCTATGAGAAGGGGTCATCCAGATGAAGAGAGTAAGTGGTGGATATATGGGGAAAGAAAGCAAGCTTTAGAGAGTGACTTCCACTCAACTTTGACAGAAGTTTAATGTCAAGATAGGTTTATAGTCAGGCCTACACCATACAAGTAAACCAGCAACCCTTGACTCAATGCCTACTCATGGTGACTTCATGTATGTCAGAGCAGAACTATGCTCCATAGAGTTTTCATGGCTGATTTTTGGAAGTAGATTCCCAGGTCTCTCTTCCAAGGTGCCTCCAGGTGGATTTAAACCTTCAAAATGGAGTCTTTCTACCTGAGCAACTGCAAGCCAGCTTGAGCTGGGACATTCGTATTTTAACAGAACATGTGACTCTGAGGGAAGTGCCCGAATAGAATTATCTCATGCTTCTTGTTTTTTTTCCTTTCATCCTTTCTGTAGCTTTTGTCCTCTGTCACTAAAGTTTTATAATAATGGAACCATCTCTTGCCATTTGTATATACATACACACACACATTCCCACACAGAGTTATACATTTTTATTGTCCACAATTCATTGCAGGTCACTCCCAGGTAATTTCTTCACATGGATGAAGGAAAAATGAGAATTCTTTCAGGCCACATTTCAATGTTTAGATTTTCTAGATACTCAGGTTATAAAGTACTTTGACTCAATCAATAACATTTTAGAACATTAAAAAAAAAAAAATTAAGAAGTGGTAAAACATAGAATGGACTGGGAAAAAGAAAGTGTGATTGATGAAAGGACTAAAATATACATGTGGTATCCTACATTTAGTGTCCTGTATGACTGAACACTTATTTTAAGTTCAGACAAAGTTCAGATAGCACACATTGTCAAGGATGAATGAATTCTCATATATGATCTTTTTTTTTTTTTTAATTAGAAACCCACTAGCCCTGGCTATTTCATTCATCCTGAAAGTATGCTGTTCCCTCTCACTGGCAGGAGGGAATAGGTGGGGCTTTGCCAAAAAGGATCTTGGATGTTAATCAAGTAAGAACTCCAAAGCATGTGCCGGGAGAGACTGTCGTCCATTTTGGTGGACTGATAAGTTCCGAGCACTGGCTTGTCAATGCAGATGAAGGACTCTCTGGATATGGGCCAACGGGACTCAGTACTGCTGGCTGAGCTGGTCTACAGGCAGGTCACACACAGCTTTCTTTGTGGAGTAGGAAAAGTTGGGGTCAGATCATAGGGGAGTCCTCTGGTAGAAGACCCACGAGTGCAGTGGTTTTACTTTTTAACAAGTAATCCATTAAAAATGAACAAAAGAAAAAGCCTTTGATCTATGCTTGGAGCCCTAGAGAACCAAAACCAAAAATTGGATTAGAATTCCATAGTTTGAGAGTTTGTGACCAAATTAATAATCCAAAAATGTATTTTTTTTTTTTATTCCTTTTCCTGGATTCTGCCCAGACTTTTAAGACCCGAAATCAGTTTCCTTTATGTCATGACAGGTTTTACATTAAGCTGCTGGATTCCCCAAATTACAACACTAAGTCAGTTAAATAAAAGCAATAACTAATTCATTGTCATTAACTCTCTTTAAAACTAACAGAAAAAGAAAGCATCACAGCTTGAATAACACAAATTTGTACCTAAGTTTAGGCATGTTAAACTGCCCTTTTCCTTCACTGTTTTTGTATTTTAATTTAGGAATTAAAGTTGACTGTGTAATATTTCCACATAGATAACACTCCAGAAACAGCCCATAAAATAGAGTTTTCATCATTTTGGAAGGTATTTCCTTGATGGGTTTGTGTTCATCAATAGACCAGATTTACTTTGAAAAATGCAAACACACAGAGATGTTTCTAGAATCCCAGCAGGCTCTTAGGGTGCATACCATAACAGCTGATAAGAAATGGGGAGTAAGGGAGAAAGTACATTTTACAGTACATCTATAAGCTTCCTGACCTCAAGTGGCTTACCTAACTTACCCTCTCTTTCTTTCCGATTACTCAGTTGCAAAAGGGGAACAAAAACAGTACCCACTATATAGGATTTTTCTGATGACTAATTGAGACAATGCTTCCCAAACATTTTAAACCTAGCCTGGCATTTAGTAAGTGATCAATAAATGTTTATTGCTGTTGTTGCTTATATTATTATTGGTGTTGACATTGAATAGTAACTTCACTCATAAGTCAGTAGAGTTAATAACTTTTATTGTTAGAATAGGGAAATATCTCAACTTGTCCTGAGACATAAGACATTGGCTAACAGGCCAGAGATGAAAGGAGGATAAATATCATGTCACAGATCGTGACTTGAATGCATGAATGAGAAAATGCTTAGCAATATTTGGAATGGGAGTGAAAGAATATTTGAGATCTCCCTTAGACTTATGAAGATCAACATGAACAAAGCTACTGTCTCCTTCCTAAGAGAGAGCATTGTGTTCTTATATGGATAGAAGGTTACATCATCTAGTTTAGGATTAAGACCTGTGGGTTCACCCTTAAAAAAAAAAAATCAAAAGAAAACAATTAAACCACATAGACATAGTGAAAATGATAATTTTCCTAACTCAACAAAAATAAGTAATTAATGAGTATATTTTCTAAAGTTCCACACAATTTCTGTTTTCATCCATCATCTGGCATCAAGTCCTGATGAGGCAGAATCAAAAGAAGCGTACATTTCTTCCTGAGAATATTCTGGATTCATTTGCTGATTAAAAATCACAACTGCTTCCTGGTGGAGGAAACTGTGCATCTCATAGCCACCAATGAACAGGGTTAGATTTTGTGTTCATTTTTGAAAAGGGGGAAAAAAAAAAAAAAAACCTGAGCAAGCCTTTCTCTGTGCATTAAGCCTCCTGACCTTTATTGAAATAACAAAACAGTTATTCAAAGGACACGGGGATGAATTAAAGGTAACTATCTATTTGCTAACATCCAAGGGAGAGGGGTGGAGACAGCTTTGCCTGCCAGAGAGTTGCTCTCAGAGAATGTTTGCAAAGCACTCAGCCCTCTCAGGAGGATATTAAATTATGATTTTTTTTAAAAAATTAAATGTCTGGATATCAAAAAGTTTGATATATTAACAGTGAAAAACTGCAGAAGCACATCTAAGCCTAGAAGAAACAGTACTGAAAAGGGTATAGGAATAATAGTTTAGAACCCTGAGTTCTAAGCCAGAGTGCCTCTGAGTGACATGGAGGCAAGAGTAGACATAGGCAAGCTCTTTAAATTGTATTTTGTTGTTGGCATTTATTTGTTTATTTATTTTTGGTCTTTTTGTTTTTCTGTTGGGAACTGTACAGAAAAAAATGCAAGGTTCTGGGAGAAAGGAACTTGACAAATCCTACGAAATCCTTGAAACGGGTTTGAAATGTATTCCCCTATTTTCTGTTTTGTTAATATTACCCAAGTGAAGTATGGAGTCCCTGGGTAGTGTAAATCTACCCAGAGGCCCTTTGGAAGAAAAACCTGGCTATCTACTTCCTAAAATTCAGCCATTGGAAACCCTATGGAGCACAATACTACTCTGACACGCGTGAGGTTGCCATGAGTTGAAATCAGCTTAATGGCAAATGGAACTGGAGGTCAGGTGTCCCAATTGTAATCATTTCTTAATGGATCTGTTTGCTTTAGCGGACCCCTCTCCCAATTAAAAATATTCATCTGATAAACATTTCTATTTATAAACCATTATTGCTACTAAATTCAGTCTGAAGTTTTATCCAATATTTAAGGGCCTTAAAATATGATGTCATCCTCACTTTCTATGTGCCTTCTTAAGTTTGTTCTACAAGTAACTTGTTTTTTTTTTCAGAAAAACAGTTGCCTCCTTTCTTACCTGGACCTCTTATCACATTGTCCTACACAAACTACATGCAACACACATACACATCATGTGAGATGAACCAGTTAACAGTAATTGGAAGGTGTTTAGGGTTGAGAATCCATTGACATGACTGTTTTGGAGGGATATTTTGTTTTTGTTTTGGTTTGCTTAGAGCTATTTTAGAAATAGCACCAACATTTGGAGGTAACTCCAATCCTACTGACTTAACACTCTCTTAGGAATTAGTTTAAGACAGGTTTTGATACAAGCCATTTGACCTTAAACCATCATATTTTCCAACTTTAAAGTCATAATCAATAAGTTACATGGTGAGTGAATGCTTTATACTTAAGAACATTCACGAAAGATAATAAGGATATTCATTATCCTCCTGGGGAGGAAACCTCTCTTGAGGATTAGGGCTGAATAAGACATGACATTTCCTCTATGCACTTTCTAGGGAAATACTAAAGTTTTCTTTATGTGTTCAGTCCTCCATTATTTTAGCAACATGGTATATAGTGTTTGGAGAAGCCCAGAAATTGAGTTTCCTATTTCTAGAAAGAACAGATTGAAACTAGGCTCACAACATTACTCTTAATAGGACCATTCTCTGACTCTTGGAACCAAAGGTCATATACTAATTTCCAAACAGAAGAAGTATCCAGCACTCATCTCTCAGTTTGCTATACTGTGGTGGTTTGCATGTTACTGTGAGGTTGGAGGATATGCCACCAGTATTTCAAATACCAATAAGGTCACCCTTGGTGGACAGGTTTCAGCACAGCTTCCAGACTATGACAGATTCGGTAAGAAGGAAGGGGCCAGCCACTTCTTAAAGAATTGGCCAATGAAAACCTTATGAATAGCAGTGAAACACTGCCTGATATGTTACAGGACGACTTTATGAATGTTATTGTTGTTGTTGTTTGCCGTCGAGTCGGCCCCAACTCATAGTGACCCCTCCTTGGGTTTCAGAGGCAGTACCACTACGGAAGTAGGATTGCCCAACTTTCCTTCCGAGGAGTGGCTGTTGGGTTTGAACCGCCAGGCTTCTTGTGAGCAGTCAAGTGCCTTAGGCACTATGCTACCAGAGCTCCTGACTTTATGAATAGCCCTGAAATATTTGCAATATATGCTGGAAGATGAGCCCTTCAGGTTGGAAGGCAATCAAAGTATGATGGGGGAAAACCTACCTCCTCAGACTAGAGCCAACCTTAATGATGTGGATGGAGCAAAACTTTCAGGACTTCCATTTGCTGATGTGGCATGATTCAAAATGAGAAGAAACAGCTGCAAATATCCATTCATAATAGGAACATGGAATGTATGAAGTATGAATATAGAGAAATTGCCAAAAAATGAATGGCCAAAAAAAAAAAAAAAAATGAAGTGGAACACATAAAGATTGATATCCTAGGCATTACTGAGCTGAAATGGACTGGTTTGGGCCATTTTGAATAATGCAGCTGTATGATCTACTATGCCAGGAATGACAAATTGAAGAGGAAGAGTGTGGCATTCATCATCACAAAGAATGTTTCAAGATCTATCCTAAAGTACAATGCTGTCAGTGATAATATAATATCCATATGCCTGGAAGGATGACCAGTTAATACTACTATTATTTATTAATATCACATGCAAGTATAATCTTGCTGAAGATAATTCAAAAACAGTTGCAACAGTATATTGACAAAGAATTTCCAGAAGTGCAAGCTGGATTCAGAAGAGGACATGGAATGAGGGATGTCATTGCTGATGTCACATGGATCTTGGCTCCAAGCAAAGAATACCAGAAAGATGTTTACTTGTGTTTTATTGGCTATGCAAAAGTATTCAATTATGTGAATCATAACAAATTATGGATAACATTGAGAAGAATGGGAATTCCAGAACATTTAATTGTGCTGATGAGGAACCTGTACATAGAAAAGGAGGCTGCCACTTGAACAGGAAAAGAAGAAATCGTATGGTTTTAAATCAGAAAGGGAGTGCTTCAGGGCTGTATCCTTTCACCATACTTATTTAATCTGTATGCTGAGGAAATAATCCAAGAAACTGGACTATATGAAGAAGAGTGTGGAGTCAGAATTGGAGGAAGATTCATTAACAACCTGTGATATGCAGATGACACAACTTTGCTTGCTGAAAGGAAGGATAACTTGAAGCACTTACTGATGAAGATTAAAGACTACAGTCTTTAGTTTGCATTATACCTCAACATAAAGAAAGCAAAAATCCTCACAATTGGACCAATAAGGAGCATCATGATAAGTGGGGAAAAAAAATTGAAGTTGTCAAAGATTTCATACTACTTGGTTCCACAATCAACACCAATGGAAGCAGCAGTTAAGACATCAGATGACGTATTGCACTGGGCATATATGCTGCAAAAGAGTGCTGAAGAGCAAAGATGTCCTTGAAGACTAAGATGTGCCTGACCCAAGCCATGGTATTTTCAAATACCTCATACGCAAGTGAGAGCTGGATAGTGAATAAGGAGGACCAAAGAAGAATTAATGCTTTTGAGTTGTGGTGTTGGCAAAGAACACTGAAAATACCATGGACTTACAAAAGAAATAACAAATCTGTCCTGGAAGAAGTTCAGCCAGAACGCTCCTTGGAAGCAAGAATGGCCAGACTTCATCAGAGCTACTTTGGTTATGTTGTCAGAAGGGACCATTCCCTGGAGAAGAGTCTCATGCTCCATAAAATGGAGGTCAATGAAAAAGAGGAAGGTCTTCAACCAGATGGACTGACACAGTGGCGGCGACTATTGACTGCAATAACAAGGATCCTGAGGCTGGTACAGGAGCAGGCAGTATTTCATTCTGCTGTACCTTTGCTTCACTATGAGTTGGAGCTGACTTGATAGCACCTAACAACAACAACAACAACAACATAAAAAGTATGATTGATTTCTAGACTGAAAGCTACATATTAGAATATCACATACTTATTATTTGCTCTTATTTTGTTGTTGTTACTTAAGTTTTCTAAAAATTCAAGAAATAATTCAATGTGATTTAATGAAAATCATAGATTTGCATTAATAAATCTAAATTCTAATGATACATCTGTCTCTACTTTGTCTGTAAACTTAAAGCAGCCTCATTATTTTGAGGTGTACATGTCTTCCCATCTGTAAAATGGGGTAAAATAATTATTTTATAAGGTTATTATAAAACTAAATGAAGATATATAGATTTAGGTAGAGATATGTATATATGCTACCATTAAGTAACTAAATTTTCTTAGTTGAAATCACAAGTTGTGTTAATATATAAATATTTTATCAATAATTGTAACATACAATTAATTTATTTTAAAAAGTATTAAAAAAGCAAAGATATTTATGTTCCTGTGTGACAAAATGAAATCAACTACTGACATGTTATCCTTTCTTCTTTTGACTTGCTTGAAAACAGGATGACTTTCATTGTTTGAAAGAGGAATAAATGCAGGGAATTCTCCATCAGATGCACTTCCTGAGGATATGCTGCTGTTGTTGTTGTTTGCCGTCGAGTCGGCCCTGGCTCATAGCGAGCCCTCCTTGGGTTTCTGAGGCAGTATCGCTACGGAAGTAGGATTGCCCAACCTTCCTTCTGAGGAGTGGCTGGTGGGTTTGAACTGCCAGCCGTCTGGTTGGCAGGCAAGCATGTCACTTTAGTTTTGTGTATTTCACTGAACATAAATTATATTTCAATAAAATGTTAAAAAAAAAAAAAACTGGTATTATTGAGTTTGTTTCTCTCCATCTTTTGTTTGAACTTATAGATATGTCAGTTTTATTAGCTAACTGAACTAATCATTCATGTTGAAACAAGTTGTAACCCTTTTTTCCATTATATTTATCTATTCAGTGAATCCTCCATATGCGTATGAAGAGTAGGAGGGATAGCAAGAGTGTCAGATGGCTGGAAGAAAGAGATTGACATTGTGAAGGAATTCGCTGATAAAGTGAATTATATAATATGACATCCTAGTACCTTAGAGGGGAAGAGTACTACCTAGTAAAGGCATGGCAGACACTCTTCATAAAATATCACATTAAAAAAATTTAAGTATTTATTCATGACTTAGATTTTGAAAAATCTTGACACAAGATGTCCCTTAATCTGGAATTATCCACACCAGAAATTTGTAAATAAAATTTTGGGTTATAAATACCTCACCATATTTTATTTCTCTATATAGTTCTACTTTATCATATAAGGTCATTGTGACTCAGAATTTACTCGATAGCACATCAAAACAACATATGTGTATGTAAACGTAGGTTCATGTATAGTATATATGTCAATCTAGTATCTATAATATGTGGACAATTTAAAGTATTTTAGAAATTGATGTGTAGCAATAATATTTTATTGATACTTTTTCCAACAGTCACAATACTTCATTTTCCTTAAAATCATGTATATACATTTTCACTTATTACTTCTGGCAAGCATATTTCTCTGTCAGAGAGAAACAGAAATTTTAATTATGCTATCACTATCAGTATTATTGCTGATTACAATCATTTCAGTGTCATTATTTCTAGGAAATTTTTCAATCCTAAACTGACACTAGCGACTAAATAAAATCCTACGAAATGGTCCTTGTCCGTTTTTGTGGGTTACTACCTATTGCTTTGTATTTAGTACTTAAAGAATGAGGCACTTCTGATTTATTTACCTATTCTAATATGCAATTTTAAAATACAGTTTTTACTTTGTTCCCTAGTGACATTCTTTGATGTGGCTATTATAGGAAGAGTGATGAAATAGAGGCTTTCGTTAGGGTCAGACTATATTTCTAGAACTAGTAAAGTAATATACATTTTTATAATAATATGATACTTTGAGAAGGACTTGAGTATTTTAGAAAATTTAGAAATGTTTCTCCTACCAATAATGGTTTATGCTTTTTAAGTGAATTGTAGTTAATCGCCTGTTACAGATGCTTTTTGTTGGAAAACAGATGAGTGGGAGTTGGGAACTCGGGTCTAACCTACTTAAATCAGAGGAAGCATTAGCACAAATATTCTTAAGTAAGCATTCACTGTCTAATCAAACGAAACTGGCTTACTCAATGTTCAGTAGCATGTCTTTCCAAATCCTGGCTCAGGCTCTTGACTAATGTGAGCTGCTCACTCTGATCCCATTGGGGCTTCTGAAATCTCCTATTTCCTTTCATTTTCAGGTATGCAGCTGCATTTCTAAGCCATGACTACATTGCTAAATGAATCATTGATTTGGAAAATCTGAAGTGACCTTCAGCTCATTCTGAAGCTCTTCTTCAACAGAGAAAGAGGCAAAATCAGCAAAACATTGGAAAAGGTAGTTTTTCTGAAGGTACTTAGGAAGAGTAGACAATTGAAGGCCACTTTGTGGGAGGGGGTGAGGAAGGGTTATATTCTACCTTCAGTAACATTCTCTGTAATGTATGTTTTAGATATGCTCAAAAGACAAAGCCTTTGTCTTGAAGTATACGGGCAAACATTACCCTTGGTTTCTCAATAGTTGCACTATTAAACTATATGTTTCTCAGAAAGCCTGAATTTTTTAATTCAAGTTATTTGGACAGATCTGGATGCTTATCTAGTCAGCATAGTGGTATTCTTGCAGAACAGACAATATTATCAAACACTATATTGTTATTAATTCTACTTTTATTAGTTTTCTTTAACTTCACCCTTTATTTTTAGTTATGGTTATAGGGGATGTTTTGTCAACTATTCTAGACAAACCCACAGCTCAGTGGAGCAGGGCAAAATCTCTTCCAACACTCTCTTCCTCCTCTTCATGGTGCATGATCTATTTAGGATATCAATATTCAGTGAAATTTATCGATTATCTTGATGAAATTGCTCAATAGAGTTCACATAAGGTCAGTGAAAGATCCAGGTATTTATCCATGAGTCACTAATTGGTCTCATGCCAGAAGTGCTCCTTATCAATATAATCCAGTTAACCTCCACTCCCCAATCCTCAAAGTGCTCTCCCTTTAGGCACGCAATTCTTCCAAGGTTTCTTTAACTGAGGTAGGAATTAGAAAGGAATAGATGAAATGCATCAACCCTTAGGTGTAAATGACTGATAACATTTCAATACTCCTGAAGGAATTTTCTGTTTACTCTGTCTGCAGGTTTCTATTGTATTACTGAAGCCATAAGAAAGGAATTAAATTTTCCTTTAAATTGGCGTAAAATAAGAGAAGTTACCTCCAAGAACTCTGAGGTCTTTTCTTACTCTAACAGTATACAGATTCTTTATGAATCTCCCAAGAAGTATACTTCCTTAACTCCATTTTTGATCAAAGGAAACAGAAGCTCAGAAAAGTCCAGTAGCAAAGCAGAACGCAGCCTTCTAATTTGTGGGTTTCCTTCTATTCCTGATCCAGAAGCCTCTTAGTCATTCTTCTCAGTCATTGTGTTTCTTGCTTGCACCCTGGTTCCTTTTGTCCTAACTCCCAACGTCAATCCTTGTTGACAAACTTCATTCCTACCTCTGCTCTCTTTCTGATACTGCCTAACCAGTTTCTTATGACAAGACATCATTGCTCTACCTCATTCCACCCTTGGTCTTCAGATGAGTAAATGTGATGAGTCTTAAAGGCAAGCAATCAATATCTGGGGTTAGACAAAGCTCTGTAAGCCAATCTGCAAGCCTGAGCAAAACTCCCTATGTCCTTAACTGTAACCTTGGCACATGAAAAGTGACTTCCATTCCACTTTACCAATGTTTCGGTCAAAGATCAATTGCCATTGTAATTATATAATATATCACAGGAAAGGGAATCAGTGAGAGGGCAGGCCCTCTAAACTAATACATATCATTAGCATTTTAAAGAACATGAAAAACAAATTGAACATTAGGCCTCATGTAACTCTTTTTTCTAGAGCAAATAATTTTCCAAATTAAAATGAATAAATTAATGAAATTGCCACATGTCTGAGAATAAACCCAGTAGGTAATGCCGTCAAGCCCTTAGCAAAGTTTAGCTCATTGTACTTCTCTGTCTGATCATTATAACATCTAATCAAGGGGAGCTTAAATACTTCAGTGAGCTCTCAAAATAAATTTGATCTGAGCGGCTCAGGTCTCATGGATTCCTGGGGTAACTGACTAGGTGAAACATGTTTTTGTTTTAATCCGTGTCTCAGCTCAAAGAGGATTAATGCCTGTAATTCGCCTATCCCCATTTAATTGAGAAATGAAGTTTGAAGAGGCACCTCCCGGAACACTCCATTTTGAAGTATGACCCATCCACTGTCTACACAATGAATCAGCTTCTGCTCAGACACATTTATACACAAACTTCCTGTACAAAGAGAGGAGAGGTATTGTATGTGTGTATTTATATTTTTATATCTCTATTCCAAAACACACATACATTGTTATTTTTTGTTATCCATCTTAGAATTATCCTTAAGAAGCCATTCTCCTCTGGGAAGCTCAAACTACGTCTCAAATATCTGTGACCTTATCTTTCATTGACACTTTAAAATCCCTAATGGAATAGTCTTGTTAAAAGCAACACAATTTTGTATTTGTGTTGTTAGGTTGTGCTTTTTACTTTTGCTTTTTACATGCCAGTACAGGGAAATTGTCATTAGTTCTGGAAGAAAGAATGAGGCAAGAAACTATATCCTAGGACTAATTCCTCAGCAGCTTGACACAAATTAGTTGAGAATGGCTGTGATTTGAAATACAGACTGTTGGTGGAGTTCTCAAACAGATTCAGTGATAAGAGCTCGTATGGAGAGGACACAGGGAAGCACAAAGAGACTTAGCCACCACCTAATACAATTTAATGTGAATCTGTAATGAGGAGGCATCTATAACTTGCTCAGCACAGTGCTAGGCACACAGTAAAGTCTCAGCAAGTGCTGACTATTCTTTTTGTTTCTTTTTCTTTTCCTAACAAACATCCACATCTTACTCACAAGTCCTGAGACTTCAAGAGGGACATTTCTGATGCTCAAAACTTGACTCATCTTAAAGGATGAAAGTTGGTGCAGAATTTGGGGGTCACCTGCAAATGAGTTGATACTTTTGTGTGAAGGGATGTGTAGGAAAGAAGCAAATGGAAAGAGACTGAAGCCCCAGAGGAGAAATGTCTGCTCCTCCCCTTCAAATGCTCAGACAGGAACTATATGTTTCCGTTGCCACTATAATGACAGCATGATGCCTAGCAGAGAGAATAAAGGAAAAAATTAAGGGTGCAAGCATGGGAGAGCACCATGTCATAGATGAAATGAGAGAGAGAAGACTGAGCACTGAAGTCTACAAATTCATTTATTTAATGAGAAGTCCTCCCTCCCTTCCTTTCTCCCTATTTTTGTTCCTTTTTTCCTCCTTCCTTATTACCTTTCTCAATGTATTTATTCGGTTGTTGTCAAGTCTACTCAACCAAATCAGGACATCTACAGCTGGTAACAAAGCACGATACTTAAAGTATATTAAAAACCATTCAGGACTGTAAGGCTGAACTTAGTGAGTCCTCATGGTGGACTGGTTAAAACTTTGGCTGCTAACCAAAAGATAGGCAGTTCAAACCCACCAGCTCATCTGCAGGAGGAAGATATGGCAGTCTGTTTCCATAACAATCTACAGCCTTGGAAATTCTATGGGCACTTCTACTCTGTCCTTATAAGTTCATTATATGTCATAATCAACTTGATGGCTGTGAGTTTTGGAAGGCTGAACTTCACCCTTAGTTTAAATGGAGAATAACTGTGGTTTAATGTTCATTTTCTTATTATCAATGGATGCTTTCTATTAGGGTAAATTCTTTTCTTTTCTTTCTTTTTTTTTTTGCAGCTTTTTGTTGTGATTTTGGTGAAAGTTTACAGAGCAGAATTTTCTATCTAACAATTCATACATATATATATATATATATATATATATATATTTCATGACATTGATTTCAATTCCCACAATGTAAGAGGTAAGAGTTTCTTCTCACTTCCTCCCTGTGTTTCTTGTTGTCATTTGTCCTTCTTTCTTGTTACTTGATACCTTCTGAGCTTTGTCCCTGGCCAAATGCTACCCTTTTGATTTCCTATGGTTGAACATTCTAAGGAATGCATACCTCCCTGGTGTTATTGTCCACCTTATAGGTAGGTCTATGTTTGACTGAAAGTTGAGCCACAGGGGTGAATTCAGTTTCAGGCTTGACAGATGTCTAAGGGTTGTAGTTTAACCAGTCTCCATCAGATTGTTAAGTCTAGACTTGTTTATGATTTTGAGTTTTGTTCCACATCTTTCTTCCACTCAGGATAGGACATTTTATTATGATCCCTTTCAGAGTGGTCAGTAGTGGTTGCCAGGTACCATCTAGTTCTTCTAGTCTCAGGGTGATGGAGGCTGAGGTTCATGAGACCCATTAGTCCTTTGGACTAATAGTTTCCATATGTCGTTGCTTTTTGTCACTTTTCTTTGCTCCAGATGAGGAGATACCAGTAGTTGCACCTTAGATGGCCACTCATAAGCCTTGAAGACCTGTCACTACTCAACAAAGTAGGATGTAGAAAATTTCTTTAAGGACTATGTTACACCAATTGAATTTGATGTCTCCCAAGACTATGGTTCTTCTGAGTTCCCAAGCTTAGCAATTCATTCTTCCAAGGTGTTTGGTTGTGGCTTAGAAGTTTACATAACTTTGCCACTGCATGATCTACTGTACTCATGGATATGTACAACACATATAAATGCATATGTAGAAATATCCTCTGTCAAACCTGTATGTATTCGTGAGTGTAGTCCCATTTGCCTTCCCATACCTGTTTGGATCATCTATGTATTCACTTGTAGATTATTGTTATTGCAGGATTGTGTTTGTAGTAGAATTTAACTTTATTGACTTTAGCTATTGTGCTCCACCTACTGTACTCCTTTGCCTTCTTGTGCTGACCTACCACTTGTCTATTCCCTTCCCTTTCACCAAAGTAAATACATGTCTACCCTCTAGTTGGTGATTTGTCATCTCTTTCCCTCCTATCTTTGGTAACCATCAAATAATGTTTATTTCTATCTGAAAACCTTTTCTTGACTTGGAATAATATTGATTTCATTCAATATTTGTCCTCTTTTGATTGATCAATTTCACTCAGCATAATGTCCTCTATATTCATCCATGCTGTGAGATGTTTCACAGATTCATTGCTATTCTTTAGCATTATATAGCCTTCTATTTTGTGTATGTACCATAGGTTGCTTATCTAATCATTCACTCACTGAGGGTCACTTAGGTTTTTTCTATCTTTTTGCTATTGTGAATAGTGCAGTGATGAACATGGGTGTGCATAGATCTATTTGTGTCATGGCTCTTATTTCTCTAAGATATATTCCTAATGGGTAGATGGTTGGCTCATATGGTATTTCTATATCCAACTTTTTAAGGAAGAATATATACTGTTTTACACCCCCTTCAGCAGTCTCTTCACCTCCCTCTGAGTTTTTTTTTTTTTTTTTTAACTTTCCTATCAATTCTGGGGAGAGAGAGTATCTCATTGTTGTTTTGATTTACATATCTCTAATGGCTTATGCCACCACTCATTTATCAGTTTAGAAGACAGCTGCCTGGCCCAGCGACAAGAAGAGATACAAATTTGTGCTTATTCAAAAGAAGGGTGATATAACAGAATGCAGAAATTATCAAATAATATCACTAATATCACACACAAGTAACATTTAGCTGGTGATAATAATAATTAAAAAAAAATGGTTGCAGCAGTACACTGATAGAGTACTTTCAGAAACTCAAGCTGGATTTGGAAAAGGCTATGGAACAAGGTATATCATTGCTAACATCACATGAATCTTGACTGGAAACAAAGAATAGCAGAAAGATGTGTACCTGTGTTTTATTGACTATGCAAAAGCATTAAACTTTTTGGATCAAAACAAGTTATGGATAACATTGGGAAGAATGAGAATTCCAGAATAGTTAATTGTGCACATGAGGAATCTGTACATAGACCAAGAAGCAATTGTTTGAAAAGAACAAGGGGATACTGCATCATTTAAAATCAGGAAAGTGTGTAGTAGTTAAGCTTGTGTATCAACTTGGCTGGGCCAAGCTTTTGAGAGTCTTGGAAGCTGGACGTAGTTATTACCCATGATGAGATTTTAATTGCCTTCATGGTGGAATCTGGCTGTGAGCAGCTAAGTAGTTGAAGGGGATTTATCTTCTGGGTGCGGTCAGCTTCCAGTATACATGGAGAAGCTTTAGGGAAAGTCTTTAGCTTTTTGGCACATTTGTACCTTGCATTTGACCAAATCTTTATCTCTGATTTCTGGACTTGAACCAGTGGCCTGTTGTGTTGCCTGTCAATCTTGAGATTGTTCCTGGACATGAAAGAGTGGCCTGCTGTGTTGCCTACTAATCTTGGGATTGTGCCATTTTACTTGCTGACATTGGGTTCATCAGCTTCAGTAGCCAGCAGCTGCATGAGTTAAGAAATGCCTCTACCCCTAGCTGCCCTTCGGGTCTGGAATTGAGCCCACACCTGTGGTTTCCAGCCAAACAAAATACAGGCATATGAGTTTAACATTTACCTCAAGTAGATACACTCCCTGGAGAGAACAGTCATGGGAGAAAGAAGAGCAGCTTATTCACAAGGAGACAGCTCAGGGGATAGGAGTGTATGGAGGGATGGACACTGGGAAGAGGTAATTATGGGGAGGAAGTGGGAGGGGAGTTCTTGCATTGTAATCTGTGGTCAATGACATGAGACAAAGTATATGTGAACTGCTGTATGGAAAGTGAATTTGCTCTGTAAATCTTCACTTAAATCACACACAAAAAAAAAAAAAAAAAAAAAAAAAAAAAAAAAAAAAAAAAAGAAAGAAAGAAAGAAAGAAATGCCTCTAGTTCTAGTGGATCTAGAACAAGAGGCAGACCTGAAGCCCAAGGT
Source organism: Orycteropus afer afer (assembly GCF_000298275.1). NCBI lineage: Eukaryota > Metazoa > Chordata > Mammalia > Tubulidentata > Orycteropodidae > Orycteropus > Orycteropus afer. The sequence continues at coordinate 982,776 of NW_006921748.1, forward strand.
CGAAGAGCCTTCATCCAGCCCTTAGAGCCAATGCTCTGAACTTGGACTCTTAGCTCCATAAAATGTAAGAGAATAAACTCCTGTTTGTTGAAGCCAACCACTTGTGGTATTTCTATTATCGCAACACTAGAGAACCAATTACAGATATCATTGCTGATGTCAGAAGGATCTTGACTGAAAGCAAAAGATACTAGAAAGATGTTTACATGTATTTTATTGACTATCATTCAATTGTGTGGATCATAACAAATTATGGATAACACTGAGAAGAATTGGATTTCCAGAACACTTGATTCTGTTCATCAGGAACCTGTACATCAGGAAGCTGTCATTAGAACAGAACAAGGGGATACTGTATGGTTTAAAATCAGAAAGAGAGTGTGTCAGGGCTATATCCTTCCACCATACTTATTCAATCTGTATGCTGAACAAATAATCCAACAAGCTGGACTACATGAAGAAGAATGTGGCATCAGGATTGGAGGAAGACTCATTAATGACTCAAACAACACAACTTTGGTTGCTGAAAGTGAGGCTGAAGTGAAGCACTTATTGATGAGGATTAAAGACTACAGTCTGCAGTATGGATTACATCTTAACATAAAGAAAATTAAATTCCTCACAACTGGACCAATAAGCAGCAACGCAATAAATGGAGAAAAGATTGAAGTTTTTAAAGTTTTCATATTACTTGCTTCCACAATCAACACCAATGGAAGCAGCAGTCAAGAAAATAGATGATGTATTCACTGGTCAAATCTGTTTCAAAAGACCTCTTTCAAGTTCTGAAGAACAAAGATGACTCTTTGAAGACTAAGATGCACCTGACACAAACCATGGTGTTTTCAATCACTTCATATGTGTGTGAGAGCTGGACAATCAATAAGGAAGACCGAAGAAGACTTGATGCTTTTGAGTTGTGGTGTTGGCAAAGAATACTGAAAGTACCTGAACTGCCAAAAGAACTAACAAATTTGTCCTGGAAAAAGTGCAACCAGAATGTTCCTTGGGAATGAAAATGTCCAGACTTCGTCTGACCTACATTGGTCATGTTGTCAGAAGGGACCATTCCCTGGAGAAGAATATCATGCATGGTAAAGTGAAAGGTCAATAAAAAGGGGGAAGGCTGTCAACAAAATGGATTGACACAGTGATTATAATGATGGGCTCAGGTATAACAAGGATTGTGAGGCTGGACTGGGTAGTGTATTTTTCTTTTGTACATAGGGTCATTATGAGTCAGAGCTCACTTGATTGTACCTAACACAACAACAACAACAACTGAGAACCAAAACAACTGTGTGTTAGGGTTGTATCCTTTCACTATATTTATTCAATCTGTATGCTAAGCAAATAATCCAAGAAGAACTATATAAAGAAGAGCATGGTATCAGGATCGGAGGAAGACTCATTAAGAACTTGCAATATTCAGACAATACAACTGTTCTTGATAAAAGTGAAGAGGACTTGAATTGCTTACTAATGAAGAACAAAGACTATAGCCTTCAGTATGGATTACACCTCAACATAAAGATAACAAAAATCCTCACAACTGGACAACATCATGATAAATGGAGAAAAGATTGAAGTTGTCAGGGATTTTATTTTATGTGGATCCACAATCAATACTCATAAGAGCAGCAGTCAAGAAATTAGACAACTTATTGCACTAGGAAAATCTGGTACAAAAGACCTCTTCAAAGTGTTAAAGGGCAAAGACGTCACTTTGAAGACTAAAGTGAACTAGACTAAAACCATGGTATTTTCGATAGCCTCATATGCATGCAAAAGGTGGACCGTGAATAAGGAAGACCAAAGAAGAACTGATGCACATCAAGAAAGAGCTGATGCATTTGAATTCCAGTGTTGGCAAGAAATATTGAAAACACCATGGACTACTGGGGGCAGGGGGATGGGGAATTTGTCTTGGAAAAAGTAAAGCTGGAATTCTCTGTAAATGTAAAAATGGCCAGATTTTGTCTTAGCTACTTTGGTCATGTTATCTGAAGGGACCAGTCCCTGGAGAATGATATTGAGCTTGGTAAAGTAGAGGGTAAGCAAAAAAGGGGAAGACCTTCAATAAGATTGATTGACACAGTGACTGCAATGATGTGCTCAGGCATAGCAAATTTCTGTTTATTCTTTTGGTGAAGTGTTTTGGTGGGCATTGATATTGTTGTCTGGAAGAAAGGTTGGGCAATCCTACTTCCGTAGTGATACTGCCTCGGAAACCCAAGGAGGGGTTGCTATGAGTCGGGGCCAACTCGATGGCACATAACATCAACAACAACAAGGGGTTGATATTGGTTCTTGTTCTTTTTTTGGATGTGCATGTTTATTGCTATAAATTGTTTTCTGAGTACTGCTTATGCTGTGTCCCAAAGATTTGTTGTGTTTTCATTCTCATTTTATTGAAGAATTTTTTTAATTTAATTTTTATTTATTTTGTAAGTCAGTTTTTAAGCAGAGTATTGTTCAGTTTCCATTTATTTATTTTTGTTTGTTTGTTTGTTTGTTTTTCCCTGTTCTTCCTGTTGTTGATTTTCAATTTTATAGCCTTGTGTTCTGAGAATATGCTTTGTACTATTCTGATTTTTTTTTTTTTTTTTAATTTTTTGATGTCTGCTTTGTGGCCTAACATATGATCTATTCTGGAGAATGTTACATATCTGCTGGAAAATAATGCACATTGTCCTGTTGGTAGGAATACTTTAGTCTTTGTGTTTAAAGTATATTTTTTATGGACAGTGTATTGATTTTTTCTTATCCATTCTGCTACTCTCTGTCTCTTGACTGATGGATTTAATCTCTTTACATACAGTGATTTTTTTTTTTTTTTAAATGTATGAATTTAATGCTGTCAGATTGCTGGGGGTTGTTTGTGTGTGTGTTTGTGGTACTGATGGTTTCTTTGTTGCATAAAATTTTCTGTGCTGAGTTCATTTTGTTTATTGATTTTCTTATATTTTCTTTCATTGCTATTATTTCAGTGTTACTTAATCTTTATGAATTTCTTCTTTTTTACTTCAGAGAGAAGGTTTGCTAATTTTATTTGGGGTTATCCTGTTATTTATTATTATATTTCCAACTTTAAAACAGTCCACTCTACCATGATATTATCTTGATTTCCCCTCCATTTGGAAATTCTTTAACCACCTCATTTATTTATTATTGCTTTATAGTTGTGATTCTTTACAAATTGACATCTCTGGTTCACTATTTTAAGTCTGATAAGTTTATTTATTAGGAGTTCTGGTAGCATAGTGCCTAAGGCACTTGACCTCTAACCAGAAGGCTGGTGTTTCAAACCCACCAGCCACTCCTTGGAAGGAAGATTGAGTGATCTACTTCTGTAGTGATATCATTTTGTAAAACCAAGGAGAGGTCACTATCCGTCGGGTCCGACTTGACTGCACGTAACAACAACAACAACAAGTTTACTTATTATGGGTACATCTATATTATCAATATCTGCAGTCTGAAATTGAATTGATAAACCATATAATCAGGATGCATTGATAATTAATGGTAATTCGAATGTAAAAGTTGGAAACAAAGAAAGATTATTACTTAGAAAATATGGCCTTGGAGAAAAAAAACAATACAAGATATCACATGATAGAATTTACACAATGATTTATTCCTTGAAAATATCTGCTTTCAAAAACTATACACATGGAGGCAAGTTCCAATAAGATGGCTGAATAGGCAGACAAACTACACAGACCCTCTTCAACAAAGAAAAGGGGAACCAATTAACACAGATACAGAAGATAATCCTGGAGCCCTGAGCTTTCAAAGGAAGGATATAGAAGTGGACTAAACTCTAACAAGTAGAAGAACTTGCATGAAAACCCTGAAAAAGAAGACAGAGAGAGCTGCAGTCTGTCAGCAATCCTGAAAGCATGGATAGCTTGGATATTGCCAAGTGGTGTTAGGACCTAAGAATTAACCTAAAATCAGCCCTGCTAGCCAGGGGCTTCACGGAAGACTGCACTAGTGGATGGTGAATAAAAGGGGAAGCAGTAAAGAGAGAGACAGGCTGAGCTGTGCAATTTTGGCTGTACAGAGGGCACAGCCATTTTGAATGTTTATAAGTGGTTTGACCATTTTGGATATTTAAAGCAACAACATTCTCTCAGATTCCAGGGAACCTAAGAATTGGTTCAACTTGCCAGGAACCACAGGGACATTCCGAAATGAATGACCAGAATGGTGTAATATTCTTCTTGTTACTTTTATACCCCATACTCTCTTGGTGAATGGAGGTGTGGGCATCCCTCACTCCCACTCACTTTCTGGGTTGGCAGCTATTCCATCCCAGTCTGTGTGCTCCAACGGAGGCTGGGAGCCCTGCCCTGCCGAGTTTTTTTTTTTTTTTTTCTAACCAAGAATTATATACCCAGCAAAATTGTCCCTCAAATATAACGGTGAAATTAGGAGATTTCCAGAGAAGCAAAAATTAAGGGAATTTGTTAAAACCAGACCAATCTTACAAGACATGCTAAAGGGAGTCCTTTGAACAGAGAACCAGTAATAGCAAACAACTGACCATTAATACACAAGGTGACATGACTCAGAAACCAACACATCTATGAAAGTATGCAAAGTAAAATAACTTCACAAGATTGTAAACAGGAAACCAGAGACATCAATTAGCAAATAAGGATAACTACAAACCAAAAAGATGGAAAAAATAGTGTAGTTACAGAACTTCTAAATGGTTAGGAAGTCAAGAAAGTTGCAAGATAGAATGGACTGTTGTAAATTGGGGAGAAAATTATAAATCACAGAAAAATGATAAACCTTCAAATCACAATAAAAAAGAGGACAAGCAAAATATTTAGAAAATACTGAAACACTAGCAACAAAGGAAATGATAACACAATTCATGAACATAATGAGCTCAGCACAGAAAATTACAGGGAACAAAGAAAACAGGAAAGTCATGAAAAAACACATAACAAAATGCCAGCAATGAATTCATACTTGCTGATAATCACACTGAATGTTAATGGATTAAAAGCGCCACTCAATAGACAGAGAGTTGCAGACTGGATAAGAAAACATAACCCATCAATATGCCGTCTACAAGAAACACACCTTAGAGACAAAGAAAAATAGACTAAAAATCAGAGGTTGGAAAATGATCTATCAAGAAAATGGCAACCAAAAAAGAACAAGAGTGGCAATATTAATTACTGATCAAATTGACTTTAAGACAAAAACCACCATACAAGACAAAGAAGGACATTAAATAATGATTAAAGGATCAGTTGAACAAGAAGATATAACCATACTAAATACCTATGCACCCAATGAAAGAGCCCTAAAATACATAAATTAGACTTTAACAGAATTAAAAAGGCAAATAGATGACTCCACAGTTATAGTAGGAGATTTAATACTCCACTCTCAATGAAAGATGGAACAACTGAAAAGAAACTCAACAAAGACACAGAAAACCTAAACAATACATTCTACCAGCTTGACCTTATAGATATCTACAGAGCACATAACCCAAAAATAGCACAATATACATTCTTTTCCAGTGCTCATGGAACATTCTCCATGATAGACCATATGTTAGGCCATAAACCAAGCCTTAATAAATTTAAAAACATGGAACTACTGCAAAGTATTTTTTTGTGATCTTCTCAGATCATAATGCTATCACATTAGAAATCAACAATAAGAAGATCAATGGAAAAAGGCAAACAAAAGTGTGATAGTTGGAGTTGTGTGTCAACTTGGCGGGACCACAATTCTGAGTGGTTTAAGCAGTTGTGATGTGGGTTATTCCCATGATGACATCAGATGTATATGTTTTGAGAAGCCAATCCATTGAAATGGAGTTCCCTAGGGGTGTGGCCTGCTTCCCATATATTTATAGAATCCTGGGAAAATGAGACACTCTTCTGTGGATTGGGATCCTGTTGTGCTGCCTATAGCTGTCTGTGAGGGAACAATCCACCATTTGGCCTGGTGAATGGCCTTGGATTTGTCATTTGTTGCAGTGAACAGCTGGTATAATGCCTGCCAATCTTGAGTTCATTAGCCCCTGCAGCTATGTGAGTCAGGAAAAGCCTCCAGCTTGGCATTTGATCCAAGAACTTGGGACTTGCCGGCTTTTATAAGTTTATGAGCCATTTTCCTAAGATAAATTTCTCTCTCTCTCTCATATATATATATATATATATAGGCTCTGGTAGCTTAGTACCTAAGGCACTTGACTGCTAACCAGAACACTGGCAGTTCAAACCCACCAGCCACTCCTTGGAAGGAAGATGGGGCAATCTACTTCTGCAGTGATACTGCCTCAGAAACTCAAGGAGGGGTCGCTATGAGTCAGGTACTACGCAAGGGCACTTAACAGCAACAACATCTATATATGTATATATATAAGCTTTATTAGTTTTGCTTCTGTAGAGAACCCAGCCTAACACAACAAGGAATATGAAGAACAACTGCTTTAAGAATAACTGGGTAATAGAAGAAATAAAAAATGGAATTAAAAAATTCCTTGAGTCAAATGAGAATGAAAACACACCATGCCAAAAGCTTTGGGGCACAGCAAAAGCAGTAATCAAAGGCCAGTTTAAGAAATAAATGCACACATCTAAAAAGAAGAAAGAGCCTAAATAAACATCCCCAACAATTAGAATAAGAGCAAGAAAAGCCTACAGTCCCCAGAAGAAAGGGAATAAAGATTCGAGCAGAAATCAATGAAACAAAAAATAGAAAGCCAATAGAAAAAATCAACAAGACTAGAAGTTGGTTTTTTGAAAAGATTAATAAAATTGACAAACCACTGGCAAATTTAACAAAGGAAAAGAGGGAGAGGATACAAATAACAAGAATAAGAAACAAAATGGGCAGCTTCACAACAGAGCCAACTGAAATAAAAATGATCTTATCAGGAATCTAATGAAGAACTGTACTCCAACAAATTTAAAAATCTGGAAGAAATGGACAAATTTCTAGAAACACACTACTTATATAAACTAACACAGACTGAGGTGGAAAAGTTGAACAGGTCCATAATAAATGAACAAATTGAACAAGTCATAAAAAAAAAATAATAAAAAAAATTGCCAACAACAAAAAAGTTGTGGCCCAAGATGGTTTCACTAGAAAAGTCTACCAAACATACAGAGAAGAACTGACACCAATCCTACTAAAACTATTCAAAAACATACAAAAGGATGGAATCCTCCCAAATTAATTTTATGAAGCAAGCATAACCTTGATATCAAAACCAGGCAAAGACATCACTCAGAAGGAAAACTACAGACCAATATCCCCCATGAATATAGATGTAAAAATCTTCAACAAAATCCTATCCAATAGACTCCAACAACATATCAAAAAAATAATTCATTCTGACCAAGTGGAGTTCTTATCAGGTATGCAAATATAGTACTACATTAGGAAAACAATCAATACCTTCCATCACATTCTCCACGATAGACCATATATTAGGCCATAAAGCAAGCCTTAATAAATTTAAAAACATGGAACTACTGCAAAGTATTTCTTTGTGATTTTCTCAGATCATAATGCTATCACATTAGAAATCAACAATAGGAAGATCAACAGCAAAAAGCAAACACAAATGTGATAGTTGGAGTTGTGTGTCAACTTAGTGAGACCACAATTCTGGGTGGTTTAAGCAGTTGTAATGTGGGTTACTCCCGTGATGAGATTGGATGTGTATGTTTTGAGCAGCCAATCCATTGAAAGGGTGTTTCCCTAGGGCAAACAAAGGAAAAGAACCACATGATCATATCAATCAATGTAGAAAGGGCATTTTATAAAATCCAGTACCCATTCCTGATCAAAACTCTCAGAAAAATAGGAATAGAAGAGACATTACTCAACACAATAAAGAGCACATATGACAAACCAACATTATTCACAATGGAAAGAGACTGAAAACATTCCCATTGAGAACAGGAACCAGACAAGGATGTCCTCTATCACCACTTCTATTCGACATTGTACTGGAAGTCCTAGCCAGGGCAATAAGGCAAGAAAGGGAAATCAAAGGCATCCAAATCAGTAAGGAAGAAGTCAAACTATCCCTCTTTGCTGATGATATGATCCTATACCTAGAAAGCCCAAGTGACTCAGTCAAAAATCTACTGGAACTAATTGAGAGATTTAGCATCATGGCAGGATACAAGATCAACATCCAAAACTCAGTTGGATTCCTCTACACCAGCAAAGAGATCACTGAAAAAGAAATAATGAAATCAATACGATTTGCAATAGTTACCAAAAATAAAACACTTGGGAATAAATCTTACCAGGGACACAAAAGACCTATACAAAGAAAACTATAAATGAGTACTTCAAGAAACCATAAGAGATCTACATAAATGGAAGAACATACCATGATTTTGGATAGGAAGATAGATTATTGTGAAAATGTCAGTTCTACCCAAGGCAATCTATACATTCAATGCAATCTCAATCCAAATCCCATCAACATTCTTTAAGGATATGGAAAAACCAATCACTAACTTTGTATGTACAGGAAAGAGATCTCGTATAAGCAAAGGATTATTGAAGAAGGAGAACAAAGTAGGAGGTCTCACACTGCCAGATCTTAAAACCTACTATATAGCCACAATAGCAAAACTACCTGGTATTAGTATAATGACAGACATATAGACCAAGGGAATAGAATTGAGAACCCAGAAATAGATCCACCCACCTATGGTCAGATGGTTTTTTGACAAAAGGCCCAAATCCATTAAATGGAGAAGAGATTTTCTGTTTAACAAATGGTGCTGGCAAAACTGGATATCTGTTTCCAGAAAAGAAAAAAAAAAAAGAAACAATATCTGTACCTCATACCATACACAAAAACTAACTTCAGATGGATCAAAGACTTAACTGTGACCTAGAACTATAAAGTTCCTCAAGGAAAAACTAAGGGCAAATTTAAGGGAGCTCTGGTAGAGTAGTGCCTACAGCACTTGACTGCTAACCAGAAGGCTGACAGTTCAAACCCACCAACCACTCCTTAGAAGGAAGATGGGGCAATCTACTTCTGTAGAGATACTGCCCTGGAAACCCAAGGAGGGGTTGCTATGAGTTGGGTCCAACTTAACAGCACATAACAACAACAACAACAATACATGACATGGGAGCTCTGGGATCAGCCACTCCCCAGAAGGAAGATGGGGCAATCTACTTCCATAGTGATACTGCCTCGGAAACCCAAGTAGCGGTCACTATGAGTCGGGTCTGACTCAACGGCACATAACAACAACAATATATGGCATAAATAGACTATCAAACATAACGCAAAATGCACAAAGAACAGTACGGAAGCTAGATGAATGGGACCTCTTAAAAATTAAATCTACAAGAGTTCAAAGAGAATCTACAGATTGGGAAAGAATATCCAGCAATGACATTTCTGACAAGAGACTTATCTCTAGAATATATAGAAAATTCCAACACCTCAATAACAAAAAGACAAATAATCCAATTAAAAAATGGGCAGAAGATGTGAATAGACACCTCACCAAAGAGGATATTCTGGTGGCCAACAAACATACAAAGAAATGCTCATGATCATTAGCCATTAGAGAGATGCAAATAAAAACAACAATGAGACACCATATTGTACCAGTACTAGTAGCAAAGTTCAACAAGACAGAAAATAGCAAATGCTAGTGAGGAACCCAGGAAGCCAAAGAGAAGAGCGATCAGCCAGGGGGCAGTTTAAGCATAGG
>NW_006921748.1:996033-1006751 GCF_000298275.1 Orycteropus afer afer
CTCACCTATTTTGGTCATGTTGTAAGAAGCGACCATTCCCTGGAGAAGGATGTCATGCTTGGTAGGGTGGAGGGTCGACGAAAGAGGGGGAGGCCTTCAGGGAGATGGATTGATACAGTGGCTGCGATGATGGGCTTGAGTATAGCATGGATTGTGGGGCTGGCACGGGATCAGGCAGTGTTTCGTTCTGCTGTGCAAGGGGTCGCTATGAGTCGGAAATGACTCGACGGCACTTAACAACAACAACAACAAGTGAGGATGTGGAGAGATTGGGACTCTCATGCATTGTTGGTGGAACTGTAAAATGGTACAACCATTGTGGAAAACAGTGTGGTGATTCATTAAACAGCTGGAATTAGAAATACCATTTGACCTAGCCATTCCAAAACTAGGTATGTATCTTAAAGAAGTGAGAGCCATGATAAGAACAGACATATATATACCCATCTTCATCACAGGGAGCTTTGGTAGTGTAGTGTCTAAGGAATTTGACTGCTAACCAAAAGGCTGGTGGTTCAAACCCACCAGCCACTCCTTGGAAGGAAGGTTGGGCAATCTACTTCCATAGTGATACTGCCTCAGAAACCCAAGGAGGGATTGCTATCAGTATGGTAAAATATTGCTGCTTGCAATAATTAAAAATGGCCACACTGTGTTGGGCCATTGGCAATCCATTGTTATACATGTCTCATTGTTTATTGTTTTCATTCAGTTTCTTCTTCTAATCCGCATCTGATCTACTTTTTTGTCCTTTCCTTTGAAGCTTGAAGGTCAGAATTCCAGGATTATTATCTGTATCTGTTTCACTTTGTTTCTCATGTCTTTGCTTTAGAGTGTGTGAGTAGTATGTCTTCCTATTCTGACATCTTGGATCTATCCCTAAAGCAAATTCTTAATTTATATCTTATCTAATGCTCAAATATTTTTTACTTTCTTCAGATTTTGTTCATACTTGTGTGACATCATACTCAAGTGAATATTGAATATACCATGGTCTGCTCAAACCAAAGCCAAACTCACTGTCATTGAGTAGATCTAGACTCATAGAGATCCCCTCCTTTTGTTTCCAAGCTGATATCTCTACAGAAGTAGATTGCCCAATCTTCCTTCCAAGGAGTGGCTGGTTGGTTTGAACAGTCAGCCTTCCGATTAGCAGTCCAATGCCTTAGGCATTATACCATCAGTCTACTAGAAGAAAAGAATAAATCTATCTTGAAGGAAGTATAGCCAGAATGCTCCTCAGAAGAAAGAGTGGCCAGATGTCTCTCATATTTTGGTCATGCTAGAAGGGACCAATCCCTGGAGAAGGTTATCATGTTTGGTAAAGTAGAGGTTCAAAGAATAAAGGGAAAGCCCTCAATAAGATGGATTGACACAGTGGGTGCAACAACGGGCTCAAGCACAGCAGTGAGCAGTGACTGTGATGATGGCTCAAGGCCAGTGATGATGGCTCAAGGCCAGGCAGTGTTTCGTTCTGTTGTGCATGGAGTCTTTATGAGGTGGAACCAACTTGATGACATCTAACATCAACATGGCTTTACCTGAATTACCACTTGATCCAAAAACCTATTGTATGTATTGTTGCGTGCCTTTGTTTCTTCCTGCTTCTATAACAGCCACATGTGGGTGGCTTTAATCAGAATAAATGTGTGTTTTTTTTTTTTTTTTTTTCACAGTTTGGAAGCTGTAAGTTTGAATTCAAGGCACTAACTGTAGAGAAAATCTCTCTTTCTCTGTCAGCTTTTGGGGAAAGAGCCTCGTCTCTTTTCAGCTTTCATTCCTCTGTTCTTGGCCATCTTCATGTGGCACAGTGTCTGTCTTCACTCATTTATGTTTTCTTGCTTCTGTGCCTATTCTAGTTTTACATCTCTAATGTGACTGACTTGAAAAAAAAATAAACAATATTAGTATGGCCTCCTTAACATAACAAAGAACACATTATTCCTAAATGGGATTAATTCCATAGGTATAGGGGTTTGGATTCATAATATATGTTTGGTGGATGCAATTCAATCCATAACACTTCATAATTAATTATCCCAAAATTTTGTGTCTTAGAGAAACAGACATTATATCTCAGTTTCTGAGTCAGAAATCTAGGAGTAGCTCAGCTGAATGATTTTGGTTCAGGATCTCTTATGAAGTTGTAGTCAAGCTGTTGGCCAAGATTGCAGTCATCTGAAGGCTGGGAGTTCTGCTTCCAAGCTCAGTCAAGTAGTTTTTGGCTTGCCATAGATTTTCAAAGCCTATTTCCTGGAGGTTTCAGTTCTGTGCAACAGGTGCTTCTCCACTGACTACTTGAATGTCCTCATGGCATGTCATTTGGCTTTCCCTACCATAAGTAATCTGAAAGAGAGTTTGCAACTGAATAAAAGTTTCAGTGTCTTCTCTGACCTTGTCTTATAAGTGACATGCCATCTGTTCTGGTTACCTAGTGCTTGCTGCTCTGACAAGAAATATACCACAAATGGGATGGCCTTAACAAACAGGAGTTTATTCTTACAATTTGGAGGCTTTAAGTCCAAGTTCAATGTGCCAGGCTCTAGAGGTTGGGTAAAAGCCCCTCAACCTTGGGGTCCAGCTCTGCCTCCTGCTCCCAGCCCACTGGAGCTAGAAGCATTTCTTCACTCAGACAGCTGCAGGCTGCTGAGGCTGAGAAGTCCCAAGGTTGACAAGTAAAAAGGCACAGTCCCAATGTTACCAAATCACATGGCAGGCCATTAACCTAAGTGCATTGTAAGTCCCAAGGTTGGCAATGCATGGCAGGCTGCTGAGCAATGACATGGCTACATGCAGGGTCCAAGCGTGCCATAGGCTAGAGACCATTCCCAAAAGCTTCTCCTTATATACAGGAAGCAAACCTCATACCCAAAGATAGCTATCCAGCTGCTTGTGGTAGATTCCACCATGGAGTTGATTTCCAGTCTCCTCATGGGGAATAACTACCACCAGCTGCCCAGTCACTCAACCAGGCCCAGTCAAGTTGACACACAAACCGAACTACTACACCATCATTTGATCATATTCTATTGATCACGCAAACTGACCCTAGCTCAGTGATGGGTAGAAACTACGTGAACCTGGAAAAACAAATGTTGGGAATTATTGAAATCTACTTTAGAAGATAGCTAGTATGACTTGCTAATTCCTGATGAAAATTTTATTAAAGTGGACTTTCTGATGTTTTTACCTTTGAGGCCCACATTTATATAACATTGTTGTGAGTGGGATTTCAGATGAATGAATGTATACCACACAAAGGCAACATTTTAAAATTGATTTTTTATTATCAGTTTACAAATGGTTTTATGTGGTATCTCGCTTGAACTTCAAAGTAGTCTTTTAAAATAGACAACAGAGTAGAAACTATTCTAGTGATTTCACAGATAAGGAAACTGGCAATCAGAGAGATTTAATGATTAACCTAAGATCTCAACTAGATACCCTCCTAACTTTCTCTTTACATCCCTCCTGCTTGGTTAGGCATATTTATATATTTATTAAATAACAATCTACTCATGTACTAGCCAGAAGGTTTGTAGCAAATCACCAATGTGTTATTTTTGTCTTGGAGACATTTTCTATACTTTCTAGAAACCATTAGATTTCAGCAATTGATATCTGCTTCATTCTTTTCTCCATTTCAAATATACATACACAAATACACATACTGATTTATAGATATACTTGCACACACATCACACTCTCTGGTATCTTTTATCAAGAGAAAACTAAATTTCTTTCAGAAAATACTAGTGGTCATTTTGCCACAGAGAAATCCCTCATGCAAGTTAATGTATATAGAAACTTTATAACTTTTTTCCCTTTTATTCTAAAATGAATTATGAAAGGTTGTATGTTCAGGCTTCAGGCAGATTTTTTTCTAGTTTGGGGGAGACTTGGCAACTGCGTCTACTTGAATTGGTAGTCATTTATGTGAGGGGGAAAAAGAAAAGAATGCTGATGGAAAAGCCTGAGTGGGTTTGGGAAACTGTTATAACTGTTCTACCATAGGTTGAACTCTTTGACAAAACATCTATTCAAGGATGTAAAATCTCTTCTGCATTTTTTTTTCTGAATAGAGCAGAAATGAATAACCAGGACTGATAAAAGATTCAAAGCAATTGCTTTACTAAGTAATAGTGAGCCCGTGTTCTAAAGGGACAGAACTGTCCTTCCATATGTCTGATGAGGCTGTATTCCAATGGTGGAGGGGTTAACAGAGCAAATGGATAAATAATCTCCATAATGTCTACTCTCTCCACAGCCTTCTTAACTTCATGACCAGTTAGAACATCTTTCTCCTAAACTCTGCACACCTGCATAATTGTTTGGCCCTCCAGATATTTGTTTCTAATCATTCTTTTATACTTATAATATACTACTGCCTTCTTTCTGCCTGTTCAATCCCTAATAACCCTCCCTGAAGCCATTTTAACTCATAAATTTTGTTTATATTCTTGCTAATGTTTATTTGGGAGCTCTGGTGGTGTAGTGCCTAAGGCATACAGCGGCTAACTAAAAGGCTAGTGGTTCAAATCCACTAGCTACTCCTCGGAAGGAAGACTGGGCAATCTACTTCTGTAGAGATATCCCCTTGGAAGCCCAAGGAAGGGTTTCTATGAGTTGGATTTGACTCCAGTGCAGTGAGGATTTTTTTTTTTTTTAAATGCTTATTTACTATTAGTTGAGTATCTTTTAATCATTCAAAACACTTTTACATAAGCTAACTCAGTGTTCTACCTACAACCCTAAAAGTTTAACCCAGAATGTTTTATCTCATTGTTTTCATGGGTGAGGATAAAAGAACTGGAGTGATTCAATGGACAAACATAGTTATAGAGCTAAAAAAAGAAGGCTTCTTATCTTTCACTAAAAATTACTGCTTCACTTGTGTCTGTAGTTTGCACTGACTTTTCCCTTCTCTGAGTGTCCGGAACTCTTGGAATTTGTAACACCTAACATAGCTCTAGTGCCTCCACTGGGTAGTGCCTAAGGCGTTTGACTGCTTACTAGAAGGCTGGTGGTTGAAACCCACCAGTCACTCCTCAGAAGGAAGATTGGAAAATTAACTTCCATAGAGATATCGCCTTGGAAACCCAAGGAGGGGTCATGATTACTTGGAACAGACTTGAGGGCAGAGTTTTTTTTTTTTTTTTTTTTTGGTAACATAGCCTCAGTTTGTTAAATGCCCAGTTGTTTAACATGTGTCCATAAGATACTGATGACCTGGAAGTAGATCAGTGCTCTACATTCTGCATGTAGATTTCCTGGTGTTCACCCTTTCCTTGTGTTTACACAAAGACTATATAATAGACACAATGAAAAGATCATAAATAATAAAAAAATAAAAAAATCCCTGCTATTGAGTTGATTCCGACTCACAGCAACCTCTTTTGGGTTTCTGAGGCAGTAAGTCTTTACAGAAGTAGATTGTCCAGTCTTCCTTCCATGGAGTGGCTGGTGGGTTTGAACCCCCATCCTTCTGGTTAGCAGTCAAATGCTTTAGGCACTACAACATTGGAGCTCCTTATAAAGAATAATAGGGAAGAATAAATTAAATGTTATGGGTAATATTCTCTTTTCTGCTCCCAATAATACCTTTCCTTGAAGAAGATAACATAATTAATGGTGATCTAGAGTTTTATGTTCCATTCATCAATTCAATCAATGCATATTCTGTGACATATGTGATATTCTCTGTACTAGGCATTGAAAATACAAATTAATTTAAATATTTCATAATTTTGACCTCTAGGAGCAAAGAATTGGGATAAAATTGCATGGGAATAATTCCAGTCTATTTTTTAAAATGAAAATCAACTTGATAACCAGTATACTTGAATGAAAGAAATTTCCCATTTCTCCACCTACATTGCATCATGAAGGAGCATTAGAATTTCTCTGGCTGAGCCAAACATAGTACAAATTTCTCTGATAAGACACCATAATACTGAATATCCAAATTTAAAGGGTAAATTATATTTTCCTTAAACTAAGGAATATTTCTTAGCATTTACAACATATGCAACTTCTTGTTGTTATTTGGTGCTGTCATGTTGGTTCCAACTCATAGCAACCCAATGCACAATAGAACAAAACATTGTTCTGTACCATTTTCTCAACCATTGCTGGCTTGAGCCCTTCAGCATAGCTACCATGTCAATCCACCTTCTAGAGGGTATTTCCCTTTTTCACTGACCCTCTGCTTTACCCAGCTTCATATCTTTCTACAATGACTGGTCCCTTCTGACAAAATGACCAAAATATAAGAGACAAAGTCTGGAGATTCTCACTTCTAAGGAGCATGCCAGCTGTACTTCCTCCAAGATAAATTTGTTCATTCTTATAGCAATCCATAGTAAAGTCAATATCCTTTGCCGACACCATAATTCAAAGATATCAATTCTTCTGCAGTCTTAGGGATTATGAATGTCAGACTTTTTTTTTTTTTAAATCTCATTTGAATGGGAAAATCAATAGGAAGGTGATAAGACTCCTGGCAGTTTGTCTTGGGCAGAGAAGAGAGAAAACCATACATTCCAAGTATATATAACATGTTTCACAGATGGTATGCAATAATGTTGAATGACTCAGCTTTTTGACTAATTCCTTTGACAAATTTAGGAATCAAGACCTAGAAACATATATCTTTTTTGCCTAACCATGGTGCCTGGGGAAATGCACCCTTTGTGACTGTATTCAACAGTCACTCAACACTCATGGGCAGCTCACGTTCTTTAAAAATGCAAGAGTAGATAATGTGGTCAAAATCCCTGGTCCCATTCTCAAGGCTTCATAACTTAATCACTTACTGCACTTGAACTCTGCGTGGTCTCTAGCTCATTTTTCATTGGATGAAGAGTCACTGAGCAATCATTATGCATGAAGGACTCTGGAGAATTTAGTGATGAGTCTTGAACATGAAAGTACATGAAAACAACAGCAATAACACAAAGCTCAATATATAGATTTCTCAAAAGAAGTAATATGAACAAGGATGGGAGAACAATTACCATTCATTGAGAGCATTAGACTGAGGAGACTGCACCAGAATAGAAACTCAAATGATGAATATGGTTTTACTCTACAGAAATTGGGATGGGTAAAATATAACAAACATAACAACCCAAATGGATGAAAACCTTGGCCATTGTTTTAAAAAATTATGATTTTTTTTGGTACAATGTCAATGCTGATTTTCTATTCCATATATGTAGTATATTCATCAGTTCCTTTGTTTGGTTCTCAATGAATTTATTCAAATAAGAGCTTTCTTCCAAGCAATTTGTAGTCATTTAGATAATAACTGGCATCTTTCACAAAATTATTTTCTATACTCCAAAACCAGGGTTAAAATTGATGCCCATTTCTTTTACCATGAAGTAGCACTATGTTGCTATATTGGCAAATTCTCATATTTCCTGAAAACCTCATCATCTCATGGTGACATTTCAAAACTGCCTTCATGAAATTAGGATGATTCTAGAAAGCTTGAAAACAGAGCAGTTATTCCCATGATATATGATCTCCCTGGACCTCTACCTCATAAACTCCTAACTTCCTTTCAAATCATATAGAAAGGCCAATTTTTCCTTCTTTGTACACAGCATTCATTTTTTTCCCCTCTCTCTGGGCTATTATTTATTATTTAACTTGGTTACTGTATTATTTAAAGAAAAAAGCAGTTTTCAATATTGCCTGTATGGGAGATGCCATACAGGCTAAAGCGATATTGATTGCATTGTAGCTATTAACTACTGTTCTGAAAACAAAGAAGGTGTACGAGACAGTGAATCAGGAGAAGAATTACATTCACCCTCTTAGAAGCCAGAAAGATTTTTTTTAAAGGGTTAGGAAACCACATTCCAAATAATTCAAAATTTTAGAATTTCTTCCGCAAGATCCATAGAGCCAGTGTGAAAGGTTAAGAAAATGGGTGAGTTCACAGGAAAGGAAATGGCTTTCAAGGAACAAAGAATGTACTTTTTTTTTTTTTTTTCCTTAAATAGGCTTTTTAAAAATTACCTAACTTGTATAATTTGGCTCTAGTCTACATTTTTAACACTAACTTCTAAGTCGTTTACACAAATTCACTATCATTAACTCTCTACTTAGATTACTTGACCTAGCATTCCCCATACATATTCTGGTTCTTGCCAATAATATAGAAATATATATAGATACGTATACTTTTTTTTCCCTGAAAGGATTAGATTTAATAAAAATATAAAGTTATATACACTTCATTTTCATAATTATCCTTAATTCATATATCTGAAGTTCTTTTCTGATTAGGGGTAGAATTTGGTGATATAATATTATCAGTGAGGGTAAACCAAGAAAATGGAGATTCTACAGATTGGGTTTGACAAAGGGTAATGCATCTAAATCAATCTGTGAGAAGACATCACAGGCATAAAGAACCCAGTGGGACCTGTGGCTTTCAGCCAAACAAAAGACAGGCATATGAGTTGAACATTTAACTGAGGTAGATGCACTCCTTGGAGAGATCAATCATGGGTGAAAGAACGGTTCTTTATGCACAGGGAGACAGCTCAGGGGGCAGGAGTGCATGGGAGGGAAGGACACAGGGAAGAGGTAACTACGGGGAGGAAGTGAGATGGGAGCTGTTGCATTGGGATACATTGTCCTCAATGTCATGAGACAAAGTGTATGTGAGGTGCTGTATGGAAAATGAATTTGCTCTGTAAACTTTCACCCAAATTACAATTAAAATAATAATAATAAAAAAGAACCCAGTGGGGAAAATGTGTTCAGTAAAACAGGAAGTGGAAGAAGAGTGTTTGTTAAACAAAGCTGATGGAGAAAAGAAACAGATTCAAAAGCTCAGTATGCAGAAAAGACATACCAAAACCCATTGCCACTGATTTGGTTCAGACTGATAGCAACCATATAGGATGGAATAAAGCTTCACCCTAGGGTTTCTAAGACTGTAAATCTTTATGGAAACAGAGGGTCACATCTTTCTCCTGTACAGTGGTTGGTGGCTTTGAACCATCACTGTTTTGTTAGCAGCCAACTGCTTAACCACTGTCTTACCAGAACTCCTTAGTCAAGGGAAGGGGATAGGAAAGAGAGGTCAAATGTTAAATGGGAGATTGCTTTTAGGAAAAATAAAAAATCAAGAAGAGATTTTATTTATCACTGCCATTTAATTGACCTCCATGGCAAGATTCATTGGAGCACCACCAGTGTTTAAGAGGCTATGACAGAACACACAGAATTCATCACAGATTTTCCAACCAGACGCATTCCTCTGAAAAGTATTGTGGAAAAAGAGAAGATAGGCACCCTTCAAGGAAATTAGAGAACCAATATATCACATTAATTACTTAGAAAATACTATTTCACAACACACAATATTTGTTTCCGTACTTTTTCTAAAATACATTGTTGATAGTGATTGATCAGTAAACACATGCTAAATGAACATAAGC
Organism: Orycteropus afer afer; assembly: GCF_000298275.1. Taxonomy (NCBI): domain Eukaryota; kingdom Metazoa; phylum Chordata; class Mammalia; order Tubulidentata; family Orycteropodidae; genus Orycteropus; species Orycteropus afer. The sequence continues at coordinate 1,005,495 of NW_006921748.1, forward strand.
ACTGTGCTGATTTTTATCAATTCTGCCTACTATAAAATTAAGAAAGAAAAGAAACTTATAGAGGAATAGATTATAGGGAAAGTCTAAGAGAAAGTGGAGCTTGAACCATGTTTTTAATGGCAAAATGTAAGGGCAATAAGGAAGAAGAGAAGAATATATTTGATCAAAATGACAGTGGACAAATGAAATAAGTTGTGAAATTAAATTAAATTTCATTCATTAAATCATTGCTAGGGTATTGAACCCACATTCTAGTCAAAGCCCAGTAGTCTAATCTCATTCATTATTATTTATCATTAATATTACTTGTAATTATTTAGAAAAGCAAATGTGGTTACCTTATTTCTCTCTCTCTCTGTAATACCCAAATAGCATTTTTTTTCCCTAGTGCTTATTAATGAGCACTACATAAATGTCCTTGAAGATAAATGTCTTTATTGTCTTTAAACCAGATCAGAACTCTCAAGAATGGCCTTGAACAAGTTTTACTTGGATTTCAGTCTCCACTAGGAGGAGGGGATTATACTTTTAAACGCTATGGTTCCAAACTCTGAAGTAAAGCTTAGCTCATTGCACAAATATGTTTTGTTTAAATGATATCAATTTGAAGATATGCACAAGTTATGGCCAAAATAAGTATATTAATTTGTGTACAGATTAAGTTTTTTTTTCTAATTTTCACTAATACAATTGAAACAATAAACACAATGAGAACAACAAAGTAGCTAATTAACTTTATGATAATTTAATTTTACTTTTGATAATAGATATGTTTTTATTTAGACTAATAAGATGTAAATTATAACTAACTACTTTTAAATATGCGCTCATTTGAAACGTCTGCTCAGTGAAGGAGAATCACTAAAATGTGAACTCCTCAGATTATTGCTTCCTGTGGGAAGAGGCAGACTTTAAGTCCTTGTCGTTTTTCTATGGTCCTGATGACCATACCCATGATCAACTTGTAAAATTATGGGCTTTATGTCTGTATTTCTTTTCCTCCGTTTTTGCCTACACAGAGATGAGTTAATAGTATATTCAGTACACTAAGAGGGGGAAAAAAATTATAAAGCCTACTGCATTCATTCATTCATAAATTCATTCATTTATTCATGCATCCATTCATTCATATACTAGACTTTTATCGTGTTCATTGTTGTTGTTATGTGCCATCGAGTCGGACCCGACTCATAGCGACCCCTCCTTGGGTTTCCGAAGCAGTATCACTACGGAAGTAGATTGCCCCATCTTCCTTCC
>NW_006921748.1:1006872-1018407 GCF_000298275.1 Orycteropus afer afer
TTTTTTTTTTTTTTTTTCTATTATTGTTCCTGAGTTGCTCCTTTATGAATTCAGAAGAATTTCTTGGCCCCTTCTCATTTCCCTCCCCCCTTATTTTTAGGGACACAAGAGTGTCTGTGTGGTGCAAATGATGGAGCATGAAGTTCCAAACAAAACGGTTAGTGTTTAAAATCCAGCCAGAAGCACCTTGGAAGAATAGCCTAGCAACCTGCTAATGAAAGACCCTAGTCAAAAACCCTGTGGAGTGCAGTAAGAGTCCGCAACACACTGGGTTGCCAGGAGTCTGAACAAGCTGAAGCAAATGTTTTTTGGTCTTAAATGAGACATAAGATTAGAGGAGCTGGGAGTTGCCTAACTGCCCTTCTCCCAAGGCTCTGATCAAGTCGTTTCCCTCTGAAGCCAGGTTTTGTCATGGCATGTGCTTTGGCATATTATTTTTTCCTCTCTCTGTCCCCCAAAGGAGGAAATTGTTTTCTAATCTTCACTGTGAGAGCCTGATGGAGTTTCGAGAGGTAAAACTCATGAACTAGTGCCCCCCCCCAAAAAAAAACAACCAAAAAACACAACTCACTGCTATTGAGTCATTTCTGACTCATAACAATCCCCATTGGGTTCTATAAATCTTTACAGAAAGAGACTGCCCAGTCTTCCTTCCATGGAGCAGCTGGTAGATTTGAACCACTGACCTTCTAGTTATCAGTCAAGTGCCTTATCCACCATGCCACCAGAGCGCCCAATGGAGCCCCTTCAAAAACTTGGTGCCCAGGAAGTTTTAGCTCTCAAGGTAGTCCATGGTCATCATTAAGCAATTTGTCAAAGTTATTTCTTAAGTGTTCTTATCAGTTACTGGCTCCAAGAGCTTTTGCTTCAAGTAAGTTGATCTTGGCTATGATTCTCTGTGTCCACCTGTCTCTCTAGATTTCATGATGCTGGTTTACCCTGTGACCTTAATTCTCTACAGATCTAAGAAAAATCATTGATTTTCATTTTGTTCTCTAAGGAAGGAAGTACTACTTCCAAGCTTTTTACATTTCAGAACTGAAACTAGAAATCAAATCTATTGATTTTGTCAAAGGTGAAAAATATTGAAAAAAAAAAAAAAACCCTCAGATACCTGTATTACTAAATGAATGGCATTGACCCCTTTTTCTGATACTATACACAAAAATAAGTGATACACAAAAATAAATGATAGAACTGCATAAAAAGCCAAAAACTAATAATACTTCTAGAAGGAAAAAATTACAGAGCATTTGTTTTCCTTAGGTAAATATTTCTTACTTAAAACACATAAACCAAAAAACTAAATTCGCTACCATCGAGTTGATTCTGACTCATAGCGACCCCCTTTGGGTTTCTGAGTTGGTAAATCTTTATGGACATAGATGTAAGACATAACAAGCACAAAAGCCATAAACAAAAAAAATAAATTGCAATATAATTACAAATATGTTTTTAAACTTTGTTAAGCTCTGGTGGCGTAGTGTCTAAGGCATTTGACTGCTAACCAGAAGGCTGCAGGTTCAAATTCACCAGCCACTCTCAGAAGGAAGACTGGGCAATATACTTCCATAGAGATACTGCCTTGGAAACCCAAGGAGGGGTTGCTATGAGTCAAATGGACTCCATGGTAGTGAGTTTGGTTTTTTGTTTTGTTTGTTGTTGAGAATGTTCACAGCAAAATATATGCAATTTCAACTGTTTCTCTATGTATAAATCAGTGATATTGATTACATTATTCAAGTTGTGCAACTATCTCACCTTCCTTTTCTGACTTATTCCTACTCCATTAACATAAACTCACTGTCTCCTAATGTTCTTATCTAATTTTTCAATTTACTATTGTCACTTTGTTCCTTCCCATGCAGACAGTTCTTAAAAGAGCATAAAACACAAGGCAGATTTTTTTTTTTTTTTTTCCTAATTAAGCTATTGTTTGGCTTTAAGAAAACTTCAGGGCAAAATTTTGGTTTAAAGTTTTAAGATTATTTTAGGACAGTAATTTCAAGGAGTCATCCAGCCTCTGAGGATCTAGAAAATCTGGAGTCTGTGAGAATTTGAAATTGTGTTAATCGTTTTCCCACTTTTGATCAGGATTCTTCTATAGACTCTTTGGCCAAAATGTTCAGTGATGGAACCTAAGGATACTTTTAAGAATATAAAATGGTAAGAAAAAATGAAGAGAAAATTTTTGTAAAATCTATTTCTTCTTTTTTCTTTCTTCAATGAGAAATAGATACTCTGAATAGACCTATGTCTATTAAAGAAATTGAAGCATTGATTATTCACCATCTAAACAACAGAAAGCAGTGGGCCCAAATAGCTTCATGAATTCTGCCAAATATTTAAGAAAGAAATTATATCGATTCTCTACAATTTCTTCCACTGTACGTATGATGTGAACTGTAAATTTTACATGTTGTTGTTGTTGTTACTGCCATTGAATCTCGTCTGACTCATGGCAACCCTGTGTAGAACAGAACGGATCACTGCCAGATCCTGTGCCATCCGCACATTCCCTACAACGCCTGAGCCCATTGTTGAAGCACTGTGTCAACCCATCGCATCGAGGGTCTTCCCCTTTTTTTGCTGACCCTGTTCTTTACCAAGCATGATATTATTCTCCAGGGAATGGTTTTATATGTTGTTGTTGTTATGTGCCGTCAAGTCAGACCCAACTCATAGCAACCCTTCCTTGGGTTTCTGAGGCGGTACCACTATGGAAGTAGATTGCCCAACCTTCCTTCTGAGGAGTGGCTGGTGGGTTTGAACTGCCAGCCTTCTGGTTAGCAGTCAAGTGCTTTAGGCACTATGCTACCAGAGCCCCCTTCTCTACACATAGGGAACCAAAGGGGAAAAAAAAAAAAAAGTCCAGATAGCTACACCAAACATGATCAGATTCTTCTTTAAAATTCTCTAATCAGATAAACCCTTGCACACCCTATCCAAACCCTGTAGAGAGGACTAAGTGATGGTTTGTTGAGTACAATCATTAGATAAATACGTAAATCACATGGGGATCTTGTTAAAATGCAGATGTTAATGAGCTCAGTCTTTGCTGGGGCCTTAGATTTTGTATTTCTAACAAGCTACCAGGAAATTACAGTGCTACAGGTCCAGGTAGTAGTTAAGGGATACATAGCTCAGTATGGTTACTGTGGCAAAACTTTCCTAATGTTAAGTTGGTTCTGTGATTTTAACTTTGGCATCATGATTGAATAGCATGTTCCTGTTCTCTGATATCCCGCGGTGTTCAGGACCAGGGACAGCTAGTTTTTGCACATTATCACTGGTGAGGCTCACAAAACCCAGTAATTGCTGAAATCTTGACAAATGTGCCCCAATATAACCATATGAGGATAATTCAATTAAACATTCATAAAACATCGAGACTTGGAAGTGTTGATTCCAACTCCTTCATGCTTTTCATATATTCTTCCTTCTGGCTCTAGAGGGTTTAAATATTTTTAAATTAGCTCCTTCTGCCTCCAGAGGTCTTCATTTCTTCATTTGTTTTATTTGATCACATTAGCTTATAAGCTGCCTCATATATTTTGGGGATGCATTGGGGGACATAAATGCAATAATTAAATTAACATTTTCTCCTCCAAATGTTGGGCTGCAATGTGAACTATGCTTATTTTTCATCCTTACGTTCTTTATCACAATGTCTTGCATATAATAAATATTTCTTGATTGATGTATATATTTGGAAGTCTTCATTACTTATCTGGGTCTGAATCTATTTGTTCTATCTCCCTTTAAAATTTTACTCAATTCTTTCTTCTTCAAAGTGCTAGTAAATATCTTAAGGTTAGGCTTTCATCTTGTATGTCATTATTCCTTATTCTTGGGGAGAAGGGTGCCATGCACCACCATTTGTGTACTTAATTAAAGCCCAAAGAATGTTTAATTAGTGTAATAAATGCAATTAAAATATCTATAATGGAGAAACTGCTGCTCAATTTTTAGAGCCATAGAGCAGGAATGGCAAGATGGGTTAATTAATCAGTATTAACATTCATATTAACATTCACATGATAAACACTTTAAGATTCTCTGATATGATGGTACTGTGCAGATGCTATATATTATTATGATGGCCAGGTAAAATATCATTGGGATCCTTCTTCCTTAATCCTACTCATTTTCAAAGGTGACATTTTCTTTCTCAAGGTATAATTCCCTTGCTTCTCTCTCTCAATAATGACTTAGGCTATAACCACAATGAAGAAAGTAAATGTCAATTTTCAAAATTTATGATCTTTGATTCCAAATTGACCAATGAATTGCTTTTTTTTTCTTGTTAGAAAGAATCGTGCTTTGCTGTCATTGTTGCTAAATTCTGTAAGTTCCAATATTGTTCTGAGTGAAAAAGAGTAGCATCCTCCACATCAAGCTACAGGGTTTCAAGTTTCAACCAGCTTGAGATTTTGAGCAACTACCATACACCTTTTATAAAAAGAAGGTTTGATTACTATTGAAGACTTTTATTAATAGACCTTGTTAGACTGATTGATCTTCTTTCCCATACCTACTGCATCATGTTTCTCGTTGAATCAAATTTCTTATTGGAAAAAGAATCAACTAGTACCTGAGATTGAAATGATTAAAGTAGTTAACCAAAGACACAATCAGTGGCTTTCTCTCTTGCTGTGTGTGCAAACTGAAAATATCCTAGTAGCATTGGATGGTAGGAGAAAACAAAGGTCTGTGACTACCCGTTGCTGTTTGTCAAAACTTTACACAGAAGTACTGACTGTGCTATAATAGGGAATCAGCTCACTAAAACATTACAAGAGGCAGAAGCTTCTAACTCACTGAAATTCTACTTAAGTTATTATATGCTTGAATGGCTGCGAGGACAACAGATAGCTATGTAATTAATGCAAACCATGTCAGCCTCCCTCACTTCCTTCTCATCTCCAAGCAGGCCAGTAATGAGGTGTCTCCTGACACACAATCCAGGCAATGCACTGACAAACCATCTTGGTATTTGAAAAAGACACAGAAAAATGCAAGGACCGTGACAATGCTAGCAAGCCACAGTTCTTCTTCAGCAGAGACTTCAGGTCATAGCTGTCTCTAAGGCAAATACTCTTGGCTGGATAAGTCGTTATCTGTAGGGCTACAGAATAGCTTTGACATCTAGAGGGATCTTATGTTATCACTTCGAAAGTAAAAGTTGTTATCTTTAGGAATGATTTCCCTCTTTTTTCTTATGTTAGTATCTCTGAGAAAATATTGAATACAAATAATTCTCTGAAATAATTACACATCTCATTGCTTATTTTCATGATATATGATGAACATGTGCCTACAAAGAAATTACATCTTTTATTTTCTGTAGCCTTATCCAATAGAAGATTAGAAGAGATAGTCATGTCAATTTTTATTATTAATAAAAATATGCAAAGCCATCTCCAAAGAGAAACCAAATTTGTTGGTGTGAAGTCAATTCCAACTGAATGCCATCTCATATACCATGAAACATAATTCTTACCATGCTTTATCATGCAAGCCCACCAGTATTACCTCTGACTGACATGTTGAGTGCACTCTTCCCTAAGATAACCAAGCTAGTAGCTATGTTGTTGCTGTTGTTGTCTGCCATTGAGTCAGATCCGACTCATCGCGACCCCTCCTTGGGTTTCCGAGGCAGTATCATTATGGAAGTAGGTTGGCCCATATTAAAGAGCATAAAATACTGTCTTTGACCCTCTGGTTGACCTTAATCTAGTTAAGGAAAGAGAATAGCTGTGCAAAAAGATGCAGAATTGTGATATGCAATAAAACTCCAAATGTTCCAAGTGAACAATGAGAAGGATAAATATGATGAGAAATCAATGGCTGTGAATGGAATTACTATAAGAGTAGGCAAAATGGATACAATTTATCTGGGAATAGTAGACATCAAACGATGGGAATTCCTGAGAAGAGAATATGAGGGAAATGCAAGAATACAAAAATAGCTACACTTATCACAAAATGTACCTCTAAGTATTTTCTCATAGATAGGAATATGATAACATACAATGATTGACACTGGGAATAAAACTGGACATTAAAGGAGGGAGACATAACAAAGTGTAAGACAGAAATTTATGTTTTAGATTTTTAGAGAGAATTAACATGTGAAACAATAATAAGTGTTTTTTTGAAAACATAATAGGGCCAATTTCTAAATTGCATGCTACAAACTCTAGATGCTATTAGAATTCAATTTAAAGAAATATTGATGAAAAGTGAAACAAATTGGCAGGGTATCATGGAAGTACTATGTCTTGACCTGAATTTTGAATACTAGTTATTATTTGAATTTACACAGAGAAGAGAATGAATATCAGATGGAAGGAAAACATAATATAGATCATGAAGCCAGTATTAGATATCAAATGTTTATGGGATAGTAAATAACCGATTTAACTGAAGAAATAATGCAATGGGGAATAGTGATGCACTGAAATTTACAGAGGAAAAGTGTTAAGAGATGAAAAGTATCATTTTCAATAGATTAATCAAAAACAGTGGTTCCATACTTTGGTTTTTATAGTACAGGAAAACTATGGAAATAAAGTTGCATGTACATGTGGCTGCACATATATTGAAATGCATATCTACTAAGTAATTACTTATGGAATATTTTAAAGGATATATACACATGTGAAGGAGCAGTAGTGGTGTAGTGCCTATGGCATTTGATTGCTAACCAGAAGTCTGGTGGTTCAAACCCACCAGCCACTCCTTGGAAGACTGGACAATCCACTTCTGTAGAGGTACCGCCTCAGAAACCCAAGGAGGGGTTGCTATGAGTAGGACTCGACTAGATGGCAGTGAGTTGTTTTATTATTATTATTATTATTTATTTTATGCATGTAAATAATACAATGAAAATAAAATTAAAAAATGGAAACTTTGTAATTTTATGGCATTCTATTATTTTCTTAACTAACAGGAGCTCTGGTAGCATAGTGGCTAAGACACTTGCCTGCTAACCAAACGGCTGGTGGTTCAAACCCACCAGCCACTCCTTGGAAGGAAGGCTGGGCAATCCTACTTTCTAGTGATACTGCTTTGGAAACCCAAGGAGGGGTCGCTATGAGTCAGGTATGACTCGACGGCACATAACAACAACAACAACAACAACTTTTAAAATAAATGCTGCCAACTTACATTGACAGTTGTTTTTTCATCACCAAATATGAAATGCATATTCTAGATGCTCAATAAATTTTTATTTATTTTGTTGTATTAAGAATTTGTTTGCTGAGTAATATTGAACTAAATATGACCATTAAGATGATTGTATTTGACTTTTCTTCCTGAATTTTTACTAAATTCAAGACCCATTTCTAATTTGTGGAGTCATAAAATATGCAGAATTATTAATGACACTAAATCCTTCTTAAAGCTATTTATGACAACAGAATTAGACTATATTTTCCTTGTCAAAGAGCACTTACAGTGTGTTTTGGAAGAGCAGCAAATAAAGGCAATATTTAGGATTTAGCTAAGAGTGGCACATTTTTAAGGCAAATGAGTGTGTTTTATGTACCCCACACTTTGGATTTTCATCAGTTACATGTCAGCTTGCTGAGCACAACTATTTCATCCTCCAAAGGACACTACTGAAAACAACAAGATTTGTTGAAACAGAGTAAGTAGGATGGAAGTGATATTAATGAGCCGCCTCAAACTCACTAAGAGGTTTTCTCACATTCAAGTAAGAAAAAGACCAACTGGTTTCCCAATTCCTTCACACACCCTGAACTCACATTCCTCACACATCCTGAACTCACAGTTCTCTAACCTCATACCTTATCTATGCAATATTAGTACTTTTTCATATTTTACTAAATGGAGAATGCTTCAGTTAGTAAAAAAGGGTATATCTGCCCTTGACAATGGAATGCAGGAACTTAGATGTCGACTTAAATGTTTCCATCTGAAAATGTCCTTTAATCACTTATTTTTTAGCTTTTTTCTTCCGAGCTAATTGATGAGAAATGGGTTGATTCAGCAGGACTGGAATGCTCATTTCAAAGAAAGACTTGTCTCCAGGACTGGTCATGGCCAGCAACTGGGAAATAACCTTTCAGTCTTGGAATATTCTGCCTGATAAAAATAATTTTGTATGTCCAAGGCTTTGTTTTTTGTTGTTTTTATTAGTAGCCATTGAGTTGTCTCCAACTCATAGGGACCTTATGTACAGGAGAACGAAACACTGCCCTGTTCTGTGCCAGCCTCTTGATCCTTGCTATACCTGAGCCCATCGTTGTAGCCGCTGTGTAAATCCATCTCACTGAGAGCCTTCCCCTTCTTTGTTGACCCTCCACTTTACCAAGCATGATAGCCTTCTCCAGGGAATGGTTCTTCCTGACAGCATGATCAAAGTTGTTGTTGTTGTGTCCCGTTGAGTTGGTCCTGACTCATAGCAACCCCTCCTTGGGTTGCCAAGGCAGTTTCACTATGGAAGTAGATTGCCCAACCTTCCTTCCGAGGAGTGGCTGGTGGGTTTGAACCCCCAGCCTTCTGGTTAGCAGTCTAGTGCTTTAGGCAAAGTAGGCGAGACAAAATCTGGCCAATCTCCCTTCCAAGGAGCATTCTTGCTGCACTTCTTCCAGAACAGATCCATTCTTTTAGCAGTCCATGGTACTCTTAGCATCTTCTCCAACACCGCAACTCAAAAGCATAAACTCCTTTTTGGTCTTCCTTGTTCATTGTCCAGTTCTCACATGCATAGGAGGCAATTGAAAATACCATGGCTTGGGTTAGGTGCACCTTAGTCTTCAGGGAGATATCTTTGCTCTTTATTACTTCAAAGAGGTCTTTTGCAGCAGATTTGCCCAATGCAGTGTGTCGTCTGATGTCTTGACTGCTGTTTCCATTGGTGTTGATTGTAGAACCAAGTACTATGAAGTCCTTGACAATTTCAATTTTTCTCCATCCATCATAAAGCTCTTTATTGGACCAGTTATGAGGATTTTTGTTTCCTTTATATTGAGGTGTAATCCATACTGCAGACTGTAGTCTTTAATGTTCATCAATAAATTCCTCAAGTCATTCTCACTTTCAGCAAGCAAAGTTGTGTCATCTGTGTATCACAGGTTATTAATGAGTCTTCCTCCAATCCTGATGCTACTTTCTTCTTCATAAAATTCAGCTACTTGCATTGTTTCCTCAGCATACAAATTGAATAAGTGTGGTGAAAAGCTTTGAGTCATGATATATTTATGGTGAATGACTGTTTTTGTATGCCTGAGAACTTAAGCCATGTTGTACCACTTTTACCATATATATTTACCTTGACAATGTAATTTATGTAAATTCATGTTCATTTATTTTTTTTCCAAAGAATGATATTTAAAAAATTATTAAATAAATGCCTGAGTTTTTTTTTTTTTTACAATAAGTAGACCAAACTTTAAAGAAAGAAGTGTTAGCAGATATAGGTTGGTGTTGGGTATGGAGTGGACCCAATGGACAAATAAAAATGGTGCAGTGAAAGAGGGACATAGAGTTGGAATCAAGAAATAATTTAGTCAAACACATCTTGGAAGGTCCTTTGCTAGGAATATGTTTTCAGAGGTTCACTAATGGACGATAATAAATAGGTTCATTTTTGGCTCTGGAGAATATGAGCTTTTTGTCTATGAAGATTTGAAGGTGGCCAAAGCTGTGTAAAGACAGAATTGATGTGTGTGGTAAATTGCAAAGACGGCTTTAAAAATTTCTGCCATTCTTGTACACATGTCCCTTTGCAATATAATTCTGCCATTTCTCCCACCAAGTGGTGCAATCCATTCACCCACTCCCTGTATTGAGACTGGCTTTACCTGCTTTGACAAATAAAATGCAGTAAAAGTTAGTTTGTACAATTTCTAAGCATAGGCCACAAAAGCATTAATGTTCTTTTGTCCTTTATTGGAAATGAGTGTTACCTTATGAAGAAGCTTGGGCTAGCTCTCTACAGGTGGCCAGCTTTCAGCTGCGTAGCCAGAAGACGGAAACCAGCAGAATTATAACACAGCTGAACCCAGCCCAAATCAATAACCTAGAGAATCTTGGTAAAATAAAATAACTATTGTTTTAAGCCACTTACAAATTAAATTTGGGGAGTTTTTTTTTTTTTTTTTTTAAGCGGCATATGATATATTGTACCTCTCTTGTCTATCTGTCCACTAATTATACAGAGAAACATATATATGCACATCTTTATCTTAAGGCACTTGACTGCTAACCCGAAGGTTGGCAGTTCAAATCCACCGGCTACTTCTTGGAAGGAAGGTTGGGCAATCTAGTTCTGTAGTGATACTGTTTTGGAAACCCAAGGAGGGGTTGCTATGAGTCGGGTCCAACTGGACAGCCCATACCAGCAACAACATCTATCTATCTATGCATTTATCTATGTATCTATCTATGTATCTATATATCTATATATGTATGTATGTATGTATGTATCTATCTATCTCCTATCAAAGAAAACTAGATGGTCGAGTAACTGACTGATGCCTTTATCACAAAGGGCAAGTCAATTCCTTTAGGAGGACGAATATGTTTTACATGTCTTGACCAGACTTAAGCAGTTAGCAATAATCTATAGAACTGATGGTGAGAAAATGGGGCAAATCTAGACCCTTGCTAAAATGCCATACTCAGTAGAACTCTTACATCTGGAGAAGAGCTTGTTGTCACTGGGTTTAAAACCCTCCTGATCAAATATAATATTCTTAATAGCTAACACTCTAATTAAGATAATAAATAGATTAATAAACACTTTGTGTTCACCTTTTCATTAAAAAAAAAAAAAACTTTAAAAATTGTCCTTTTCTACACTATGTTTTATATTTGCTCCTTTGTTATGGCTGCTATACTACAAAGGAAGATATTCTAAATGGAAAAGAGGACTAAAGGTGGAAAAAGCAGATGCAGAGGAGAAACAGCAGTCTGTCCTGAACTATATGGCTGTCCTTTATGTTCAACTCTATGAAAGATTCTGGAATAAATAGATACTTGGCCAATGCATCACAAATCACTCTTCAGACCCACAGTGCTGTGCATAAACAAAGACTTATAGAAATAAAAAGGGACTGTTTAGATGAATTTAGATAAATAAAATATACTCTTATAAATGGGAGATAAAGAGAAAAATAAAGCAGCATTTCCTCAGCAATTTGTTGATCATAAGAGCAATGTACCTGCCCTCCTGCCCAGTTGTTTTGTGTATTTGATACACTTAATATGAGAGTCTTCTTCCAATATAGAGATAGAACCTAATGGTTGACAGAGAAAAATTAATTTCTATATCTATGTATTCATCTTACTTTTCACTACTAAGTCCTTTCGTTTTCCTTGTCATATTGCAATTTCTTTGGCCAATTTTTACATTTTTCGCCCACCTCCAATATATTAAGATATTTCCATTATTATGAAGAAAAGAAATCTGCCTATTTCATGGGAGCTCTGGTAGCATAGTGGCTAAGACACTTGCCTGCTAACCAGACAGCTGGCGGTTCAAACCCACCAGCCACTCCT
>NW_006921748.1:1018592-1029996 GCF_000298275.1 Orycteropus afer afer
TATATATAAGTAAATTAGGTTAAGCTATTTGATGCTATTCAGATCATTTTGTCTATTTTCTAATCCATTGCTGAAAGAAAGGTGTTAAAATCTTCTATTAAATTATTAAATTGTATGTTTTTCCTTTAATCTGTCAACTTTTGCTTAATCTATTTTGAAATACTATCATTCCTCACATACACATTTATGATTGTTGCTTTTCTTATGAATGGAATCTTTATGATTCTGAAGTGCCTCTTTTATCTCTGATATTATTCTTTGTCTTGAAATATAATTTATTGTGTATTAATTTAGCCACTCCAGGCTTTTTATGTTTATTGGCATATGCAAAACAATTATTGATATAGCTGAATGTTGGTGTCTTATTTCTTATTTGTCTTCTGGTTGACATTATTTTGTTGTTATTATTATTATTTTGATTTTCTTCTTGTCATTCTTCTATAACCACTTTCCTACTTTCCCTTGAGGAGCTCTGGTAGCATAGTGCCTAAGGCACTTGACTGCTAACCGGAAGGCTGGTGGTTCAAACCCACCAGCCACTCCTCGAAAGGAAGGTTGGGCAATCTACTTCCATAATGATACTGCTTCGGCAACCAAAGGAGGGGTCGCTATGAGTCGAGTCTGACTCGACGGCACATAAGAACAACACCACCACTTTCCCTTGAATTATTTAAATATCTTTAAAATTTTATTTTAATTTATGGATTTTTAGATATAATCCTTTTTAGATATAAATATTTAGATATAATCCTTTATTTTTAGTAACTGCTATAGATATTACTGGGAAGTCTGGTAGCATAGTTGACTGCTAAGGCACTTGACTGCTAATCAGAAGGCTGGCGGTTCAAATGCACCAGCCACTTCTCAGAAGGAAGATGGGGCAATCTACTTCCATAGAGATACTGCCTTGGAAACCCAAGGAGGGGTTGCTATGAGTCGGGTACAACTCGATGGCACATAACAACAACAACAACAACAACGTAGATATTACTGTATATGTCTTAACTTTTTACAATCCATTTGGAGTTAACACTGCCACTTCAACTGAAATATTGAAACATCTTGCCATATTTGTTTCTCCCTTTCCCACATATTTTCCATAATTGTCATATATATTATATCTACATTATTGTAAACATAAGAAAATGTATTATATATATTTTACTTTCAGCAACGCTTTGAATTTATAATAAATAATAATTTTTTTTTAATGTTTACTATGCTTTTATTGGGAGCTCTGGTAGCATAGTGGCTAAGGCACTTGACTGCTAACCAGAAGGCTGGCAGTTCAAACCCACCAGCCACTTCTTGGAAGGAAGATGGGGCAATCTACTCCTGTAGTGATACTGCCTCGGAAACCCAAGGAGGGGTCGCTATGAGTCGGGTCTGACTTGACGGCACACAAAAACAACAACAACATGCTTTTATTGTTCATACAGATTCAAGTTTTTCTCCTATATTATTTCCCCTATGGCCCTGAGAATTTCTGATAGCAATTCTTACATACAGGTCTACTTTCAATGAATCCCAGCTTCTGAAAATATTTTTATTTCATCTGTTTTCTTAAATTATATTTTTACTAGATATAAAATTTTGGGTTGGTAAGTTTCTTTCTTCGTTATGATCATTATTGTCTTTCGGCACTTTTTTATTTATTATTTTCCATTTACCTCCTGAGATTTTTTATCGTTTCATTTAGTATAAGCTTATTTCTTATATGTTTTTGAGCATAATTAACATAGCTTCTATTTAGTTCTTGTTTTATAATTCTAATACCTGTGCCATATAAAAGTTGTTTTCTGTTGACTTTCTTTCTGCTTGAAATGAACACATTTTCTTGAATCGTTATCCTCAAATGTTAAATAATTTTAGACTGTGTCCTGGTCATTATAAATGTTAGACTGTTGAGGTCCTAGATGCTGTTATATACCTCTGATGGATGTGAACATTTTTATTTTTGTTTCAGATGACAATAAAGTTGGTTAGTGTCAAACTACAAAAAGTGTCTTGGTAGCTGCTCAAAGTTCAATTCAGTTATTTTAGCCTCAGCTGCAAGCTGATTTGATTGTGTGTGGTTCCAGGCTCAGCTAGACTTTTGGCCAGAATTTATACACAGACTTAGACTATCCTTCTCTGACTCGTTTCTTTCAAGGATTTCTTCCTCATCTTCTATCCTTAGTTCTGTCCTGTAGTTCTTCCCAACAGAAAGAGATTAGGATTTTAAAATGAGTTTTAGTTGACCTGCACCATTCTGAATAAGCGGTCTACCCTCAGGCTAAAGCTGCATTAACAGGAACAACTGATGCTTGCTCCTTCTCCTAAATTTTGACCCACTTTCAAAATTTATTCTGTCAGGGATTGTGTGTGTGTGTGTGTGTGTGTCGTGTGCCCAGAAATCATCATTGTTATTACCAGCATGATAATCTGTCTGTTAGGAACTGTTCTACCATATTAGCAGAGAAACTTTATGTATCATTTTTTTGGCAGGAAAAAAAATTATCAGATCCATATAAGGTGTTTTCCAAAATGACTAAGTAAATTTTGAAAAACCTGTATGAGTTTATATGTTCATTCATTTTTTTTTTCAATTGTAAATGTCATTAATTTTTAAGCAAATATTTGTTAAGTATACGTTCCTGTCAGGTACTGTAATAATAGAAAGCAAATTTTAATATCATCCCTTATCTCAGAAACACAACAGTTAAAAAATTACATCCAACATAGATATTTTAAGCTCACGTATTTTAAATGCAATTCTATATCCAAGGCTTTCAATGAACATAGTAGCATTTATACACATATTATTACAATGTACTTATTACCAGAAATAGCCCTTCTTTGTAAGCTTTAAAGTAATTCTAGTGAAACAAATATTAAGGTGATAAAATCAAGTATATTTCAAGATCTGAAGTGATATGTACTTTACTTTAGTCTTTTTCTACAACTAATTTCAGCAAACAATTTAATAAAGAATCTATTTCCTTCTCAACCTTTCTCTTTTTTGTCAATTCCCCCTTCTTTCCTTTCTATATTCTTTTCTACAGCAAATATCTTCTGAGGACTTATTAAATATCAGGCATATTCCATTGCAGTGAAGATGGAAGACTAATACATCAAGCAAATGAACTTATATTGTATAACAGAGACAAACAATGAAGAGAAATATTAGCTACTAATGAGTGCATTAATGAAGAAATACAATGTATATAGAATAATGCAATGATTTCTTCATGTTGAGAGGTCAGGGTAATTCTTTCTGAGCAGGTGAAATTTAAACAGAACCTGAATCATAAGATGAAGCTGATAGTGACAAAGATAGAGGCCATTCAAAACAGATGGAACAACCAGTTCAGTGGCCATAGGAAACAAAAAGCATGGAGTGATCTAAGAACTGATTGAGGGAGAAGGAGCAAGGTGGCAGCTTAGTTAGGCATACCATGCCATCTCTTGGCAACAAAGATGCAAACACCAAGTGAAAATGATATAGATGACAGTCTTGGAACTCTGAGCAGCAGAGAGAGGGATGAAGAACTTGATTGAAGACCGAATAAATGTAAAGAGAAACTAGATGAAAACAGTGTGGCCATCTTGTACAAAGCAGGTAACATCCCCACTGAGCAGCATACGAAGGCAACTTCATGGAATCGCCAGTAGAAGATAGAGACACAGTGCAGACCACGCTAGAGTGCAGTAAGGTACCATCTGCACTTCTCATAATGAATAGTGGAGCTCCTAGTTCCTTCAAACAACAACCACCCAGCTGCAACATCACATATCTCATACCAAAATAGTTCTGGCAGGCTGACTTCACATGCATTGAAACACCTTGATACCTATGATTTACAGAGATGTCAATTTGTGTGTGCACAGAGGGCCTATCTTGTTCATTTTTCAAGAACT
This sequence comes from Orycteropus afer afer, assembly GCF_000298275.1. Classification (NCBI taxonomy): domain Eukaryota; kingdom Metazoa; phylum Chordata; class Mammalia; order Tubulidentata; family Orycteropodidae; genus Orycteropus; species Orycteropus afer. Next base: position 1,022,493 of record NW_006921748.1, read on the forward strand.
CCCTCAGAACAGCTATGGAGATGTCCTGCCCTGACCTCCAGAGGATGTGCTAGCTTCTAATATGAACCCAAAGGACTCCATGGTACCATAAAGGCTGTGAAGGAAATCTGACCACCCAACACTTATCACCCAATATCAGGGAAAAAACAAAACAAAACAAAACAAAACAACAACAACAAAAAAACTACTCTTCAAGTTTACTCACTTTAATGCCTTGGAGACAAAAGACAAAAACTAATCATATGAAGGAAAAGGATCAGATGGCTCTAATATTTGAGGAAAATAAAGGAGCAGAAAATCCTCCTGAGAAAAGTAACATAATAGGTCTACCTGATAAGTAATTCAAAAGACACCTGTAGGATCCTCAAAGAGATTAAGGAAAACACAGACAAAAAAGATAAAACTTGAGAAGAACTCAGGAAAACAATGTTGCTGTTGTTGTGTGCCATTGAGTCGGACCCGACTCATAGCGACCCCTCCTTGGGTTTCTGAGGTAGTATCACTACAGAAGTAGATTGCTCCATCTTCCTTCCAAGGAGTGGCTGGTGGGTTTGAACAACCAGCCTTCTGGTTAGCAGTCAAGTGTCTTAGGCACTACACTACCAGAGCTCCTATAAACAGGAAAACAATACAAGAACAAAATACCAAAATAAACAGTTAATTAGAAACCATACAAAAACCATAACTAGAAAACCAAAATATTAGCAATAATATATCAGAAATAGATAACTTGATGGAAAAAAAAAAAAAGAAAGTAGATAACTCAGTGGAAAAACAGAAGTGGAATTGAATCAATAGAAGAGGGAATTAGTGAAATAAAGAACAAATCGAATGATACTAATCTATTTGAGGGACAATCAGATAAAAGAATGAAGTGAAGAGAGCCTAAGAGGTATGTGGGAACTATGAAGAGGAAACATTTTTCCATAATTGAAATTCCAGAAAAAAGGATTAGAGAAAAACACAGCAAGAGAATTTTTGAAGATTTCTTGACAGGAAACTCCCTTAATATCATGAAAGGCAAGAAAAGTTCCATTAAAGAAGCTGAATGAACCCCATATAGGATATATCCCAAAAGAAAGTCATCAAGACATATCATAATCAAACTTTCCAAAACTAAAGCCAAAGGAAGAATTCTGAGAGCAGCTCACTAAAAAAGAGAAATATTCCCTACAAAGGAACACCAATAATTAGCACTAAGTGCTAATTTCATGGCAGAAACATGAAGATGAGAATGCAGAAGGATGACATATATAAAACCCTGAAAGTAAGCAATTGCCAACCAAGAATAATATATCCAGCAAATTGTCTTTCTGATACAATGGCAAAACTAGGACATTTGCAGATAAACAGAAATTGAAGGAATTTGTGAAAAAACAGACAAGATTTACAAGATATGTTAAATGGAGTCCTTTGGACAGAGAACCAAATATACCAGGCTACCACCTGAAATAATGACACACAATAGTGTCACCCTGATACTAACCCAGATAAAGAAATCTCAAAAGTTATATAAAGTCTAAAAACTGAAAACAGGGAGCCAGAGCTGTCAATCTGTAAATGAAGACAACTTCAAGACAGAAAGGAGGAATAAATTGTACAGTTATAGAAGATCCATATAGAGAAGAAATCAAGTCAATATCAAGATATAACAGACTGTTTTAAACTTATGAAGATAAGGATATATTTTAGAGTAACCATAAATAAAATTAATCAATCCACTCCCTAAAATGAAGAACAAAACCTCAAAGGCTCAGTTAAAAAAAAAAAAAAAAATCAACAACAGATATGAAAAGATTATACATAAACAAAAATAACTCAGCACAGAAAATTAGTGAACAATGAACCCATTAACACCACACATACACACAAAAAAAGCATAACAAAATGCCAACAGTCAATTCACACCTACCAAAAATCACACTTATTGTAAATGGTTTAATTACACCAGTCAAGAAACAGAGCAGCATGTGAATAAAAACATGACCCATTAATATGTTGCCTGTTGCTTATAAGAGACACACTTTAGACATGAAGACATAAATACCTTAAAAACTAAAGAATGGAATAGATATATCACGCAAACAGTAACCAAAAGGGAACAAAAGTGACATGGCAGTAATCTCTGAAAAAATAGACTTTAAGTCAAAGTATATTATAAGAGACATAAAAAGGTCACTATATAATGATTAAAAAGTCAATCATCAAGAGAACATAACCATAATAAATATTTACACACCCAATGACAGAGCAACAAAATACATAACATAATCTTTAACAGAATATAACAGATCATAACAATATGATGAAAAATTATTCTCCAACAAATTAAAAAACTTAGAAGAAAAGGAAAAATTTCTAGAAAGACATTCACTAACTCACTGCTTTCGAGTTGGATCTGTCTCATAGCAACCTCTCCTTGAGTTTCCGAGGTGGTGTCACTACGGCAGTAGATTGCCCAGTCTTCTTTCTGAGGAGTGTCTAGTGGGTTTGAATTGTCAGCCTTCTGGTTAGCAGGCAAATGCCTTAGGCACTATGCCACCAGAGACCCTAGAAACTGTTTACCTAAAACTCCAAACCAAACTCACTGCCATTGAGTCGATTCCAACTCATAGTGACCCCCGTTGGGTTTCTGAGGCAGTAAAGCTTTACAAAAGTAGATTGTCTCATCTTCCTTTCATGGAGTAGCTGGTGGGTTTGAACCACCAACTTTCTGGTTAGCAGTCAAATGCTTTGGGCACTGTGCCATCAGAGCTCCTTAACTAACACAAAAAAAGATAGAAAATTTGAACAGACCCATTATAAAAGAAGAAACTTAAGAAATCATAAATAGAAAACCTCCAACAAAATAAAATCTCCAGCCTAGGTGAATTCACTGGGTAATTCTACAGAGCTTTCAGAGAATTGCTGAACCAATTCTACTCAAACTATTCCAGAAACTAGAGAAAGAATGATTAGTCCTTAATTCGTTCTATGAAGCCAGCATAACCATCATACCAAAGTCAGGCAAAATATAAAGGTATATTTATGCCACACAAAAAAAGAAAATTAGAGATAAATATCCCTCCTGTTTAGACACAAAGTTTTTTAAAAAAATCTAGCTGACATAATTCAGCAGCATATTGATAAATAAATAACTAAATAAAACATCATGATCAAGTGGGAGTCATATAAGGGATGCAAGGATAGTTCATTATCAGAGCATCGATATCACTCACCCACTCACTCACTCACTGCCATCGAGTTGGATCTGACTCATGACGACCTCTCCTTGGTGATCATCTTAATTGATGCAAAAAAGGTATTCAATAAAATCTAACATCCTTTCCTGATAAAAATGCTCAGCATAACACGGATAGAGGGAAAATTGTCAACATAATTAATGGCATATATGCCATAAGCAACAGACAACATTACTCTCAATAGAGATAGACTGAGAGTATTCTCCTTGGGAATGAAAATGAGACAAGTATGCCTTTATTATGACCCTTATTAATATTATGAAAGTTCTAGCTAGACAGTGAAGAAAGAAATGGAAATAAAGAGTATCCAAATTGGAAAGGAGTAAGTAAACTCTTCTTATTCACAGATGACATCATTGTATATATAGAAAAATCACTGAGACTCCACAAATATTTTATTGGAATTAATAGGCTTCAACAAAGTGGCAAAGTATAAAATAAACACACACACACACAAATAACCTGGGTTTCTCTACACTAAAAAGGAGGCCTCTGGAAAGGAAGTTCAGAAATCAATACCATTTACCCAAAAGGATAAATCTAACCAGAGATGTAAAAGTCTTGCACAAGGAAAACTATAAAGCACTATTGCAAGAAACTTTAAGTGATCTACATAATTGAAAAAAAATTTCTAGGCTCAAGGATTATAATACTTCACATTGTGAAAATGTCAACATTATCAAAAGTGATATATAGATATAATACAACCCCAATCCAAATTCAAACAACATTCTTTAATGAAATGAAAACTAATCTCCAACTTTATTTGTAAAGGTAAGAGGCTCTTGATAGTGAAAGCAATATTAAGAAGAAAAACAAAGTAGGTGGCCTCATACTTTCTGATCTCAAAACCTATTATAGAGCCGCAGTAATCAAAACAGCCTGGTACTGGTTCAATGACAGACATATCGGCCAATGGAACAGAACTGAAAGTCCAGAAGTAAATTTATCCATCTATTGGCAGCTTACCTTCAACAAAGGGTCAAATTCTATTCAATGAGGAAGAAACAGTCTCTAACAAACAATGTTGGCAAAAGTGGTTATCCATTTGCAAATAAATAAATACATGAATAAAAATGAAACAGGATTCATACCTCTCACCATGCACAAAACTCACTCAAAATGAATTAAAGACCTAAATGTTAAAGCTAAAACTATAAAGTCCCTGGAAGATAACTGTGGTGGTTATGTTTGTGTGTCAACTTGTCCAGTCCTGGTAGAGTGTTTGGGCAGCTGGATGTAGTATTCCCCATGATGAGACTGGTAATCAACTCCATGGTGGAATCTACTGTGAACAGCTGAGCAGCTGCCTTAGGGAATGTGGTCTGGTTCCTGAATATGAGCAGAAGCCTTGGGGAATGGTCTCCAACTTACAGCGTGCTTGGAACCTGCATGTAGCAGCATCATAGTTCAGCAGCCTGTCATTCTCTGCCAACCTTGGGACTTACAAAAGACTTGAATTATGGTCTGCCATGTGGTTTGGTAACATCAGGACTGTGCCTTTTAATTTGTTGACTTTGGGCTTGCTAGCCTCAGTAGCCAGTAGCTGCCTGAGTGAAGATACACCTCTAGCTTCAGAGGCCCAAGGTCAAGAGGCTTTCACCCAGCCCCTAGAGCCTGGCACTTTGAACTGGGACTTATAGCTTCCTGAGCTGTAAGAGAATAAACTCCTCTTTGTTAAGACCATCCCATTTGTGGTATATTCCTGTAAGAGCAGCACTAGGTAACCAGAACAATAATACAGGAACAAAACTGGGGATCTAATTTTCAGCATTGTTGTTGTTAGGTGCTGTTACGTTGGCTCTGACTCATGGCGACACTATGTACAACAGAACAAAACACTGCCTGGTCCTGTGCCAGCCTCACAATCTTTGCTATACCTGAGCTTATCACTGCAGCCCTTGTGTCACTTTTCAGAATTAGTAGCCTATTAAACACAATTGCAAATGCATGAACAGCAGATGATAATTTAGATAATTAGGAGCTCTGGTGGTTTAGTGCCTAAGACATTTGACTGCTAACCAGAAGGCTGGAGATTCAAACCCACCAGAACCACAGATGATAATTTAGATAATTAGGACATCTTAAAAATTAAATACTTATGCTCATTAAAAGACTTTACCAGAAGAGTAAAAAGAGAACCTACAGAGTAGGAAATGATTTTTGGCAATGACCTATCTAACAAGGGTTTTATTTCTAAAATATATAGAAAATGTCAACAACTGAGCAATAAAATGACAAACAACCCAATCAAAAAGTGAGCAAAGTACATGAACAGACATGTCACCAAAGAAGACATACTGATGACCAAAAAATTTCATAAAAGATGCTCATGATCATTAACCATTGTTGTTGTTGTTGTTATTTGCCATCAGTCAAACCCTACTCATAGCAACCCCTCCTTGGGTTTCCAAGGCAGTATCACTACAGAAGTAGATTGTCCAACCTTCCTTCTGAGGAGTGGCTAGAGGGTTTGAACCACTAGCCTTCTGGTTAGCAATCAAGTGCCTTAGGCAATATATTACCAGAGCTCCTTCATTAGCCATTAGAAAGATGTAAATCAAAATTACAAGAAACCATCCCATGTCTGTAAAAATAACAATGCTGATGAGGCTGCAGGGAGATTGGAACTCAAACACTGCTGATGGGACAATACAGCGGTCCACCCACTGTGGAAAATGTCATGGAGCTTTCTCAACAAGATAGAAATAGGAATGTCTTATGTTTCAGGAATCCCACTCCAAGGTATATATCCAAGAGATATAAAAGCAGTAACCCAAATAGACACAGACACACACCAATGTTCATTGCAGCATTATTTACAATAGCGAAAAGATGGAAACAACCTAAATACCCATCAATGGATGAATGGATAAACAAACTATTGTATATTCATACAATGAAGTACCATACAACCATAAAGAATAATGAGAAGTTCACAAAACATCTTATAGTATGCATGAATCTGGAGGCAACTATCCTGAGTGAAATAGGTCAATCATAGAAGGACAAATGTTGAATGGTTCCACTATTATAAAATGTAATAGGTATATTAAAAAAATGTTTTTTGGTGGTTATCGAGAATGGAAGCAGAAGTGAGGAAGAATCACTATATTGTAGACATTTGTTATTTTGGTGATGGGAATGAGATTAACAAATAAAGATGAGGTCAAAAGGAAAGGAAGCAAGGAAGAAAGGAAGGAGAAGAAGGAGGGACGGAGAGAGGAAAGAAGGAGAGAAGGAAAGGAAAGAACTGAATGAGGATCAGATTGATTCTGACTGGACAGGAACCAGAAAAGAGATGAGGTGAAGTAAAGACGAAATTAAGAAAATAATCATCACCTGACCATGTAGACCAGTGTGATCCCAGGTGTGAATTTACATTTTACTCCAATGCTAACAAGATATTTTTGGAAGTTTTTAAGCATAGAAAAAAGCACTGCCTGATTTAAAATTGTAAAATAATCATGTCACCTATGTGTGGAATAGGAAGCTCTGACAGCTCAGTGCTTAAGGCATTTGACTGCTAGCCAGAAGGTTGGTGGTTCGAACCCATCAGCCGTTCCACGGAAGGAGCATTGGGCAACATGCCATACAAATCTACAGCCTCAGAAACCAAATGGGGGTCAGTATGAGTCAGAATGGACTCAATGGCAGTGCTTTTTTTTTTTTTTTTTTTATGTAGAGTAATTTAAAGAATCAAGCAAAAGTTAAAGAGCAAATCTAACGAAAAGACCATTGAAATAGCTCAAGAGATGGTGTTAGATTGAACTAAGATTGCCATAGAGAAGACATAAAAATGGAGTGATATTAAGTTGTAATTTACAGGAAAGTGATATGGGCTCAGTAATAAAGTGATTAAAAGAGATAAAAGAAAAAGTACAATAAAGGATTATACTTAGATTTTTGTCTCAAGAAAATTATTGAATAGTGATGTCATTTTTTTTTAAAATAGAGCAGATGGGGGAGAATAAGATTGTATGGGGTTATCAGTTCTTTTTCAATCACGTTAAGCTTGAGACACCTTTGTTGTTGTTGTTAAGTGCCGTCAAGTCATTTCCGACTCATAGCGACCCCATGCACAGCAGAAAGAAACACTGCCCGAACCCGTGCCAGCCCCACAATCCCTGCTATACATGAGCCCATCATCGCAGCCACCATATCAATCCATCTCGTTGAAGGCCTCCCCCTCTTTCATTGACCCTCCACCCTACCAAGCATGACATCCTTCTCCAGGGAATGGTCCCTTCTTACAACATGAC
>NW_006921748.1:1031894-1034429 GCF_000298275.1 Orycteropus afer afer
ATAATTCATCTGGCTTTCAGTCATTGGTGTTCAATGCATCAAATCTATTCTTTAGATGATCTCTAAATTCAGGAGGGATATATTCAAGATCATACTTTGACTCTCTTGGACACCTTATGGACACCTAAATGGAGACACCAAGCAGATGAAACAGCAAATAATTGTGCAAATATAGAGGAGTGCTTGGAACTAAACATATAGGTTTGAGTGTTATGAATATAACTGGTACTTAAAGCAGATTATAGTTGACATTTCCTAGTAAATTAATGAATATATTAAACTGATTGTGTGTCAAGATTAAGCCCTGAGACATGTCAATATTTAGGGATATATTTCAGGAGAATTACTGATTAAAGGAGATTTTTTTAGAAAAAGTAATTACTAAGATAAAAGAAAATCAAGAGAATGCACTATCACAGATTCCAGAGGGGGGAAAAAAAAAGGATTCAAGAATAAGTGAAAGATGAACTATTTTTTACGTTACTGAGTGGTCAATTGAACTAAGAGAAATGGCCACTGATATGGGCAATAAGATACCTGTTGGGACTTTCATAAAACCAGTTCCAATGCCATAGAGGGAATATCAACTATTTAGAATAGGTTGAGGAGAGAAGGTAATGAATGAAAAAGATGGAAGAGGAGACAGATTTTAGATGACTCTGTCAAGAATTTTTCTGTATGAGGAAGCAAAGAAGATGGCAATGGGTGGAAGGTGAGTGTGTGTGTTTAGAGGAGGTTTTAGTTTTTCTTTCTTCTCTTATTTTTATTTCTCTCTCTTCTTTCCTTTCTTCTTTTATTTTTTAAAATGCATTTTATTGAAATCTAATTTATGTACAGTGAAATACACAAAACTAAAGTGACATAGGACAACGCATATTTTTTTTTGGCATCGTCCTTTTTTTTTTTTTTTTTACCAAAGATACCAGAGTGCTTGCATGCTCTTTGAAAAGTGATTATGGCTAACGTGGTGACAGTGGTAATGCTGAAGTAAGAAGGATAATTACAGGAACAAAAAAAATTGAAGGTGGAAGGACATGGAATAGAATCTGAAGTATAAGATGGAGCATGGTCATTTAGAGAAGCATGGTCATTCACAGAAGCATGGTCATTCATTAATTTGTCCCCATAACACATGCTATGCTTTCAAGTTTTAGAATCTGATTGAATTAGGTTATGGTTATCCTGTGTTTTGTCTTATACTTTCCAGAATTCTCTCTTTAAGAAAGAAATGCTCAATATATGGCATAAATAGACTGTCAAGCATAACCCAAAATGCACAAGTAGCAGAAGAGAAACTAGATGAATGGGACCTTCTAAAAATTAAACTTTTATGCTCTTCCAACTTCTCCAAAAGAGTCAAAAGAGAACCTACAGATTTGGAAGAAAAAAATTTGGCAATGATATATCAGACAAGCTTCTTACCTCTAGAATTTATAGAAAACTCCAACACCTCAATAACAAAAAGACAAATAATCTGATTGAAAAATGGGCACAAGACATGAATAGACACTTCACCATGCAAGATATTCAGGCAGCCAACAAACATATGAAGAAATGCTCACGATCATTAGCTATTAAGAGATGCAAATCAAAACAACAATGAGACGCTATCTTGCCCCAGCACTAGTAGCAAAGTTCAACAAGACAGAAAATAGCAAATTCTGGAAAGGATGCAGAGAAATTGGGACTCTCATACACTTCTGGTGGGACTGTAAAATGGTACAACCATTGTGGAAAGCAGTATGGCAATTCCTTAAAAATCTGGAATTGGAAATACCATTTGACCCAGCTATTCCATTACTAGGTATATATCCTAAAGAAGTGAGAGCCATGACAAGAACAGGCCCGTGTTCATTGCAGCACTATTTATAATAGCCAAAAGATGGAAACAACCTAGATGTCCATCAACTGAAGAATGGATAACCAAACTATGGTACAAACACACAATGCAACCCTAAACAATAATGTAGAATCTGCAAAACACTGCATAACATGTATGAACTTGGAGGACATTATGCTGAGTGAAATAAGTCAATTACAGAAGGACAAATATTGTATTTAGTCTGTTATTTTATAAGTCAAGGAAAGGCTTATCTATGGAAGGAAATTTTCATTGTTGGTTACCAGGATGGAAGGGGAGGGTATGGACCAGTTAGATAGGCAGAGATAAGTATTGATTTGGATGAAGAGAAGGGCAGTGTACCAAATGTGAGTGATCAACATGGTGGCATTGAGGAAGATAAAGACATAGAGAGGTAAGTGGGAGGTGCAGACAACAAAGATGAACCCCTTTTCACATACGGTACTGCATTGTCAGTGAAGGCAAACATGAGTATATGGGTGGATAGATGGGTGGACAGACTGAACTATTAGGTATATCTATGCAGCAAGGAGTGAATCCAAGACCAAGTACAGGGTTGAAAAACAATGGTTCTACAAGAGTATTTGTATTTCTGTAAGAATTCCCAGGTATATAGTAGAGCTGATGAGGGACAAGTTTGTAGTCACTTCTAGGTCACAGCCACCTACCCAGAG
>NW_006921748.1:1034529-1038886 GCF_000298275.1 Orycteropus afer afer
ACATCAAGCTCAATTGGCATAACATACTACACAAAACATTGTTCCACCTCCTACTTTGGTGAGTAGTGACTGGGATCTTAAAAGCTTGCAAGCAGTCATCTGGATGCAATGATGGGTCTCTCCTCATCCAGAGCAAAGAAGAGTGGAGAAAACCAAAGATTCACGGAAACAATTAGTCCTAGCGACTGGTACACCATCTGATCTGCAGGCTATACGACTATGAGACTAGAAGAACTAGTTGGTGCCCGGCTACCACTGTCAACCTCTCAGAGGGGGATCTCTGTAGGAGATCCTGGATAGAGAGGAAGAACATTGTGGAACAAAACTCAAAATCATTTGGAATAAAAAGGAGGGATGAGGTTTTCTCTGATAGAGCCTGGTGGAACCACTGAGAGTATGGCCTGTAGCTGCCCTTCAGGTCTGGAATTGAACTCACACCTATGGCTTCCAGCCAAACTAAAGACAAGCATATGAGTTGAACATTTATCTGAGGTATAAACACTCCTTGGAGAGAACAATCATGGGAGAAAAAAGGGCTGTTTATGCACAGGGAGACAGCTCTGGGGCAGGAGTGCATGGAGGGATGGACACATTGAAGAGGTAACTACTGGGAGGAATTGGGAGGGGAGCTGTTGCATTGGGGTTAATTGTAGTCAATGTCATGAGACAAAGTGTATGTGAAATGCTGTATGGAAAGTGAATTTGCTCTGTAAACTCTTACCTGAATCACAATTAAAGAAAGAAAGAAAGAAAGAAGCACTTGTTCCCACAGATGTTGGGAGAGTTAATGGCTGGCAGTTTTCAGCTGAGACTCATTCTATGAATTGCCCTGGGATGAAGATATCACCCTTATCCAAGATTTTCTCCCTTTCCTGTGGGCATACTGCATCCAATGACTCATCAAAAGCCTACATAATTTTCCCCGTATCTGCACAACTCTGGGGAAAAAAAATCCTATTTCCAGAGTTCCATCTAAAGTCTTCCTTATGACTGTGTTCCAGACTTTTTCCAAATCCTGGTCCCTTCACTCACCCACAGGTGTTGATCCTGTGAGCACTCCCTAGTAATCTTACTATATTAAAGTCTCCATTTCAGAGTCTGTTCCCTTAAAAGCTAATCTATGATATTAGGTATCAGCAAAGAGCTACAAATAAAAGAAGTCTCAAAATTCTGATTTTAGGGAAGCTGTCCATCTGGCAGCAAAAGCCCCATCATTTACAACACTTATAAGTGCCGGTAGCTTCTGGCATGAAGTGGTTAGTTCTTTAAATTTTCATAAGTGTTAAGCTGAGAAAGTGTACTTGTAGAAGGGAGTGCACTAGCAGTGATTGAAAATTATGGGGAAATGATAATTATAAGGGTCATGGAATTAGATGGCTAGTACTGGTTGGGGGGAATTATGCCTTGGAGAAAGTTAATGAAAGCTGCGGGTGATACATCACCAATTAAAGACTAAGTGTAAAACTGAGGTAGCATCCTTATCAGAGTAGGAGAAAAGGTTGAAGATCAAGTATAAGCATAATTATAATTGTATTAGAGAGAAGTAATAGGACCACGAGAATGAGATGTGGACATCTGAATCAATGCACTCAAACTTGCTGAACCCTCAGATTCCTCTGAACCTTTTGGGTTGTTGAAGTGATCTACTCCTCTCTGTCTAAGGCTTGCACTCTTCTCCTACCTGAAAATGATGCCAAGGCTTTTGCATTTCAATAAAGCAAGACCTCACCTCACTTCTCTTTTTGTCCAACTAGCATTAAATCACTACATAAGTCATCCAAAGGGTTTTTTTTTTTTGAAAGAGACTGTATCATGATGGAGCTGCAGAATTAGCTTCCATATAACAGGAGTCCAGGAAAGAATACATGGGACAGATCCTGAGGGTGATGATACAGTGGGGTAAACATAAGGCTGGATATGGGAGATTTTATTGATATGGAAAGACTTTTTCACAATTTATGGTTTAATTCCTTGGAAGGGATCCTGATAAATAATGCTAATATATTACTGGGAGCTCTGGTAGCATAGTGGCTAAGACACTTGCCTGCTAACCAGAAGGCTGGCGGTTCAAACCCACCAGCCACTCCTCGGAAGGAAGGTTGGGCAATCCTACTTCCGTAGTAATACTGCCTCAGAAACCCAAGGAGGGGTCGCTATGAGTCAGGGCCGACTCGACGGCACATAACAACAACAACAACAACAATATATTACTAGGATGGGTTTTAGAAACTTGGGAGAAAAAAAAACATCCATACTACATGATATAGGACTGTAACCATATGGATGAGGAAGAGATTAATAGGATCAAATGTTGGATATACTTTAATTATCCCAAACAATAGGAACAAGATCGAGGGCTTACAATGTGTAAGCAATGTATGACTATTATTTTTTTTTTTAATTTATAGTTTTATTTTATCAAAGTTATATATATGAGGTGCTTTTCTTTTTTGCTTTTTTCTCCCCAATATCAAAATACCTAAAAAATAAAAGAGAAGGAGCCTTGTGACCAATGATTAGGTACTCATTTGAGAATTGACAGTCTTTCAGTTCGAACCCACCTGGTGGTTCTGATGGAGAAAACCTGGCGATTTGCTTCTGTAAAGATTATAAAGCTCACTGCCGTCGAGTCAAATCCAACTCACAGTGACCTCTCTTTGGGTTTCTGAGGCGCCATCTCTACAGAAGTAGATCTCCCATTCTTCCTTCCAAAGAGTGGCTGGTGGGTTTGAACAACCAGCCTTTTGGTGCTTTAAGCACTATGCCAAATAAAACCCTGTGGAACAGTCTATTCCGTCATATGGGGTCACTGTGAATGAGAATTGACTCAATCACACCCAGGAATAACAATAACAGCAAAAACAAATAAAGTTGGAAAATCCTCCAGATGCACGTTCTGTGCAGGAGGACCTGGAAAGATGTACTCTCTACCAAAGCACCAAGGAGTGAACAAGTGATAATGACCTCTGCATCCTTGAGTACTTCAGTGAAGCTTGCAAACTGCTACTGAGAGGAATAATAAACAATATTCAAATGTCAGCCTCATTCAAATATTGTATGTAGCTTTGGAAACAAAGGAAAGAGAGGATGAAACTAACATCCTAGAATTTTGGCTTAAGTAACTCACCATATGGTGATGTCATTTCCTAAGATGGATATAGTAAAGAGATGCATGTTGTGGGGAGGGACAGGCAAGAGTTTTATTTACTAAGCTTGAGAAGCCTGATAGACATTTTGTAGAGATACTAAGTAGTTGGATATATCCTCCTACAAGTTAGGGGAGAAAGCAGAACTAGAAATAATGAGTCAGGAGCGATCTGTGTCTTGAAATTATATATTATCAAGGCATTATATCTTAATTTCATCACTTTTATTGGCTCAATATTCATGTGAATACAACAAAATTGATTGTGTCATGGTATACCATCTCATCACCAACCTCGTTTCTACTCTTATCCTTGTGACAATCATTATGGAAAAACACGCAAGAGATACCCAAAAAAGGACACATGAAAGAGTCACTAAGGTTCAGGAATTTGACAAATGCCAGTAGTTATACTCCTCAAGTCTCTTGCTGGGATACTGTATATGTTCTTGTAACCATTTCCATACTTTTGTTTGCAAGAATAGAATCCACTAAACACTCATTTTGTTCCCTTGAATGTAAGAATAAATAATTTGCTATAGCAAAGGCAATCTCTTGAATAATTTATTTTGGAAGAATCAGCATAAAGCCAGTCCTTATCAGGTGGAGGTTAAGGATGTCCCTAATATCCACATTTTCCAAACTGCTGTACCAATCCATCATCTTTAACATCAACTTCTCCCCCTCCCCTCAGTACTCTACCTCCTGTCTTAGGGTTCCATATTGCACTGTAATGTCTCACAGAACTCACAAACTTGCAAGAAAATGGCTCACGTGGTGAAGGCTGGCAAGTCCCAAAATCATGGGTCAGGCATCAGTCTGGAGGATTCTCCTCACTCATGTAGTGGCAGGGGCTGAGAAACCCAAATTAGTAGGTCTGAGGACTGGTGGCTGTCTCAGGTCCCAAGAACTCGGGATGAGATGTTGACAAACTAGATGCAGGATCTAGAGAAACACAGTGAGTTTTCCCAGAATATTCACATATTTACTCTCAGAGAACTTACTCAAGATATATCTCACCCTAATTCAGCCTCATCAATGCAAATGACAAGTCACCCCAAAATGGTACCATGACCACAGGCTCTAAAATTCATTACAAAATGGAAGAGTAGGAGGGCCATATTAAGTAATTCACTGCACTCAGCAATATACATGTTGTTGTTGTTGTGTGTCATCTAGTAGGACCCAACTCATAGCGACCCCTCCCTGGGT
>NW_006921748.1:1038986-1043202 GCF_000298275.1 Orycteropus afer afer
CCAGCCTTCTGGTTAGCAGTCAAGTGCCTTAGGCACTAAGCTACAAGAGCTCCCTAGCAATATACATAGAGGGTAGGAATACAAGATGTAGTGTTCCAAAGAATGATTTTTGAAACCAGTAACATTCTATATTAGTAGTGACCATGGTCACAAAACTTACTTTCTGAAGCTAAGTTTACTTATTTGTTAAAAGGTATGTTGTTGTTCCTGTTAAGTGCTGTCGAGTCGGACTTGACTCATAGTGACCTCTCCTTGGGTTTCCCAGGCAATATCACTACAGAAGTAGATTGCTCCATCTTCCTTCTGAAGAGTGGCTGGTGGGTTTGAACCACCAGCCTTCTGGTTAGCAGTCAAGTGCCTTAGGCACTATACTACCAGAGCTCCTAAAAAATATGAATAGTAGCTGTTAAAATAGAAAGTTGTTAGGATTAAATGAGATAAATATCACACTGAAATATTGTTAGGTACTTTTGATTATTTTCTGTGACATTATTCAAAAATAATCCTTACATTATGGTCACACTTTGTATTATCTCTTTATTTTCTTACAAATATTTCTTATTCTCTTACCACACAAAAATTGATATTTCATATTCTCTTACCACACAAAAATTGAATTCTACATTTTTAATTATATATGAATTATAATAATGTCATACAGATTAACTTAATCTCAGATTGACTGGGATTTTGTGATAATTCAGACAGTGGTACACTGGAATTTACTTCTTTGGCAAGGAACAGAAGTATGTCCTAAGCAAATGAATAATATAAAGAATACTAAAAAAAGAAAATTTAAGGTGTTTATGAGAACAAATACTTAAAATTCTTTAATTATTCCAACCAATAGGAATAAGATTGAAGGCTTACAATGTGTAGGCAGTCTACTAAAGTTTTTAATTTACAGTTTTATTTTATCAAAGTTACACTTTTTTTTTTTTTAATAACAATACATTTCTGAAAAGTTTTGCAGTGTTCATTATTAGAGAGCAGTTTTCTTACACCACATCTAGCTCATATTTTCTGTTACGCAAAGAAAACCACTGTGTACTTGTAGTAGAACCATTTGGTATTTTTCTCCACATATCAAAATAACTTGCATAGATAGCTACTTTATAATTCTTTAGGAAGATTAGGACTTAACAATCTTTCTCACTTCATTCCCCCTCAAACATATTCATTGTTTCTATCTTTCTATCCTCCAAAATTGGTTGTTATATCATAATTCAGATTAAATTGATATTCAATAATTACACTTTGGACAACTTTTTTTTTTTCCTCCTTTAAGTTAATAATTGTTCAAACTTTCAAGCTATATTAAATTTCATTAGTTTATCACAAACTATCGTCCTTTTGTTAAAATTGTATCTCAGTATATTATGGTACTTTAGATAGTCTCTCCATTCTGTCTTCTTGTAACAGTCTTTCCAGGAGTCTTCTGATCTGCTGCAATCTGGGTTGACTGATATCCAGAACTGTTGCCGAGCTGTCTTCTGGAATTTCTCTTCCTCAGTATCCAGGAGATTGTCTTTACCTCTCTATTGTCACAGCCTATGTTGCCATGATGCCATATCTTCTTTTTCGGTTTACTTCCTAGTTTGGGCAAAGCATATTCTGCTGTTGTTTCATTAAAAATGATGCATAGAGGGGAATTTTTACTAACTCATATGTCTGAAATTTCTATATTCTGCATTCTATTTTTTTTATTGTGATGTTGATGAAAGTTTAAAGAGGAAATGGGTTTTCCTTTCAACAGTTCATACACATTTTGCTTTGTGACATTCGCTGCAATCTCTACAACGTCAGACCACTTTTCCCACTTCTCCCCTTGTCTATCCTTTCCATCAGTCCTTCTTTCCTATCCCTTGCTGTCTTCTGAGCTTTCGTCCTGGGTACATGCTGCCCTTTTGATTTCCCACAATTGATTGTTCTGATGAGTATATGTTGTTGTTGTTATTGTTATGTGCCAATTCGGACCTGACTCATAGCCACCCCTTCTTGGGTTGCCAAGGCAGTATCACTACGGAAGTAGATTGCCCAACCTTCCTTCCGAGGAGTGGTTGGTGGATTTGAACGACCAGCCTTCTGGTAAACAGTCAAGTGCCTTAGGCACTGTGCTACCAGAGCGTCCCGGTATTATTGTTTAACTTATAGGCTGATAATTTCATTAAAATTTGAGCCACTAGGGTGAGGTCAGTTCCAAGTTTGAAGCACATTAAAAAGCCATAGTCTAAAGGGTTCCGCCAGCCTTTATTAGACCAGTCAGCCTTGTATTTATTTATTTTATTTTGAGTTTTGTTCCACATTTTTCTCCCACTCTGTCTAGTGATCCCTATGAGGACTGTCAGCAAAGGTAGCCATGCACCATCTATTTCTTCTGGTCTCAATCAGATATGGTAGAATTCACATTGGTCCATTAGTCCTTTGGAATGATTGTTTCCTTGTGTCTTTGATTTTCTTGACTATTGTTTGCTCCGGACAGGGAGGCCAGTAGTTGATCCTTAGATGTCTATTCACAAGCTTTTAACACCACAGTCACTACTGTCCAAAGGAGGACCTAGAACATTGTCTT
Organism: Orycteropus afer afer; assembly: GCF_000298275.1. NCBI lineage: Eukaryota > Metazoa > Chordata > Mammalia > Tubulidentata > Orycteropodidae > Orycteropus > Orycteropus afer. Next base: position 1,041,559 of record NW_006921748.1, read on the forward strand.
TGTGGACTATGTTATGCCAATGGATTTGGTGTTGCCAGAGACTACAGCCCTGAGTCCCAAGGCCCTGTTGTTATTCATTCTCTCAAAGTGTTTGATGTGGCTAAGAAATTTTCATAACTTTGCTCCCTGTATGCTCTACTATATCCATAGATATATTTCATACACACACACACACACACACACAAGCTAAACAGGGTTGGGGACTTGACTACATATATGAATATATATAGGTTTGATAGGGGATATTTTTACATTTATGTATATATAGCTTGATGGTAATGAGTATGTATGGTTTGGTTTTTGGTGTCATAGTAGATGAGGCATCTGGGTGCTAACCAGTACAGTGGTTCAAACCCAATAGCCACTATGTGGAAGGAAGATGGAGTAATCTACACCTGTAAAGATTTGTAGCCTCAGAAACCCAATGGTGGGTCACTATGAGTCAGAATCAACTCCATGGCAGTGGGAAATTTTTGAGAGAGACCAGTTATCATGTCTTGCATGGCCACTTATAAACTTTTTAGACCTCAGGTACTATGCAATGAATTTAAAAACAAACAAACAAACAAAAAAAACCCTCACTGCCGAGTCCATTCTGACTCATAGTGACCCCCTTTCGGTTTCTGAAGTGGTAAATCTTTATGGAAGTACATTGTACAGTCTTCCTTCTGCATGCAGTGAATTAGGAGGTAAAAAAGAAGCACTAAACATGTTATTAAACCAATTAACTGGGATGACCTGTGAAATCATGATCTTAAACCTCCAAACCAAGGATACAAATCCCATGAGGTTTTTAATTGAACATAGCTTATGTCTCAGAAGCTACTTTATTTTTCTTATTTATTTATTGTCATTGTAAATATATTTATCACACAACTTTGTCAATTCAGGTTTTTGTAAGTGTATTTACTAATATCAATTACAATATTTGGTTGGTGGAAGCCAACTTTTAATCAATGTTCCATCATTGTTAATCCCTCATTCCCTCTTCTTCCAAACCCTGATAAACACTAATGAACACCAATCTCTATATATTTGTCTTGACTTCTCTTTTTTATGTAACTGAGTTCATACAATATTTGTCCTTTTGTGATTCACTTATTTCACTCAGCATAATATCTTCAAGAGCTATCAATATGGTAGCATGTTTCCAGACTTCATTTCTTCTACTGGCTGAACAGTGTTGCACTGTAGGTTTGTACTACGTTTTGTAATCTGCTGATGGCTGTTTAGGTTGTTTCCACCTCTTGGCTATTGTGAACAGTGCTGAAGTGAATATTGGTATGGAAGTCTCTTTTTGAGTTTCTGCTTAGTTTTTTTTTTAGGAACTACTACACTGTATTCCACAATGGCTGTATCATTTTGCATTCCCACTAAGAATGGACTTGTGTTCCAATTTCCTCATATCCTCATCAATATTTCTATTTTTTTAATATATTTTTTTTAATATTAGCCACCCTAGTTGAAGTGAAATTGTATCTCACAGTTGTTTAGATTTACACCTCTCTGATGACTGATGATGTTGAGCATCTTTTTATGTATATATTGACCATTCGACTTCTTTGTTAAATGTCTGTTCAAGTCCTTTGGTAATTTTATAATTGAGCTATTTGATTTTTTGTTAATTTGTCAAAATTATATATA
>NW_006921748.1:1043302-1047599 GCF_000298275.1 Orycteropus afer afer
TTGAATTCTTATTGGATATATGGCTTCCAAGATATTTTTTTTCCAGTAAATTGCATATTTTTTCATTTTATTGGTAAGAGCTTTTGAAGAACAAAACTACTTAATTTTTATGAGGTCCCAGGTGGCAGGGAGCAGCAGCACACAGGGCCAACAGGAACAGGGAGGGGGAAGCCCAGGAAGTGAACAGAGTGGTTGGAACAGCTAAGGAAGACCAAATTGTCTGTCAGTTTGTCATCCTGTGGTGGTTTGCATGTTGCTGTGAGGCTGGACACTGTGTCAGTAGGGATACCCATAGTGGACCAGTTTCAGTGGAGCTTCCAGACTGAGACAGACTCGGAAGAAGGAAGAGGCCATCCACTTCTCAAATAATTGTCCAGTGTAAACCTTATGAATAGAAGTGAAACAATGCCTGATATATTATTGGAAAATATAATGAACAGCCCTGAGACATTGTCTGATACAGTGTCAGAAGATGAGCCTTTCAGGTAGGAAGTCACTTAAAATATGACTGGGAAAGAGTTGCTTCATCAGAGTAGACCCTACCTTAATGATATGGATAAAGTAGAGCTTTCAGAGCCTCCATTTGCTGAAGTGGCACCACTCAATATGAGAAAAAACAGCTGCAAACATCCATTGATAATCAGAAGATGGAATGTATGAACTATGAATCTAGGAAAATTGGAAGTTGTCAAAACTAAAATGGAACACATAAAGATTGATATCCTAGGCATTAGTGAGCTGAAATTGACCATTTTGAATCAGATAACCATATGATCTACTAGGCTGGAAATGACGAACTGAAGAGGAACGGAGGGGCATTCATCCTCACAAAGAATGTTTCAAGATCTGTCCTGAAGTACAATGTGTCAGTGATAGAATAATACCCATTTGTCTACAAAGAAAGCCAATTAATACTACTATTATTCAAATTTATGCACCAACCGCTAAAGCCGGAGATGAGGAAATTGAAGATTTTTACCAACTTTTGTAATCTGAAACTGACCAAACATTCAATCAAGATGTGCTGATTATCACTGGTGACTGGAATGCAAAAGTTGGAAACAAGCAAGAATCACCGGTAGCAGGAAAATTTGGCGTTGGAAGAGAAATAATGCTTCAGGTCACATGATAGAATTTTGCAAGACCAATGACTTACTCATTGCAAATACTTTTTTTAACAACACAAATGGCAGCTATACACACAGACTTCACCAGATAGAGTACACACAAATAAGACTGACTACATCTGTGGCAAGAGAAAATGGAGAAGCTCAATATCTTCAGCCAAAACAAGGCTACGAGCTGATTGTGGAACCGATCATCAACTGCTCATTTGCAAGTTCAAATTGAAGTTGAAGACAAAGCAAGTCCATGAGAGCCAAAGTATGACTTGGATGTATCTGTCCTGAATTTAGAGACCATTTAAAGAATAGATTTGATGCACTACACACCAATGACCAAAAACCAGAGGAATTGTGGGATGACACCAAGAACATCATCCATGAAGAAAGTAAAAGGTCATTAAACAGACAGGAAAAGATGAAAATGGATGTTTGAAGAGACTCTGAAACTTGCCCTTGAATGGAAAGTAGGTAAAGCAAATGGAAGTAATGACAAGATAAAAGAGCTAAACAGAGGATACTAAAGAGCAGCTCGAGCACACAAAACCATTTACTATAATGAAATGTGCAAAGACATGGAGTTGGAAAGCCAAAATGGAAGAACATGCTAAGCATTTCTCAAGCTGAAAGAACTGAAGAGGAAATTTAAGCCTAGAGTTGCAATTCTGAAAGTGTCTATGGGAAATCTATTGAATGATGCAGGAAAGATCAACACAACATGGAAGGAATACACAGCATCACTGTATCAAAAATAATTGGTTGATGTTCATCCATTTCAGGAGGTTACAGATGATCAAAACCAATGATATTGGAGGAGGAAGTCAAAGCTGCACTGAGGGAAGTGGTGAAAAATAAGGCTCCAGGAATTGACTGGATAGCCTTTGAGATGTTTCAACAAACAGATGCCACACTAGAGGCACTCACTTGGCTATGCCAGGAGATTTGGAAGACAACTAACTACCTGGCCAATTGACTGGAAAAGATCCATATTTGTCCCCATTCCAAAAAAAAATAAAGTGATCTCACAGAATGTGGAAATTATCAAACAATATCATTAATATCACATGCAAATAAAATCTTACTGAAGATAATTAAAAAACAGTTATAGCAGTATATTGACAGAGAACTTCCAGAAATGCAAGCTGGATTCAGAAGAGGTTGTGGAACGAGGGGTATCATTGCTGATGTCAGATGGATCTTGGCTCAAAGCAAAGAATACCAGAAAGATGTTTACTTGTGTTTTATTGACCCTGCAAACGGATTTGATTGTGTGGATCATAACAAATTAAGGATAACATTGAGAAGAATGGGAATTCCAGAACACTTAATTGTACTCATGAGGAACTTGAACATAGACCAGGAGGCTGTTGTTCAAACAGAAAAAGGGGCCACTGCATGGTTTAAAACCACGAAAGGAGTGCATCATGGTTGTATCCTTTCAGCATACTTATTCAATCTGTGTGCTGAACAAATAATCTGAAAAGCTGGACTATATGAAGAAGAACGTGGCATCAGGGTTGGAGGAAGACTCATTAACCTGTGTGATGCAGATGACACAAATTTCCTCACTGAAAGTGAGGGTGACTTGAAACACTTACTGATGAAGATTTAAGACTGCAGTTTGCAGTATGGGTTACACCTCGATATAAAGAAAACAAAAATCTTCACAACTGGACCAATAAATATCATCATGATAAGTGGAGAAAAGATTGAAGTTTTCAGAGACTTCATATTACTTGGTTCTACAATCAACACCAATGGATGCAGCAGTCAAGATATCAGACATCCTATAGCATTGGGCAAATCTGCTGCAAAGGACCTCTTTTGAGTGCTGAAGAGCAGCAATGTTTCCTTGAAGACTAAAGTGTGCTTAACATAAGCTGTGATATTTTTGATCGCCTCATATGCATGTGAGAGCTGGACAATGAAAAAGGAAGACCAAAGAAGAGTTGATGCTTTTGAATTGTTATGTTGTCAAAGAATGCTGAAATTATCATGAACTACTAAAAGAAATAACAGGTCTGTCCAGGAAGAAGTGCAACCAGAACGCTCCTTGAAAGCGAAAATGGCCAAACTTCATCTCATACTTCAGTCATGTGGTAAGAAGGGACCATTCCCTGGAGAAGGATATCATGCTTGGCAAAGTGGAGGGACAAGGGAAAAGGGGAAGGCCCTCAATGAGATGCATTGACACAGTGGCTGCAACAATGGACTCAGGTAGAGCAATAATCATAGAACTGGCACAGGACTGGGCAGTGTTTCATTCTACTGTACATGAGGTCACTATGAGTTGGAGATGACTTGATGGCACCTAACAACAACATTTATTTACCTTTTCTTGTTTGTGTTTTTTTTAGTATATTAGATAATGCATTGTTAAAAACTGTGTCTGACAGTGTTGCCCTTATATATTCTTCTAAGAATTTAATGGTTTTAGTATTCACATTTAGGTGCTTAATCTATTTTGAATTTGTTTTTGTTTATGGTGTGAGGCAAGGATGCATGTGGAAATCCAGTTTTACCAGTGGTATTTATTGAAGAGATTCTTCTTTCCCTATTGAATAGACTTATCACCCATTTCAAAAAATCAGTTGACTTGAAATATATGTATTTACTTTCAGAGTTTCAATTCTATTCCATTGGTCATTATGTCTATCAGTATACCAGTACCGGGCTGTTTTGATTATTGTAGCTGTATAGTATATTATAAAATCAGGAAGTATGAGTCCTCTTACTTTAGTCTCTCTTTTAATATTTTTTAAGCTCTTTGGTGCCTCTTGACATTCCACATAAATTTGAGGTTTATTTTCATGATTGCTGTAATGAAGACTATTAAAATTTTGATTGGGATTGCATTGAATCTAGAGATTGGCTTGGTAGTACTGACATCTCACATTTACCGATGTGAGAACACAGAACATGTTTTTGTTTGTTTGTTTATTTAAATCTTTATTCTCTTTCAATAGTATCTTACATCTCCATTATATTTTATTTCTCATTTTTTTATTCTTCAATGCTATGTGATTCTCAACCTTTATCATAAAGCTTTTTTTGTTCCTTTCTGAAAACATATATTGCTTCACCATTCTGAAATTCAGGGTGCTGTATTTTTGTATAGGTGATTTTCATTCACTTTCTTGAGCCATTCATGGTCTTTTTAAATCTGGCAATTCAAT
>NW_006921748.1:1047699-1053401 GCF_000298275.1 Orycteropus afer afer
TATTGTGATTTGGATGAAACTTTACAGAGCAAATTCATCTTCCATACAGCAGTTCACACACCCTTTGTCTCATGACATTGACTGTAATCTTCCACAATGCAATAGCTCTCTTCCCACTTCCCCCCAATAGCTACCTCTTCCCTGTGTCCTCCCATCTCATGCACTTCTGCCCCCAAACTGTCACCCTGTGCATACACAGTCCTTCAATTCACCCATGATTCATCTCCCCAAGGATTGTATCTACCTAATGAAAATATTCAAATCATATGCCTCTTTTGTTTGACTGGAAGCCACAGGTGTGGGTTCAATTCCAAACCTGAAAAACAGCCAGGGGCCATAGTCTCAGGGGATCCACAGGCTTTATCATACCAACAAACCTGGTCCCTTTTTTTAAAATGATTTTCAATTTTGTTCCACATCATTCTCCCACTCTATCCAGGATCTCCTGCAGAGATGCCCTGGGTGGTTGACAGTGGTAGCTGGGCATCATCTGGTTAGCTCTTCTGGTCTCATAGACATATAGGCTGAGGATCACATGGTGTACAAGTCCCTTGGCTAATAGTTTCCATGTATCTTTGGTTTTCTTCAGTCTTCTTTGCTGTGGACAAGGAGAGACCCATTGTTGCATCTAGATGGCTGCTTGCAAACTTTTAAGATTTTAGTCACTACTTGCCAAAGTAGGATGTGGAACAATGTTTTTGTGTAATATGTCATGTCAATTGATCCTGATGTCCCCTGCAACCATGGTCCTGACCCCACAGGCACAACTACTTGCTCCCTTTAGGTAGCTGGCTGTGACCAAGAAGTGACCACAACCTTGTCCCTTTTCAGCTCTACTATATACCTAGAAATTCTTGTACAATATACCAATATATAAAAAAGAAAACTTGTGGAAACATTGTCTGCAAACCCTATACATGGTCTTGGGCACACTCCCCCCTGCACGGAAATACCTACTTGTTCATCTATCATTCATCTATCCATCCATATATCAATGTTTGCCTTCACTGACAATGCAGTACCATATATGCAAAAGGGTTCATATTTATTGACTGTACCTCCCATGCAACTCTCTATGTCTTCCTCTTCCTCAATGCCACCATGTTGATCACTCATATTTGGTATATTGCCTTTCTCTTCACCCAAATCAATACTTGTCTCTACCTATTTAATAGTATTCCCTCCCCTCCCTACTTGGATAACCAACAAAGAAAATTTCCTTTCATATATAAACCTTTACTCAACTTTTTTCAATAATGGACTAATAAAATATTTGTCCTCCTGTGATTGACTTGTTTTACTCAGCATAAGGTCCTCCAAGTTCATCCACGTTATACAGTGTTTTGTAGATTCTACATTACTCTTTAGGGTTGCATTGTATTCCATTGTGTGTATGTAACATAGTTTGGTTATCCACTCTTCTGTTGACGGGCACCTAGGTTGTTACCATTTTTTGGCTATTGTAAATAGTGCTGACATAAACATGAGTGTGCATATATTTGTTCTTGCCCTGGCTCTGACTTCTTTAGGATAATACTAAGTAATGGAATGGCTGGGTCAAATCATATTTCTAATTCCAACTTTTTAAGGAATCACCATACTGCTTTCCACAGTGGTTGCATCATTTTACAGTCCCACCAGCAGTGTATGAGAATCCCAAACTCTCCACATACTCGTCAGCATTTGTTATTTTCTATCTTGTTGAAGTTTGCTACTAGTGTTGGAGCAAGATGGTATCTCGTTGTTTTGATTTGTATCTTTCTAATAGCTAATGATCATGAGCATTTCTTCATATGTTTGTTAGCCGCCTGAATATGCTCCTTCGTGAATTGTCTATTCATATCTTCTGTTCATTTTTTATTTGGATTATTTTTCTTTTTGTACTTGAGGTGTTGGAGTTTCCTATAAATTTTAGAGGTAAGTCCCTTGTCATATATGTCATTGCCAAGTATTTTTTTCCCCAATCTGTAGGTTCTCTTTTGACTCTTTTGGAGAAGTCTTTGGAAGCACATAAAAACTTAATTTTTAGAAAGTTTCTTTCATCTAGTTTCTCTTCTGCTGTTGTGCATTTTGGGTTATGCTTGATAGTCTATTTATGCCATACATCAGGGCCCCTATATTTGCTCCCTATTTTTTCCTTGAGGAACTTTATAGTTTTGGGCTTCACATGTAAGTCCTTGATCCATCTGGAGTCAGTTTTTGTGTGTTGTGTGAGGTACATATCTTGTTTCATTTTTCTGCAAATGGATATCCAGTTTTGCCAACACCATTAGTTAAACAGGCAATCTTTTCCCCATTTAATGGATTCGGGCTCTTTTTTAAAAGTTCAGCTGATCATAGGTCTATGGAGGTATTTCTGGGTTCTCAATTCTATTCCATTGGTCTGTGTGTCTGTCATTGTATCAAACCAGGCAGTTTTGACTACTGTGGCTGTATAGTAGGTTTCCAGACCTGGCAGTGTGAGACCTCCTACTTTGTTCCTCTTCTTCAATAGTGCTTTGCTTATCTGAGGTCTCTTTACTTTCCAAATGAAGTTGGTGATTGTTTTTTGCATATCCTTAAAGAATGTTGAGGGATCAGGATTGGGATTGCATTGATTGTATATATTGCTTTGGGTAGTATTGACATTTTCCCAGTGTTCAATATTCCTGTCCACAAGCATGGTATGTTCTTCCATTTATGTAGATCTCTTATGGTTTCTTGAAGTAGTGTTTTATAGTTTTCTTTGTACAGGTCTTTTGTGTCCCTGATAAGATTTATTCCCAAGTATTTTATTTTTTGGTAGCTATTTAAATGGTATTGATTTACTTATTTCTTTTTCAGCAAAGTCTTTGCTGATGTAGAGGCATCCAATTGATTTTGGGATGTTGATCTTGTGTCCTGTTGCTATGCTAAATCTCTCAATCAATTCCAGTAGGTTTTTTTTTTTTTTTAACTTAGTCTCTGAGTTTCTTCAGTTTTCTATGTATAGAATCATATCTTCAGCAAATAGAGATAGTTTTACTTCTTCCTTACTAACTTGGATGCCTTTGATTTCCCTTTCTTGGCTTATTGCCCTGGTTAGGACTTCCAATACAGTGTTGAATAGAAGTGATAGAGGGCATTCTTGGTTGGTTCCTGTTGCAAGGGGAATGGTTTCAGTCTCTCTCCATTGAGAATAATGTTGTCTGTTAATCTTGCATATATGCCCTTTATTATGTTCAGAAATGTTCCTTGTATTCCTGTTTTGCTGAAAGTTTTGATCAAGAATGGGTGTTGGGATTTTATTAAATGCCTTTCCTGCATTGATTGATATGATCATGCAGTTCTTTCCCTTTGTTTGATTTATGTGATGAATGACGTTCATAGTTTTTCTAGTATTGAACCATTCTTATATAACTGACATGAACCCCACTTGGTCATAATGTATTATTTTTTGGATATGTTGTTCGAATTTATTGGCTAGGATTTTGTTGAAGATTTTTGCATCTATATTCATGAGGGATATTGGTTTGTAGTTTTCTTTTTGAGTGATGTCTTTTTCTGGTTTTGGTATCAAAGTTATGTTTCCTTCATAAAATGAATTTGGGAGGATTCCATCGTTTTCCATGTTTTAGAATAGTTTGAGTAGAATTGGTATCAGTTCTTCTCTGAACATTTGGTAGGATTCTCTGGTGAAATTGTCTGGGCTGACATTTTCTTTGTTGGTATTTTTTTTTTTTTATGACTAGTTCAATTTCTTCTTTTGTTGTGGGGCTGTTCAACTTTTCCACCTCAGTTTATGTTAGTTTAGGTAAGTAGTGTATTTCTAGAAATCTGTCCATTTCTTCTAGATTTTCAAATTTGTTGGAATATAGTTCTTCACAGTATCCCAGTATTATCTTTTATTTCAGGTGGTTTGATGTGATGAAATAAGAATTTGTGTTATTTGTATTCTCTCCCTTCCTCTTTTCGTTTGTTAAATTTTCCAGTGCTTTGTCAATTTTGTTAATCTTTCCAAAGGAGCAACTTCTAGTCTTGTAGATTTTTTTTTCTACCGTCTTCCCATTTTCTGTTCCATTCATTTCTGCTCAAATCTTTAATATTTCCTTTCTTTTGAGGACTGTAGGCATTTTTTCCTGCTCTTTTTTCTAAATTTTGGAGATGTTGGTTTAAAGTGTTGATTTTGGCTCTTTCTTCTGTTTTGATGTGTGCATTTATTGCTATAAATTGGCCTATGATTACTGCTTTTGCTGTGTTCCAAAGATTTTGGTATGTTGTGTTTTCATTCTCTTTGGTTCAAGGAATTTTTTAATTTTATTTTTTATTTCTTCTATTACTCAGTCTTTCTTAATGAGAGTGTTGTTCAGTTTCCATGTGTTTGCTCATTTTTCATTGATCTTCCTTTTGTTGATTTCTAATTTGATAGCATTGTGATCTGAGAAGATGTTTTGCTATATTTCAAAGTTTTTAAATTTATTAAGGCTTGCTTAATGACCTAACATATAGTCTATCATGGAGAATGTTCCACGTGCCCTGGAAAAGAATGTATATTGTGCTGCTGTTGGGTGAAGAGCTCTGTAGATTTTTATAAGGTCAAGTTGGTGGATGTATTGTTTATTTCTTCTGCAGGTGTGTTGAGTTTCTTTCCACGTGTTCTATTTTTCATTGAAAGTGGTGTATTAAAGTCTCCTACTATGACTGTGGAGCAAACGTTTTTCTTTTCAATTCTGATTTATGAATCTTGGGGCTCCGTTGTTGGGTCCACAGATATTTATTATGGTTATAATTTCATGTTCAGTTGATCCTTTAATCATTATGTAATGTCCTTCCTTGTCTCTTATGGTTGTTGTTATCTTAAAGTCTGCTGTATCAGAAATTAGTATCACCACTCCTGCTCCTTTTTGGTTGCCATTTGCTTGATAGATCTTTTTCCAACCTTTGCCTTTTAGTCTATTTTTGTCTTTGTCTCTAAGGTGTGTCTTTGGTACACAGCATATTGATGGGGTATGTTTTCTGAAACTCTCCGTCTCTTGAGTGGTGTATTTAATTCATTGACATTCAGTGTAATTATCAACAAGAATGAACAGGTTGCTATCATTTTGTTATGTGCTTTTTTCATGGTGTTCCTGGTTTCTTTGTTCCATATAATTTTCTGGGCTAAGCATATTTTGTTTACGAATCATGTTATCATTTCCTTCTTTGCGGTTGTTTTAGCATTTGCTGAATATTTGTACTTGTCCTCTTTTTTTTTTTTTTTATTGTGTTGCGAAGGTTTATCATTTTTCTTTGAGGTTACCCTGTGATTTATAATTTTCTGCCCAAGTTTAGAACAGTCCACTCTATCTTGCAACTCCCATGATTTCCTCACCATTTAGAAGTTCTGTAACTACACTATTTCTTTCCTCTTTTTGGATTTTAGTTGTCCTCATTTGTCAATGGATGTCTCTGATTCTCTGGTGATAGTCTTGTAGGCTTATTTTACTTTAGATAGTTTCATGTTGTTGTTGTTGTTGTTAAGCACCGTCGAGTCATTTCCGACTCATAGCGACCCCATGCCCAGCAGAACAGAACACTGCCCGAACCCACGCCAGCCCCACAATCCCTGCTATACTTGAGTTCATCATCACAGCCACCATATCAATCCATCTTGTTGAAGGCCTCCTCTTCTTTTGTCGACCCTCTACCCTACCAAGCATGACATCCTTCTCCAGGGAATGGTCCCTTCTTACAACATGACCAAA
>NW_006921748.1:1057724-1103724 GCF_000298275.1 Orycteropus afer afer
TGAGTAAGGCTGGGTTTACTCAGATGTTGCAGCTCTTTCCCAGTCCTATTTTGGGAGCCTTTTAGCCTAAACGACTATTCCTAAAGGTGCGCAGTAATGTACCAAACAGTGTTTCTTTGCTATTCATAAGGTTTTCTCTGGCCAATTCTTTCAGAAGTGGACAGCCTCTTCCTTCTTCCTAGTTTGTCTCAGTCTACAAGCTGGGCTGTTACCTATGCACCAGGTGCATCTCGCTGGGTTTTAAACACCAGTGGAGCCTTTTCTTAGGTCCCTACAATCTGAGAGAATGCTGTTGTTTTAAATATTCAAAATTGTGGAACCACTTGTAAACATTCAAAATGGCTTCAGCCTCTGGACTACCAATAATACATAGCTTAGCCTGTTTCCTTCTTACTGCTTCCCCTTTTATTCACCATTCTCCAGTGTAGTCCTCCATGCAGCTACTGGCTAGCAGGGCTGATTTTTAGGTTAAATCTTAGGTCCTAACACCATTTGGCAATATCCAAGCTGTCCATGCAGTCAGGATTGCTAACAGTCTGCAGCTCCATATGTTTCCTTTTTTGGTGTTTTAATGCAGGTTATTCTACTATTTGGAATTTTGTCCACTTCTATATCCTTCCTTTCAAAGCTCAGGGCTCCAGGATTATGTTCTGTATCTGTGTTAATTGGTTCCCCTTTTCTTTGTTGAAGAGGGTCTCTGTAGTCTGTCTGCCTATTCTGCCATCTTACTGGAAACCCTTGAGATGTTTTCTATCCTTGTTTTTCTCTTTCCTTTCTGAGGGCTTTTTTTTTTTAACAATTCATCTTTTAATCTTTTTAATAAATGTTTTATTTCTTCTTGTAATTTTGTCACTAAAGCTATTTTTGTTATATGAAAACTTTATCATTATTATTTATTTATTTATTTATTTATTTAATGCATCCCATGTCTCTCTGGCTGGAACTCTGGTAGTGTAGTGCTGAAGGCACTTGACTGTTAACCAGAAGGCTGGTGGTTCAAACCCACCAGCCACTCCTGGGAAGGAAGATTGGGCAATCTACTTCCATAGTGATACTGCCTCAGAAACCCAAGGAGGGGTCACTATGAGTCAGGTCCGACTTGATGGCACATAAAAACAACAACAACATATCTCTCTGGGATGTTTGTACATTGTATTTTCTTTATCTCTCTTGAGATATTTTTTTGAAAATTTAGTTTTCCTGCAGTCTCCTTTTCTACTGACCATATTTGCTCTTATTTGTTTCTTTGTCCTAACCTCTCTTCAGACTATCATTTTCTGTCTATTTATATTTATGAATATGGACTAAGACAGTTACTTGAACCTCTGCATATGTGGGTGGAATCTTCATTTGTAATGTTCACAGAGGGTAATCTAGTTTCACTGTTTGATTGGGGAATCATCTATATTTACACATGAAGAGCTAGTCATATTTTTCTGAGAAAGCTCTTCAGTTCTCCTATCTGCAAGTCAACATATTGGCTGAAAGACTGGTGGTCAGGTAAAAAAGAAGTCCAGGAGTCTTAATGGTCAATAACACTGTACTGTTTGATATTGCCCTCTCTAGAGACCACAGCTTACATTCATCAGAGAATAAAACTCAAGTCTTCAGATGGAGTAAGTGGTGGCAGTGCCTACTCAAATTAAGAGATTTAATCTAAGTGTAGTTTGAATCACTGTTTCTCAATGGAAGGAGTTCTATGGGCATTGTGGGTTAGATAATTGCTTGTTGTTTGAGACTGTTATATGTAATGCAAGAAAAAGTCATCCCTGATCACATCACACTAAATGTCAGAAGCCTAACTTTGTCCTTAGCATACTCAATCATGCCCCTGACATATTTCTAGCACTCCTTGGAGATTGAGCTTCCTAGGCTGAGAAGTGTTTTCTAAATATGCTTTCAACTAGTTTTCTTGCTAAGTCCCTATACCAACTCTTTCCCAGAGATACCACCAATTCTCAAGATTTTTATAGTTTCTGCAGGGTAAATTGAATTGCTTCTTGGCTTTACCAACTGCCAATTTTGAATTCAGCTTTGGGGGTCCAATAAATTATTTAATATCCATCTGCTTTCCAGCTTCCAAAATTTTATTGCTATTGTTTCCCATTCTCTTCTCTCTTTGTGAGCTTGTATTAAAAAAAAAAAAAAAAATCAATTCCTTTTCATTTTAGTGGGTTTCAGCAGGAAATAGATACTAATGGGTACATTCAATCCACTACCTTTAACTACTACAATAAATTATTTTTTATACTATTTCATTTATACCCACAATGACTATAGGAAGAAGGAAATTAAGTTATCTCCATTTTTCAGCTAAGAAAACTGAGGCTTACTTGTCTCAGTGACTCAGTAATTAAGAAACAATTGAGAAAAAATAAGCCAATTCTTTGATATTCTGATGCCTGCTCTCAGACTTTTTTGAAACATTCTTTCTGCTTGAGGGTAGGTAACAGCATGATCATAGTGGTGAAGAAAAGAAGTTTCCCTAAAGGAAGTATTAGGAGCTCTGGTAGCATAGTGCCTAAGGCACTTGACTGCTAACCAGAAGGCTGGCGGTTCAAACCCACCAGCCACTCCTCAGAAGGAAGGTTGGGCATTCCTACTTCCATAGTGATACTGCCTCGGAAACCCAAGGAGGGGTTGCTATGAGTCGGGGCCGACTCGATGGCAAATAACAACAACAACAACAAGGGACGTATTGGTTTCCTCTAAAGCCCTCATAGGAGCTCTGGTTGCATAGTGCCTAAGGCAATTGACTGCTAACCAGAAGGCTGGGGGTTCACACCCACAGACATTCCTTAGAAGGAAGATTGGGCAATCTACTTCCATAGTGATAACTGGCTTGGAAACCTAAGGAGGGGTCACTATGAGTTGGATATGACTCTACGGCAGTGGAGTGAGTAAAGACCTCATAGGTCACAAGTAGACACCATTTGTTCATTGGCCCTTTAAACCCTTCTCAACTATGTAAGCAGGACTCCAGATAGATAACTGCAAAAGTCAAGCTTGTTTTAGAACTTGGCTTCATATTGTACTATGTGTGCCTTACCTTTGGTCTTCTAACTGTTCAGACCCCATGCCTTGTCTCTGTTCTCCATCATTGCATAGAAGATTTTAATATTAATTTTTGAGGGGGCCACAGACTTCTTAGAAAATCTGGTGAAGGTAATAAAGTAGTGCTCTGGGAAAAAATTCCCCTTAACCAAGAGATTCTGCATATATGTTGAAGGAATTTGTAGTCCTTCTGAATACATTCTGAGACCTCTCCCCCAAAGTCTATAGATTCTTCTATCTTATTAGGAGTAGGCATATATTCTGAAAAGTACGTCCTCACCTATTTTACCACTGCTTTTGTATATAAGAACTAAGAAGACTAACTTTTTTTTTCCCTAGAATATTTTAAATATTCTTTTGAAAAAGATCCTTTGAAGCCACTGCATGCAAAAGTTGTTTTAAGTCACTATTGCTATGTTTTCTCTTTTATTAACATAACATTCTAAGAACAGGTAAACTTCTAAAGATAAGTTATGAATAATGACTTCATGTGAAGGAAGGTAGATGTATAATTGGGCAGAGGCTTGTCAAGTTTCTTGGGCCATTCCAAGTTGTTCCCTTCATGAAGTAGAATAAGTTCAGTGTCCACCAATTTTCCTCCTAACAGGTTATGGCTCAGGGAATCCAGAGTTTGCTTCTTTTGTCAAGTATGTGTTGGAAAGGAGAACATTTAGGGAGAAGAATAGAAAAAAAAAAAGTTTTATAATGTAATGATGGTGTATAATTTTCCTTTTAGAATAAAAGATGTCCAGTTGTATGACCAAGGTCCACAGGTAAGTCCAATATGTCTCTTCTGGTAATCAGTGCTATGGAGTCACATGATGAATTTATTGTCCACAGAAGCAATCATTTCACTGGACTTTAACAAATAAAATATTTCATTTACCAACATATCCAATCATCTTTCCAGCTCTTCCTGCTATAAGAAGGCTTTTTTTTAAAAAAAAATAATAATAATAATACAAATAGGAAGAGGAGACATTTTATCATTTTTGTTCTTATGATTTCAATGTGATTTTATAAGTTTATGGAATGAAGAGAGATGTACTTAAATATATATAATTGTTTAAATGTTGTGTTTTACTTTGTGCAGCTTGATATATCAGCAAACATATAAAGTCAGAAATCAGAAAGAGTTGGATACAAATTCTAGTTCTTTCTCTTATGAATTTTATCACTATAATCACATCACTTTTCTTCTGTGCATTTCAGTTCCTTAAGCATAGAAAATTATATCTTATATTATTTTCTTTATAGAGTCCTTATAAAGATTAAATAGAATAATGTATATGAAAGCATATGTACTACATATCTGATAATCAGTATGAGTAAGTTTTAATACCATAGATGAAAAGAGAAAGAAGGAATGGAAAATAATGTTCACTCAGGGGAAAAAAAAAAAAAAAATTTTGTCAGCACAACAAAGATACAAATATTGTTCATCTCTTTTCTGGTTACCTAGTGCTGCTCTGACAAGAATATACCACAAATGAGATGGCCTTAACAAACAGGAGTTTATTCTTACAATTTGGAGGCTTTAGGTCCAAGTTCCAGTGCCGAGCTCTAGGCTGGGTGAAAGCCCCTCAACCTTGGGGTCCAGCTCTGCTTCTTGCTCCTGGCCCACTGGAGCTAGAGGCATTTCTTCACTCAGACAGCTGCTGGCTGCTGAGGCTGAGAAGCCCCAAGGTTGACAAGTAAGAAGGCACAGTCCCAATGTTACCAAACGACACAGCAGGCCATTAATTTAAGTCCATTGTAAGTCCCAAGATCGGCATAGCATGGCAGGCTGCTGAGCAATGACACGGCTGCATGCAGGATCCAAGTGTACCATAACCTAGCGACTATCCCCAAGGCTTCTCCTTATACACAGGAAGCAGCAGCTTGTGGTGGATCCCACCGTGGAGTTGATTGCCCGTTTCATCATGGGGAATAACTATCACCAGCTGCCCAGCCACTCAACCAGGCGCAGCCAAGTTGACATACAAATTTAACAATCACAATCTCAAAACTCTAATATTTCAATATTTATCTCATTTAGGAGTTCATGGATACATGCAGCTGGACTTAAATATTTGTGTTATACACATGTAGGTGTCTAAGCTATAGATTATACAAGGTGATTGGGATTGTTTTCTTTCTCTGAGTTTAAATGGAATGTTCCAGAATCAAAAGGATACTGGTAAGTCTCTAAAACCCCTTATGTGTGTCAACATCAGTGTGAGTCCCTTAAAATACCTTAAAAAAAAAAAAAAGATAGAAAGACCACAAGATGCAGATCTAGATGAGATCTTGGATATCATCCAATCCAATCATCCCCTACCCCTCCTGTTTTGCAAACTCTCCATGTATTTTGAACGAGCTGCTCCAGGTCAGTTGAATCTGTAGAAAACCAGGCCCTCCATGTTAGTCTCTAAACTGACAGTACCATTATCTCATTATTTTCCACTCACATCAAACACTATGACCCCTCTGTTCCTGTCTCTGGGGGAAGCTACAAGCCCCCTGGGGTATACTTAACTCTCTCCCAGCACATCGGGGTTTCTGCCCCAAAGATTTATCTAGTCTAGAGTTTGTTTAATATCAGTTTAAATGAAAAGCAGTCTTTAAGCTGCCAGGAAGGGTTAGGATAGGAAACAGGAGCGTGCAGTCAGATATAAAATATTTTTCTTTTCTGAAAATGCTTTCCTTGAGGGATCACTCTCCAAGCCCCCTGGTGGTGAGGCCATAAAGAAGTATTTTTCCACAAATGGGGACTTGGCTTCTCTCTTTCTACAATATAAGGAAGAATGGCTCCTGAGGCTTTTTTTTTTTTAAGGTCAAAGCATCTAATTGTGAATAGAGCTATTTTAAGTGGTGCAGGGTATGTATTCATCTGAATGTCACTGAATCATACACTGACCTTAGGAAAGATAATGGGATCCTCTCCCTATGTTCCTGTTTAACTCTTGTTTTTCTTGTGTTTTCAAATCAATTTCCCTTATTGCTTCAATAAGAAGTATCTAAGATCCTGATTCCTCTACTCAATTTATGACTTACTCTTATGAATTGAATTGTGCCCCCCAAAAAGTTATGTTGACATCATACCAGCAGCCATCATTCCTTCTTGTAAATGTGATCCCGTTTGTCAGGAAGTTTCCTTTTTTTATGTTAAGGAGATCATACTAGGTTAGGGTGGGTTCTGAACCAACTCCCTTCTGTGTGGTGTTTTATAAAAAGAGAAAACAGATGGAGAGAGACACACACACAGGAGAAGAGACCCTGTGAGGAGCCACACCAAATCATGCAAGGGAACACCCAAGGCCATTGACAAGGAGGGACCTTCCCCTCGAGCCGTGTCCTGATATGGACATCTAGCCTCCAAAATTGTGAGACCATGCATTTCTGTTCTTAATACAACTCATTTTGTGGTATTTTGTTAGAGCAGCCCTAACACTCTCCTTCATTTATTTTGAAGGTACATATAAAAAAGCAAAGCCTCTTATTGTCAGCTGGCAAGTAGTTTCTGATGTCTGCAATAACTATTACTGGAAGTTATTTTACTCAATCTCAGCCTAGTGTGCTGAGATTAATTTTGTTTGCTTAGTGAATGATACTAAGTCCTACTTACATATTACACTTAAAACAGAATCTACTCCCATGATCTCTCCTACTTCCTCTAGTTTCTTACATATCTGTCATCACAATGATAATATTCCTCCACTGTTCTCTGTTCTCTGCCCTTCTTGGTAGCATTACCTATATTGGAAGATTTTCAATAGAAATTTGACTGGAATTGTGGATTCATTTTTGACCTTGCAGTCATCTTTGAAAAATTCATTCTGAATCTAAATGCAATATACATTTAAGATAAAGCCTCTGGTGAAAGTTGGAAGAGAAATTGCAGATATGAAGCACACTTGTTCGCATAGTAGAATGCAAGCACTCACCATAAAGAGTGGCACTGAACTATATTCTACCAGAGCCAAGTTTATTTTCTGTTTACAACTTGGCGGAATATTAGTTAAAGAGCACTATGTATCTAATATTTGTTTCATGTTCTAAAAGGTCTGATTCTTCTTCTTTCTTGATATGCTCATATCCAACAATTTCATTTCATTTCCTTTGAAGCTTCCTTAGTTTAGTACCTCATACCTCACATTCAAAAACCCTCCAGACTGGTTTTCTGTTTCAAATCCTTCTAGCCTCAACAATAGACTCTGCTATCACTTTGTTTACAATTCTAACTCACAGATGTTTTGTGTAAGTTCTCAGTTCAAGAACTTGAAATGGCTTCCAGATGCCTAGGTTAAGATCTTCCCAATCTAGAGTTTAGTGCGCTTCCAAAGTACTACAGTCCCTGACTTTTCTTATGATGCCCCTTCCTATGAATCCCTTGCACCGAGCGCTGGATCAGTGGTTCGTAGACCCACAGAATATTTTCAGGGGCTTTTCAGCTTCTGCATGTAATTCATATCCATATTCATTCTGTTTGCTTAAAAAGTTTTACAAATTCTTCTACTTTTGTAATATATCATCTATGTCTTAACTCAAATTTTCAATTTTAACTTCCCCTATGAAGCCTTTCTTAGCAATCTAAAAGAATTTCACTTCTCTTATCTTCAGCCACATTTATTAGTTGCATTAATCATCTTGGCACAACTTAATCATTAGTGATTCTAGCTATTTATTCATATGCATCTCTGTTGTTTACCCAGCTGCATGTAAGCCCCACAAAATAGTCAGAGTAAGCTCCTATAAGACATATCTGATTATATCTCTTCCTTGTCTAAAATTCTTCACCAGCTCTACATTGTGCCATTGTGACTAAAAAAAAGCTCAAATACTTTCAAGACTCTTCATCATCTAGCTTATGTCCACCTTTCTATTTTCATCTATAACCACATTTACCAGTTTCCTTCCTCCAACCTTTAAGGAGAAAGACCTACTTTACTGCTTTGAGATATTTGTCTACAACACTTCACACCACCAGTCATCAAATCTTGTAACTTCTACTTGATAGACTTTAGAGTCCATCCATTTATCTCCATGTTTATTATCACTAACCTAATATATAGCAACAGTCTCTTCTGAACTAACCTAGTAGTGATTTACCCTTCTCCTTTTCTGAGTGGTTTTCTGAAATAGAGAACTGAGCTAGAAGGGTTTCTGAGTTATCTAAATGGATATATGAATTTGAAAATACATATTCTGGGGTTAAGAAACAGTGGTGATGATCGTCAAGTAGTTAATCATGCTAATGTTATTGTTCTCATAGTTGTTAGGTGCTGTTAAGTCAGCTCTGACTCATAGCGACCCTGTGTACAACAGAATGAAACACTGCTTTGTCCTGTGCCAGCCTCATAATCCTTGCTACACCTGAGCCCATTGTTGCAGTCACTGTGTCAATCCATCTCATTGAGGGACTTCCTCTTCTTCACTGACCCTCCAGTTTACCAAGCATGATATCCTTCTCCAGCAAATGATCCATTCTGAAGACGTGACCAAAGTAGGTAAGACAAAGTCTGGCCATTCTCATTTCCAAGGAGCATTCTAGATGTACTTTTTCTGGGAGAGGTTTGTTTGTTCTTTTAGCAGTCTATGGTACTTTCAGTATTCTTTGTTTACACCACACTCGAAAGCATAAACTCTTCTTTGGTCTTCCTTATTCATTGTCCACTTCTCACATGCATAGGAGGTGATTGAAAATACTGTGGTTTAGGTTAGGTGGATGTTAGTCTTCAAGAAGACATCTTTGCTTTTCAGCACATTAAAGAGGTCTTCTCTTGTAGTTTTGCCCAGGGCAATACATTGTTTGATGTCTTGACTGTTGCTTCCATTGGTGTTGATTGTAGAACCAAGTAATATGAAATCTTTAACAGCTTCAATCGTTTCTCCATTTATGTGATGCTGCTTATTTGTCCTGTTGTGAGGATTTGCATTTTCTTTATGTAATCCATACTGCAGATTGATGTAATCTTCATCAGTAAGTGCTTCAAGTCATCCTCATATTCAACAAGCAAAGTTATGACATCTGCATGTTATTGTTAATGAGTCTTCCTACAATCCTGATGCTACAATCTTCTTCACATTGTCCAGCTTCTCAGATTATTTGTTTTTCATATAGATTGAATAAGTAAGGTGAAAGGATACAACCCTGATACACTCACTTCCTGATATTAAACCATGCAGTATCCCCTTGTTCTGTTTAAATGACAGCCTCTTGGTCTATGTACAGGTTCCTGAAGAGCACAATCAAATGTTCTGGAATTTCCATTCTTCTCAATGTTATCCATAATTTGTTATAATCCACACAATTGAATACTTTTGCACAGCTAATGAAACAAAAATAAACATCTTTCTGGTATTCTTTGCTCTCAGCCAATATTCATCTGATATCAGCAAAGATATCCCTCATTCCACGTCCTCTTCTGAAACCAGCTTGCATTTCTGAAAGTTCTCTGTCAATATTCTGCTGCAACCATTTTTGAATTATCTTCAGCAAGAGTTTACTTGCATGTGATATCAATGATATTGTTCAATAATTTCCACATTCTGTGGGATCACCTTTCTTTGGAATGGGTACAAATAAAGATCTCTTCCAGTCAGTTGGCCAGGTAGCTGTCTTCCAAACTTCTTGGCATACTCAAGTGAGTGCCTGCCACCAGTGCAACATCTGTTTGTTGAAACATCTCACTTAGTACTCTGTCAATACCTGGAGCCATGTACTTCACCAATTCCTTCAGTGCAACTTTGACATCTTCCATCAGTACCATTGGTTCTTGATCATATGCCACCTCCTGAAATGGATGAATATTGACCAATACCTTTTGGTACAGTGATTCTGTGTATTCCTTCCATCTTTTTTTTTTATGTTCCATGTATCATTTAATATTTTGTCTGTAAAATTTTTCAATATTGGCATTCGAGGCTTGAGATTTTTCTTTAGTTCTTTCAGCTTGAGAAATGTCGAGCATGTTCTTCCCTTTTGGTTTTCTAACTCCAGGTCTTTGTATATTTCATGATAAGAATTGACTTTGTCTTCTCATGCTGCTCTTTGAAATCATCTGTTTATCTCTTTTATATTGTCATTTCTTTCATTTGCTTTAGCTACTCTCCATTCAAGAGCAAGCTTCAGAGTTTCTTCTGACATCCATTTTTGTCTTTTCTTCTTTTTCAGTCTTTTTAATGACCCTTTGTTTTCTTCATGGATGATGGTCTTGATGCCATTGAACAGTTCATCTGATTTTCAGTTATTGGTGTTCAATGCATCAAATCTATTCCACAGATGGTCTCTATCATCATTCTTCACACCAATAGATGACAGGGACAAAGAAAAACATATAGAATGAGTCAAGGAGAGAATACAAGTCAGAACACCAAAGATACCTAACCTTGTTTTACAATTCTGAGCCTCACAAAACAAGGTCAATGAAGTTAAGGACTGAAATGCATGCATTATCACATAAATGAGGATGAGAAGATTGAACATATTATGGACTTTATGTCAAATTCTTGCCCTATAATAGTTTATTTAAACTTTCTAATCCAGTAAAATGAATTGTTATCTGTGAAGGGATATAAGATTGAAGTGAGAAGTTCTAGTTAGTGTAGGGTCAAAGACACTGTTCTTTTTGTGTGTGTGTGTGTGCTCTGCAAATCTGAGAAGGACTTGAGAAAACTTAAATGATGATTAGTAGGATCTGTGAAAAATCATTAATTGCAACAGAGAGAAAAGAGGATAGAGAGAGTTTAGTCAAGAAGTCAGGAAGTGATGGATGTGGACCCAGGTAGAGGGATGAGTCTTAACCACTAGCAAGAGAAGTGCAATATATTCCATTTCCACTTGAGCAGGAGTAGAATGAATTTGTGGGACTTCCTGGAAGTTGGCAGGTGGCAGAAAGGCTCCATTCTCTTGGAGATCCAGAGGGTGAGCTCATTTGCTAAAACAAAAGCTGACAGAGTCAGATGTTAAAGTTAGTGGATTATTCATTTGAAATCTGAAGGTCTGGATTCAAATTCCTGAGCTTGTGTGCTTTTCTTACAGTAACTGATCTGGTCTCTTCTAGCTACTAAACCAGTTCATATCCCCCCAACCCAGAGCATTGTCATGGCAACACCTAACACAGGGACTGCCACATAGTAGGCATTCCAAAAAAGGATAACTAAATCTGAACCTACATGGCCCTGCATCCCACCTTTTTAGCTTATTGAATTAGAGATCAATAATGAGCTGTTTCAAAGCTTTCTGCCAAGAGTCATTGTAAGGATGGAAAGGGAAAAAAAGAAGAAAAGCCTTCAGTAAGTATACAGTGTTATTCTCTGTAGTGAGGAAGGGTGCTCTGATTTAGCACCCACCATGCCTGGGGCCATTAATGAAGCCTGGCTCCTTTTTCTCATCATTGCAGCCATTCAAAAGGAGAAAGTTCTTCTTGGCAAGGAAGTGCTATTTTCAGAGACAAGATTAGGCTCATTTTGGGCAGGAGCCGTGCTTCTTCAGTCCCGGCACCTCTGAAAATTAGGTTAAAAGGTAAGAAGGAATGACTCAGAATAATTGCATTGCTTTACTGTGAACTTTAAGATCTTTTAGTAGAGGAGTTTTACAAGCAGTGATAGATAGTCATGGAGAGAGGAAAAGTACAAACCCAGGGGAAAAGAACTGCAACGCCTGACTGAATTTCTACACAAAAAGAATCTTGGCCAGCCTTGTTATTTCTTCTCTACCTGTGTCTATTTTACCAGACTATTGAATATACCCCATCTTCCCTGGTTCTAACAAAAATTTAGCTCCCCCCTCATCAACCTTCAATGTGTAAATTTGTGTGATCAGATTTTAGGATTCCCGTTCTGAGACCAAATATATAAAAATAAAGCATCATATACATGTAAGGTTCAAATATTATTTTATAATTGAAGTTAATTCATCACATAATGATATTTCTGAGCCAGAACACAGGGTCTTAACTGTCAGTACTAATCAAACCAACTAGTGATCTGGTCTCTATTATTAATATCCTGTTTGATGCCACCACCCAGTCTTACTAACAGAAAGAATTTCATAACTGTTTTCTCACTTCCAGATATGACCTTCTCCAATGTATTCTGCACAATTGCCCTGACAAGTCTTTCTAAATGCCAAATATAACATCTTCAATTCCACACCTCCATTCTTCTACCCTCTTTTCTCATATCTATTTAAACAATGCTTTTACAACCATTAGATGGTTCACCTCTGCTTTTACCATGCAACCAGAAATCCTCAGTATATTTTTAAGGCATTTGCTGTTTTGACCCTTGCTTGACCCACATGACTTTTTTGTCAGACACACCCCAATAGTATATAGACTCTGAGCCCACTGACTCTATTTTTACATCTCCCCTATGTCCCCCTCATATGCTTTACTTTCATCTCATGCTTTGGCAAGCCTGTGCCATTCCTTATACTTTTACTGTGTTCTGCCCTGAGCCATAGCAATCATCAATATATTGTAATTGCATATTGTGTTCTCTGTCCTCATATCTTTATTTCAATAAGATTAGGGCTCTGTTTCACTTACTATTCTATCATGAGAGCCTAGATCAGTTCCTGGTATAAGTAAAAGGCCAATTATTAATAAACAAATGACTATATGTGAGACTGGGCAAAGGCAAATGTGACGTTCCGTAAGAGAAGGGTAACACTGGATGGATTTAGGGGAGCTCTGGTGGCACAGTGACTAAGACATTTGACTGCTAACCAGAAGGCTAATGGTTCAAACCCACCAGCCACCCCTTGGAAGGAAGTTTGGGCAATCTACTTGTGTAGTGATACCACCTCGGAAATCCAAGGAGGGGTCTCTATGAGCTGGATCTGACTCGACAGGAGTGAGTTTGGTTTGGTTTTTGGTTTTGGGTGGATTTTAAACCAAAAAAAAAAAAAAAAACCCAACAACTCACTGCCATCAAGTTGGTCCCAATTCATAGCAGCGACCCCTCCTTGGGTTTCCGGGACAGTATGTCTAGGGAAGTAGATTGCCCAGTCTTCCTTCCAAGGAGTGGCTGGTGGGTGTTTGAACTGCCAGCCTTCTGGTTAGCAGTCAAAAGCCTTAGACACTACACCACCAGAGCTCCCGGGTGGATTTTTAAGAACAGAAATTTAATGTCTCATAATGCTGTTGGCTTGGAGTTGAAAAACAGAGTGTTGGCAGGGCCATCTTCTATTTTTCCTCTCTAGGGAAAAATTCTTCCTTGCCTCTTCCAGCTTCTGGTAGCCCAGATCATAGCTTTTTTTTTTTTTAACATAGATGCATGTTTACATAGATTGTCTTTTCCCTGTGTGCCTCTGTCTCTTCCCCTATTTTGTAAGGACAGTCCTCAGATTGTATGAGGGTCTCTAGTGTGACTGCATGCTAACTGATAGGTATTCCAAAAATCTACTTTCAAACAAAGTGCCATTCACAGGTATTAAGTGTTAGAACTTCCAACATAATTTTGGGGGCAACACAATTCAATTCATAGTATTGTGATGATATACACAGACTAATTAAAACCTTTTGACCCAGCATCTGTAACTTGATAGGGATAGAAACTCTTCAGCTTGAATGAAGAAAGTTGAAGCACTTTTATTTTCCCTATTCAGATACCAAAACCAAAAAACCAAACTCAACTGCCATTGAGTTGGACCCGATTCATAGTTACCTCTCCTTGGGTTTCTGAGTTGGTATCACTACAGAAGTAGATTGCCCAAACTTCCTTCTGAGGAGTGGCTGGTGAGTTTGAACCACCAGCCTTCTGGATAGCAGTCAAATGCCTTAGACACTATGCCACCAGAGCTACCATTCAGATACTAGAGTAGTAAAAGACTTGCTTTCTATAATCCTTGAACTGAAAGAGAAATTTTTTAAAGCCATGATTAATAGACCAGATGCCATAAAGTATAAATTCCTAGGCTCTACATCTAAGTCTAAAGCTAAGTGTATTTATGCTCTAGGTGTGTAATATTAGGCAAGTTATTTATCCACCTTAAACCTCAGTTTTCTCTACAAAATGTGGATAAAAATAATCAGTCCTCGTCATAAGGTTGTCATGAGGAGAAAGTGAGGTAATACAGAGAAAGCACTTAACTCATAATAAACATCAATGAAAAGTATCTATTATTTTCATGACATATATTTCTGTTTATTATTTGGTGTTTACAGTTTTGATACAAAGGTAAAAAAAGAGGTTGAAAGTGAGTTATATACCCTTGTTAAATTAGTCTTCTGATTGTGGCTTTTGTTTAGATGTAATGTAAGATTCAAAATAGAAATAAATAATCATGCAGACAAGATGTTATATCACCAAAAAAAAAAAAAAAAAAAAAAAGCACAACACAAATTGGGGAAGGGGAGATATCACCATGTTTTTTCACTGTCTAATTCACCTAAGGAACTGTGGGACATTCAGAACTTGATATTCTGTAAATTAGTAAGTGAGCTAACACATTTGATCAAATATTCAAAGATCAACGGATGTTCTCTGTTTATTTATTACAAATGTGATTCACACAGCATACCACAGCACTAATGATGGCAGCACACTTGTAAAGCCTCTTTTTCCCTCAAAATAGAGCCACAAGTGCTGCATGAAGATTCATTAACCCAAGCAAGTTCTGGGATAGGATATCAGGAAGCTAGAGATTTTGTGATAAGTGAGAGAAGGCTGGAACTTGGAAGAGAAAGGGAAATGGAGCTAACAGAAGAAATTAGCTCTAGAAATGATGTTTTGTTAAGTCAAAATTTCCAAAAGATGCAGAAAACTCAGCATCAGAAAACTCAGCATCAGAAAACTCAGTTCAGTAGGCATCAGGGTAATGTTTACTTCTTGATTATATTCTTCCTCCTGATGTAATTGAACATCAACAAATGTGCCCAAATGGTAGCACAGAGTAAAGTTTATGACATCAGTGATTATTGTAATCATGCAGAAGTATGTCTTATTTGGAAAATCAATTTGTTCATGGCAGATCCTAGTCAATGTCCAGGGCCATGGGGGTAGGGATACAACTCCTTTGGGATAAATATAAAAAGCACTAGATAGGGAAAGGGAGCTCTGGTGACATAGCACCTAAAGCATTTGACTGCTACCAGAAGGTTGGAAGTTCAAACCCACCAGCCACTTCTGGGAAGGAAGATTGGGCAATCTACTTCATAGTGATACTGCCTCTGATAGCCAAGGAGGGGTCACTAACAGTCAGATCTGACTCGACAGCAGTGAGTTTTTGATATAGGGAAAAAAAATATCCAAATTTATTGAGCTCTAAAAGGAAAAGTTGAAAAGGAACAAAGCTTAGTATATAAGATTAAAAGGGGAAGACTAAAGTGTGGTGATTAAGCATGAACTAGTGGCATAGTGCTTAAAATTTGACTACTAACTAGAAGGCTGGCAGATCAAACCCACCAACCACTCATCAGATGAAGACTGGGCAATCTATTTCTATAGAGATATTGCCTCAGAAACCAAAGGAGGGGTCCTATGAGTCAGATTTGACTTCACGGCAGTGAGTTTGAGTGAAAGGATATGGAGCTTTGGTGATGTTGTGGCTGAAACATTCAGCTGCTAATCAAAAGATCACTGATTCAAACCCATTGGCTGCTCTGTGGAAGAATGATGAGGCAGTCTGCTTCCATAAAGATTTTACAGCCTTGGAAACTCTCATCAACTCAATGGATTTGGGTTTTGGTAATAAATGGATAAATCATTCTTGAATGGGGTGGCCTCCCAGAATCTAAGACTCCTCCTCATGCCATCAGATATTGAGAATATTTGGTGCCCAACTATTAAATGTCAGCAGCATATTATGAATTGGTTTTCCTGATAAACTTATCATCCCTGTCACATTTGACTCAGAAAATAGGACCTGCATCTGTGACCCTACAATACGATACTGAAACTTGTGGAAATGAAAAATGACAGAACAAAGAGAAAATAGCAACTGGAAACTTCCGTTGTGCGAGTCAACATACTTAGACACATGTGTGATAACATCAAAATTATTCACTGAGGATAAAGTAATAGAAACAACCATATTTCACTTCTAGTGACCTACATACATCAGAATGAAACACTGCCTGGTCCTGTGATATCCCCACAGTTGTTGCTGTGCTTGAGCCCATTGTTGCAGCCACTGTGTCAATCCATCTCATTGAGGGTCTTTTCTTGCTTTCTCCAGAGACCGGTCCTTCCTAATAACATGATCCACATATGTGAGACGAAGTCTCACCATCCTCACTTCCAAAAAGCTATCTTAGCTGTACTTCCTCCAAGATAAATTTATTCATTCTTCTAACATTTCATGGTGCATTCAGTATTCTTCATTAAGACTATACTTCAAATGAATCATTTCCTCTTTGGTTTTCCTTATTCACTGTCCAGCTTCACATGCATACAAGGCAATTAAAAACACCATGACTCAGGTCAGGTGCACCCTAGTTCACAAAATGACATCTTTGCTTTTTAGCATGTTAAAGAATTGTTTTGCAGTAAACTGGCCCAATGCAATAAACCATTTGATTCTTGACTACTGCTTCCATGGATGTTGACAACTTCAATTTTTTCTGTTTCACAAGATGCTGCTTATTGGTCCAGTTGTGAGGATTTTAGTTTTCTTTATGTTAAGATATAATGCATACTGATGGCTGTAGTTTTTGATTTTCATCAGTAAGTGTTTTACGTCATCTTCACTTTCAGCAAGCAAAATTGTGTTATTTGTACATCACAGGTTTTTAATGAGTATTTCTCCAATCCCGATGCTGCATTGTTCTTCATATAGTCCAACTTCTCAGATTATTTACTCAGCATACAGTTTGAATCAGTGTGGTAGAAGGATATAACCCTAATGCACACCTTTACTGATTTTAAACCTCTTGTTCTGTTTGAATATGGTCTACATGAGAATAATTAAGTGTTCTGGAATTCCTATTCCTCACAATATTGTCCATAATTTGTTATGGTGCATACAGTCAAATGCCTTTGCATCATCAATAAAATACAGATAAATATCTTTCTGGTATCCTTTGCTTGTAGCCAAGAGCCATCTGACATCAACAATGATATACGTCATCCCACATTCTCTTCTGAAGCAAGCTTGAATTTCTGGCAGTTCTTTGTCAATGTGTTGCTGCAAACTTTTTGAAATATCGTAAGAAAAAATTGTGTGTGTGTGATGTAAATGATATTACTTGATAATTTCTGCACTGTCTTGGCTCACCTTTCTTTGGAATGTACATGAATATGGTTCTCTTCTTCTCAGTTGGCCAGGTAATTGTCTCCCAAATTTCTTGGCATAGACGTGTAAGTCTTTCCTGCATTTGTTGAAACATCTCCGTCGGTATTTTGTCAATTCCTGGGGCTTTGTTTCCTGCCAATTCCTTCAGAGCAGCTTTGACTTCTTTTGTTAATGCCATTGTTTCTTGATCATATTCTTCTTCCTGATGTAGTAGAACATCAAACAATTATTTTTGGTACAGTGACTCTGTGTATTCTCTCCATTGTCTTTTAATGCTTCCTGCATCATTCAATATTTTCCCCATGGTATCTTTCAATTTTGCAAGTCAAGGCTTGAATTTTTTTCTTCAGTTTTTTTTTTAGCTTGAGAAATGATAAGTACACTCTTTTTTGATTTTCTAACTCCAGCTTTTTGCAAATTTTATTACAATACTTTGTCTTCCTGAACTGCCTTTGAAATCTGTGCAGTTCTTTTACTTCATCATTCACTTTAGTTACTCTATGTTCCAGAACAAGTTTCAGTGTCTTCTGATTTGTTTCGGTCTTTTCATCCTTCCTTGTCTTTTTAATGACTATTTGTTCTCTTCATGTATGATGTCCTTGATGTCATCCAACAATTCATCTGATCTTTGTTCATTAGTGTTCAATATATCAAATAGATTATAGAAATGGTGTTGAAATTCAAGTGGAACATACTCCAGATTTTACTTTATCCCTCATGAACTCATTTTAATTTTCTTCAGCTTCAATTTGAACTTGCATATGAGCAATTGATTGCATTTTCCACAGTCAGCTTCTGGCCTTGTTCTGATAGAAGATACTGAGCTTCTGCACCATCTCTTCTCACAGATGTAGTCGATTTCATTCCTATGTATTTCATCTCTTCCATTTGGTTGACAGGTAGCTGTTGTCCAAATTTCTTGGCATCGATGAATAAATTCTTCCAACATTGCATATATTTGGTGAAGCATCTCAGTTGGTATTTCATCAATTCCTGGAGTCCATTTTTTCACCATTGCCTTCAGTGAAGCTTGAATTTCTTCCTTCAATACCATCAATCCTTGAACACATGCTACCTCCTGAAATGTTTTTCTATATATTGGCCTATTCTATATATATAGGAGCTCTGGTAGCATAGTGGCTAAAAGCACTTGACTGCTAACCAGAAGGCTGGTGGTTCAAACCCACCAGCCACTCCTCGGAAGGAAGGTTGGGCAATCCTACTTCCACAGTGATACTGCCTCGGAAACCCAAGGAGGGGTCGCTATGAGTCGGGGCCGACTCGACGGCACATAACAACAACAACAACATATATTTCATAAAAGTGGTATCGCATAGCATTTGTTCTTTTGTGATTAACTTATTTTACTTAGTATCATGTATTTAAGGACCATCCACATTGTAGCTAATATCAGAACTTCTTTCTCTTTATTTCTGAGGTGTATTCCATCGTATGCATACATCATATTTTCTTTATTCATTCATCTCTCGATGGATATCTACCCTGTTTCCACCTTTTATATATTGTGAATAGTGCTTCAATTAACAGTAATGGACAAGTATCTGCTCCCATCTTTTCAGTTCTTTCGGGTATATATCTAGGAGTGGAATTGCTAGATCACACGGTAATTCTATGTTTAACAAAACAACTTTTAGTATTTTTTTTTTTTTTTATCTTTAACTTAATTTTTCCTTGTTGATAGTGTGGAAAATAGGATTGCACTCTCTTCTAGTCATTTTAATATTTAGGCTTGAAATATAAAAAATATATGCTCTTAAAAAGTATCTGTGTGTCAAGTTCTTTGGGTCAAATGTGTACTTTTAGGTCTATGGGCAGATCTTTAATTCTACTGAGAATTTTATACTAATTATTATCTGTTTCAGATAATAAAATGGGTAACTAAAATAGTTTTCAGAAATTTTAAAGAACAAAGTTTCACACTTAATTTTTTTTTTTAATTTTTTTTCAGTAATCTCCACTATAGGAGCTGAGACTGGCTGAGAGGAGGGAAAAAGGGATTATAAAAGCTCCACACAACTTGTCTTGTTTGGCACATCTACAGTTGAATGCTTTAGCTTTCCTGCCAAGATGGTTAAGTTAACACTTAATTAGTATGTGTACCAAACAAAGCGTGCTTCTGGGCAGCAATTTTTTTTTTTTTTTTTTTTTAATTTCCTCTCCTTTCCCCTCAAATAAATAGACTGGTTTCTGCCCAAAATATTCAAGGAAAAATCTGTGCTTGCCTGGGGCAGAGGCCAGATGCCTTGACTTCCAGCTTCCTTCCATCAAAGCCGTGCAGTTTGGAAATTAAAATCTACAGCAATAATGAAACATATTAAAATGCATGCAAAGTCTTGAGGGCTTATAATATGCTAAAAACTGGCAATGCATGTTTACATCCATATATCAACTTGGATGTGCTGAAAAGATTTAAAGTGTAAAATATGCAAATATGTGTCATATTGTCACACTTGGTCTCTCTAATGGAACTCCCTTTCATCTCAAGTCGTCTTAATTTCATGAATATTACATGGCCCTCACACCTTTTACTCCTGCTGTTGCTAGGCTGAGAAGATTATGAAAATATGTTAATAGTAACTTTCATCAAATAAAAGTTGCAATATTCCAAATAAAGCGTTTTTTCCCCTCCTCTTAAAATACAAATGGTGAAGGGTTTCACGCTATTTTGCTTCCCTGTGGGAGACTAGATAACTATAGGCCAATTAAATTAATGAGAAAAGACCATGCGAATGGCAATATTTGTGCATAATCCTGGCTGGCTGCATATGTAGACAGGTATAGAGTGGGATTTAAAATATTCTTGAGGGATGAAAGTATTCCTCGTTCTGGGATATTGAGGGTATATAGAAATGATTTTTAAATTAGATTGACCTGCAGAAAGACCTACAAATTTATACTTTACTGCTGAAAAAACTATGGGAAGTAGGAGGAAGACTGCTAACTTGAGGAATTTGTCTTCACTTATGAATGAAAGAGTAATGAAAAGTATTAAGAAATGAGATAACCAAAAATGGAAAAGGATATACCCTATATGTTGTGGACACAATGCCTTGAACCCTTCAGAAAAAAATTGCTATCCTTTTTTTTTTTTTTTCTGAGATATGCTGAAAACCTCATTTGGATTTGTTTTACTGGCAATTCTAATGCTTGGTGGATAGAGAAAGCAATGTGAAGTATTCTTTTCTGGATCTAATTCCTACTAATGGTGAAGAACTTGTAACTCTGTGGAAGTGATAAGAATGTTGGACTAAGTGTCACCATAGATTCCATAAGGGAGAAAAAGTTTGGGGGATTTTGTCAGACATTTATTCTAGACTTTAGGAACATTGATTTAATAAGTTTGGAGAAAGTGTAATTATTTTTCTAAGTACAGATATTCTATAAAGTGCTGAAAGGTGAAGAATTAAAAGAGTTCTTTCTGACAAGAATCTTTGCCAAAATTTGAAATAAGGAATTAAAGAACTGTTGAAAGGAGCTATTTTTGTGGCCCAGAACACTTTCATATGGGCTCTGATTCATAAATGTAAATGTACAGACGATGAAATGGAGGGCATGTGACCAAGAACGGAACATACAAGTAGCCTGTATACTTGAAGGTTATGTAAGTGAGCTGTAGGACAAAGCCTACTGGACTTTCAACATGAAAAGGGTATCAAGAAAGATAAAGGAAACAATCTTCTCTAGGAAGAATGAGGAAATGGTAAGCTACTGTGGTGGGCAGATGGCATATGTTGACAAATAAAGAGAAGCTAAAAACTCTGTAACATTTTTTTTTTTCCCTTTTCTTGAATTGTTACTGCTTTTATCATTATTTTTTCTTTTTGTATTTTTGCTATTCCACTAAAAGAAGAGTGTTCAGATAAAAATAATTGGAAAAAAAATCAAAAGGAAAGTGTAACCCTTATATTGTGAAGTCACAGAAAATAATCACATGGATGTTTTCATTTGATTTTACTTTATTTACCAGATGTTATTTTTCTTCTTAACTAATGTGTAATCTTAGTAGAAAATTTGGAAATATGTCCAAATTGGAGAGAAATAACAACACATTCTATTCCTTTCCTCATCATTCAAAGACAACCTTTTCTATATATCTTTAGGCATATTTCAGATTCTATTATTTATAGAATTTTGCACAGAACATTTTAATATAAATGTATTATAAATAGTCTCCAGTGTTGCTTGAATGATTTCTTTTAGAAAGGTCAGCACAAGGCCAGTCCCTATGAGGTGGATGTTAAAGATGTCCCAAATGTCCAACTTCCAAACTGCCGTGCCTCTCTGTCCTCTTTGACATCAAATCCTCCTCCTCTCAACAATATTCTTTCTGTTTTAGGCTTCCATATTTCACTCTGTCACAGAACTCACAAAATCCCAAGGAAATGGCTCATATGCTGGTGGTAGGGGCTGGCAGGCTGGCAAGTCTGAGGTCTGTGGGTACGTCTTGAGGATGCTCCCAACTCATGTGTTTGCAGGGATTGGCAAACCCAAATCAGTGAGTCAGATGATGGCTGCTGCCTCAAGTCCAGCAGTGAGATGGTGACAAACCAAATGCAGAACTGGAGCAAGAGTGGGAACTTTCCCAGAAAATCAATATATTCATATATATATATCATACATTTGTTTCATTAGAAAGCAATGTGTGAATCATTTGCTTTTAGCTAAAACGTGCACTTAAACATTGCATTGTTGAAATTTAGCTTCATGAATACTTGTTTTATTGTAAGTTACATACATACACTTGATTTACATGGTTGAGAAAGACACACATGAATTCTCTGACTGAGTTAACAAAATGTGGTTACTCCCTTTAGCTACATGAATTCAGAAGAGATTTGCAATTTCTTGAAAGACCCCTTGCTTTTAAAGAAACCAAACTTTCTTATTCCTGATGAATAAGGTTCAGTAGAAAGCAAAGTGTGATTAGGAACATAAGAATATATATATATATATATATATATATATATATATATATATATCATGACAAATTATGGATAACATCGAGAAGAATGGGAATTCCTGAGCAGCACTTGATTGTACTCATGAGGAATCTGTACCTTGACCAGGAGGCTGCCGTTTGAACAGAACAAGGGGACACTAAATGGTTTAAAATCAGGAAGGGAGTGCATCAGCGTTGTATCTTTCTCCACACTTATTCAATCTATATGCTGAGCAAATAATCTGAGAAGCTGGACTACATGAAGAAAAATGTGGTATCAGGATTGGAGGAAGAATCATTAACAACCTGAGATATGCAGACAATACAACTTTGCTTGCTGAAAGTGAGGATGACTTAAGGCACCTACTGATGAAGGCTGAAGAACACAGTCTGCAGTAGATTACGTCTCAATATAAAGAAAACAGAAATCCTCACAACTGGACCAATGAGCAGCATCACAATAAATGGAGAGAAAATTGAGGTTGTCAAAGAATTCACATTGCTTGATTCTACAATCGATGCCAATGGAAGCAGCAGTCAGGACATTAGATGATGTGTAGCATTGGGAAAGTCAACTGCAAAGGAACTGTATCAAGTGCTGAGTAGCAAGGATATCTCCTTGAGGACTAAGGTGTGCCTGACACAAGCCATGATATTTCCAATTGCCTCATATGCATGTGAGAGCTGGACAATGAATAAGGAAGACTGAAGAAGAGTTGATGCTTTTGAGTTGTGGTGCTGTCGAAGAATGCTGAAAGTACCATGGACTGCTAAAAGAACTAACAGATCTGTCCTGGAGGAAGTGCAGCCAGATTGCTCCTTGGAAGCAAGAATGGCCAGATTTCGTCTCACCTATTTTGGTCATGTTGTAAGAAGGGACCATTCCCTGGAGAAGGATGTCATGCTTGGTAGAGTGGAGGGTCGACAAAAGAGGGGGAGGCCTTCAACGAGATGGATTGACACAGTGGCTGCGACGAAGGGCTCAAGTATAGCAGGAATTGTGTGGCTGGCGTGGGATCAGACAGTGTTTTGTTCTGCTGTGCATGGGGTCACTATGAGTTGGAAATGACTCGATGGCACTAAACAACAACACGATACATATATATATATATGTATCGTGTTGTTGTTTAGTATATATATATATGTATATACACATACACATATATATATACACACACACATGTATATATATATTTATATACACATACACACACATATATATATATATATATATATACCCTCAAGGAAGCTAAGGGTGGTGACTTGAGTCACAACCTCCAGCAAGGCAGGACTCACGATACATCTCATCCTAAACAGGCATCAAACAACTCACTACCATGGAGTCAATCCCAACTCATAGCAACTCCTCCTAGGGTTTCTGAGGGAGGCAGTATCTCTACAGAAATAGACGGCCCAATTCCTTCTAAGGAGTGGCTGGTGGGTTTGAACCACCAGCCTTCTGGTTAGTAGTCAAATGCTTTAGGCACTATACCACCAAAACTCCCAAACAGGCATAAAGAATAAGATTTACAGTACTTCACAAAATGGGTAGTGACTTGAGTCATACCCTCCAGCAAGACAGGACTAAAGATGTTTCTCATACTAAGCGGGCATTAAAAAAAAAAAAAAAAAAACATTGTCATCAATCAATTCCAACTCATAGTGACCTCCATTGGGTTTCCAAGGAGGTAAATGTTTACGGAAGTAGATCTCTCCATCTTCCTTCTGGGGTGAAGCTGGTGCATTTGAACCACCAAACTTCTAATTAGCAGTCAAATGCCTTAAGCACTGTGCCACCAGAACTCCTTAAACAGTCATAGAGACTAGGATTTGCAATTTGCCACAAAATGGAGGATGGTGGCTAGAGAGACCATATTAAGCAAATCATTGCACAGCAAGTATCATCAAAAAACTTTATTTTTTTTTTCATCAATATTGGCTATTTAATGAGTTTTAAAGTTTCACTTAATATAAATGAAATATAAAATATCAGTCATACATCTTTGCCCATATTTAAATATTGTTTTTGATAACATTTTTATAGGAGGATACTGGAAATATCATAGATTTAAAATAATCATGCTTGGTATGTTGGCGTAGTGTGTAAGGCATTTGAATACTAACCAGAAGCCTGGTGGTTCAAACCCACCAGCCAATCTTTGGAAGGAAAGTGGGGCAATCTATTTCCATAGTGATACCACCTCCAAAACCCAAAGAGGGGTTGGTATGAGTCAGATCCAACTCCACAGCAGTGATTTTGGTTATTTGGTTTACTGTGTTTAAAGAGATATAAAAAGAGATGAAATATTCTCTAAATCTTATTCATTACTTATTTTTCCTTATTGATTAGAATGCATAAAATGAATTTTAAAAGAATATACCATGGATAAGGCATTTCTGCATCCTTATTGTTGTGAAGTACCATTGAGTCAGTTTCAACTCATGGTGACCCTATGCACAACAGAATGTAGTATTGCCTAGTTGTTCACCATCCACACAATTGTTGCTTTCCTTGAGTCTCCTGTTGTAACCAGTGTGCCAATACAGCTCACAGAAGGTCTTCCCCTGTTACACCTATCCTCTACTTTACCAAGCATGATATCCGTCTTCAGAGACTTGTCCCTCCTGATAACATGACCAAAATATGAGAGAGAAGTTTGGCCATTCTTGCTTCTAAGCTTTCCAGCTGTCCTTCCTCTAAGACAGATTTAGTCATTCTTCTAACAGTCCATGTGTATTCGATATTCTTAAACAACACCATAATTCAAATGCATCAATTATTCTTATGCCTTCCTTATTCATTGTTCCACTTTCACATGCATATAAAGCTATGGAAAACACCATGGCGTGGGCCAGACAAACTTCAGTACTCAAAGTGACATCTTTGCTTTTTAACACTTTAAAGAAGTCTCCTGCAGTAAATTTTCCCAATGAAATAAGTGATTTGTTTTCTTGACTGATGCTTCCATGAGTATTGATTGTAGATGTAAGTAAAATAAAATCCTTAACAATTTCAATATTTTCTCCATTTATCATAGTGTTTCTTGTTTGTGTAATTGTGAAACATTTTTTTTTTTTTCATTATTGAGAGAGGCTTTTTAAAATAAACTCCCATTAAAAAGAGTGAAAAAGACTGGAAAATGTATTTAAATTATGTCATAATCCAAAGAAGTGTCCAGCATTCAGTTAAAAGTTAAAAAAAAAAACGAGTCACTCTAAGAAACAAGTCAAAATAATACAGGAGAAGAAGAAAATACAAATAGCAGAAAGAGACAAATTCAGACGTCAGATATTGGACATGTCTAAAACAGATTTTAAAACTGACTGTGTTTAAAGAAATAAACAAACTGATAATCCTTGGAGAACAATAGAGTGTATGTTAGAGTAGTCTTGCAAAAGACAAAGTAAAATTTATAGAAATGAAAAATACAATAAATAAAAATTAAAAAAAAATTGAAAAACTTAAAGGATAAGTTGACACATCAGAAGTGAAAATTAGCATCTGAGCAGGAATAGTGGAATGAATTTTTCATAATAAAATGCAGGGGAAGAAAAAAATGAGAGAGAGGTTACAGTTTTGGAGGATAGAATGAGTCCAAAAGAAGAGTGAATAGAGGATTAAGTGGGTGCAATATAAAAAGAGAGAAAGGCTAGAAATTTTTCAGACTTCATCATAAAGCAGTTCACTTATTTAGGAGTTGATAAATTGTATGCTTTGGTTCATTAAGTGTGTATGTTATGCAGTCAACCAAAGATGGCAGCTTATTCACACTTGCCATGCCATCTTCCTACGGCAAAGAACTGAGAAAACTAATGAAACAGATACAGATGAAAATCTGGGAACACAGAGCAGCAAATGGAAATATGAAGAATTAGAAGAAGGGAAGGAGAAACTGAGTGAAGACAGCAAAGGAAGAGGCTTATGGACTGTAAGTACATTACTGGCTGCCATGGCACAGCATAGCCATCTTGAGACAAAGTGAGCAGTGTTCCCAGGTGAGGAGACCAGGAAGACAACTTCATCAAATGCCCAATAGGGGAGAGAGTTACCGTGTAGACAAACCCAGAGTGAAGCAAGGTGAGCAGAACATGAACTGCATCTAAGGTGGGAAAGTCCATGAAGGTAGGTAAGAGCCCTGAGGAGCCTGAGAACCACAGAGCAGGGAGGGAGCCAGGAAATAGGAACATAACTACTCACCAGTAGTGGTCTTTGATCATTTGGGTGAGTGGCACTGGAGAAATGAAGGTATCCTTGGAGTGGAAGCTAAAAATTCCTCATCCAACTGGACTCTAGACATCTCCTCACCTCTTGAATTTGGTTGGAGCTGGGTCCTGATCACCAGCTGTGCTCTGTGGGGAGTGTCCTGGAATCCACGCCAGAAACTGGGAGAAGATGCTCACCCTCTTCTCCTCCACACATCCTCCCAGGGCCCAGAGGTGAATCCCATCCCCCTAGCCTGAAAATCCATGGTATGAATTCCCACATTACCAGATCTGTGACCAGAGGTTCACATCTACTTCAGTCCATTCCTATGGCATACACTCCCATGCTGATGGGCCTGTAACTGGAACTTCTTGTCCTCTTCAATCACCTTTGTGTCACCATACTGTCAGTGATTGGCTGCATATACTCTTGCTGCCACAACAGTGACCAGAGGTTTACAAGAGTCCCACCCCCTATCCCCTGCTCCTGCCACACTGCATGCCTGTCAACCAGTGGTGTGGGTAACTGTACCCCCTGTCTGGTGACTGGTACACCCTCAGCCTGACAACCCAGGAATTGACAATGTGCACACACAGTGCACAGACCAACAACCAGTGAGCACACTGCCTTTTCCCATGCCTTGGTGACCAGCTGGAAAGTTACATCACTTTTCCAGCAATGCTAGTCATATCCTGACATGTTGCATCTGCACCTCTGCCAAACAATAAGGAGGAGATCTTAGAGCCTTCATCTAACATCTACTCAGCTGCAATGTCACACATCACACATCTAAACAATTTCTGCAGGCCATCTGCACTTTCATAAAACCCTTTAATACCCCATTATCTACTGAGATGCCAATTTCATGCATGCAGAACAGGCATACCCAGTACACTGGGGGAGCAATCTGCTCAGTGGATGTGAAGATGTCTTGCCCTGATCTCTAGAGATCATAATAAGTGTAAGTACCAACCCAGGGGTCCACCAAGGCCTGTAAAGTTTCCTTGACCATCCAACATTTGTCACTCAATTTAAGTGGAAGAACTTACCCCCACATTTCCTCTCAATCTGGTAATGGAAGGCATATGAGCCTGAATACAGAACTCACAAATGAGTGTGATCCACCATACCCACTTAAAAAAAAAAAAAAAAAACAAACTCACTGCCATCAAGTCAATTCTGACTCTTAGTGACCCCCTGTGGGTTTCTGAGATGGTAAATCTTTAAGGAAGTAGATTGCTCAGGCTTCCTTCTGAGGAGTGGCTTGTGGGTTTGAACCATCAGCTTTCTGGTTAGCAGTCAAATGCATTAGGGACTACACCACCAGAGCACCATACCCACTAGTGAGAGGAAATCACATTCAGGTAACAGACACCATCAAAGTTACACTTAGACCAGAAACACAAAACAAAACAAAAAAATTAGCACACAAAAAAACATACACTCAATAAAGAAATATATAAATAAATACATCAATTAATATCTTACCTTGGAGACAGGAGACAATAACAAATCACAGGAAGAAACTGGATAAAGTGACTCAAACAAATGAGCAAAATAAAGGGGCAGAAAACCTTCCTGAGGATGAAAAGGTAATAGAATTACCTGATAAGGAATACAAAAGCTTTATGTATGGGATACTCAAAGATATCAAGGAAAATACAAAGACAAAAATTTAGAAGAATTCAGGAAAAGAATAAAAGAACAAAATGACAAAATAAACAAACTATTAGAAACCATAAAAAAAACTCAAAATTCAAAAGACTAACAATAAATCATCAGAAATATATTACTCAGTAGAAAGTCATAGAAGTAGAACTAAATCAATGGAAGAAAGAATCAGCAAAATAGAGGACAAATCACTTGATGTTAATCTGTTTGAAGAACAGTAAGATAAAAGAATGAAGAAAAGGAAGAAAGCCTAAAAGTTATGCAGGGCACTGTCAAGAGGAAGAATTTACATGTAATTGGAATTCCAGAAGCAGAGGACAGAAAAAAAGCAGAGAGATAATTTTTTTGAAGATTTATTGACAGAAAACTTTTCTAATATGAAAGATGAGAATGTTCCCATCCAAGAAGCTCAATGAACCCCAAACAGGATAGACTCCAAATGAGTCATCAGAACATATCATAACCCAACTTTCCAAAACCAAAAACAAAGAAAGAATTCTGATAGCAGCAACAGTGAAAAAGTTGGCTCAGATGCCTTAGTTGCAGAATTCTACCAAACATTCAGAGAAGAGTTGACAGCAATTCTAGTCAAAGTATTCTAGAATATAGAAAAGGAAGGACACTCCCTCATCTATTCTATGAAGCCAGCATAACCCTAATTCCAAAGCTAGGCAATGATTGCACAAAGAAGAAAATGGCAGACCAATATCTCTCATGAAGGTAGATGAAAAAAATCTCATAAAAATCCTAGCCAACAGAATTAAACAGAATATCAAAGGAATAATACATCATGATCAGGTGGGATCCCAACCGGGGATTCAAGGCTGGTGAAACGTTAGAAAATCAATCAGCCTAATTCACCACATAAGTAAAACAAAGAAAAAAAATCACATAATCATCTCTATTGATGTAGAAGGGCATTTGATAAAATCCAAACACTTTTCTGATAAAAAACTAGCAAAATAGGAATAGGAGGGAAATTTCTTAACATTATTAAGAGTATATGTACAAAACCAACAGCCAACATTATTCTCAATGGAGGGAGATTGAAAACACTCCCCTTGAGAATGGGAACAAGACAAGGATGCTCATTTTCTCTACCCTTATTCAGTATTCAACAGCAAGTCCTAGCCATAGCCTAAGGCAAGAAATTGAAATAAAGGATGTCATGGATGGAATTGTGTCCTGGAGGAAGTTTGGTTGGAATGTTTCTTGGAAGCAAGAATGGCCAGACTTTACCTCACATACTTTGGTTATGTCAGAAGGACAAGTACCTGGAGAAGGATATTGCTTTGCTTACTTCGTGCTGCTCTAACATGAAATACCACAACTAGGTGACTTGAACAAACAGGAATTTATTCTCTTACAGTTTTGGAGGCTAGAAGTCCAAGTTCAAAATGTCAGGCTCTAGGGAATGGGTGAAAGCACGTCGACCCTGGGTTTCAGCTCTGCCTCTTGCTCCCAACCCACTGAATCTGGAGGATTTCTTCACTCAGGCAGCTGCTGGCTGTTGAGGTTGAGAAACCCAAGCTCAACACATGAAAAGCAATAGTCCTGATATTCCCAAACAACAAGGCAGGCCATTGATGCCAGTCCATTAAAAGTCCCAAGATTGGCAGAGCATGGCAGGCTGCTGAACGAAGACTCAGCTATGCCCAATGATGCCAAAAAGCATCACTCCTAAAGCTTCTCCTTATATATCAGAAGTAGATCACATCCCTAAAGCAGCTACTTAGCTTCTTACAA
Source organism: Orycteropus afer afer (assembly GCF_000298275.1). Classification (NCBI taxonomy): domain Eukaryota; kingdom Metazoa; phylum Chordata; class Mammalia; order Tubulidentata; family Orycteropodidae; genus Orycteropus; species Orycteropus afer. The sequence continues at coordinate 1,087,581 of NW_006921748.1, forward strand.
TAGATTCCACCATGGAGTTGATTACCAGTCTCATCATGGGGAATACTATATCCGGGAGCTCTGGTAGCATAGTGGCTAAGACACTTGCCTGCTAACCAGACGGCTGGCGGTTCAAACCCACCAGCCACTCCTCAGAAGGAAGGTTGGGCAATCCTACTTCCGTAGTGATACTGCCTCGGAAACCCAAGGAGGGGTCGCTATGAGTCGGGGCCGACTCGACGGCACATAACAACAACAACAACAACAAGCTTCTCAAAACTAGTCCCAGCCAAGTTGACATACAACCTTAACTACTACAGATATCATGCTTGGTAAAATAGAGGGTCAGCAAAAAAGGAGAAATCCTTTAATGAGATGGATTGAAACAGTGGCTGTAATAGTGGGTTCAAGCACAGCAACTATTATTATAATGGGACAGGACTGGGCAGTGTTTTGTTCTGTTGTACACAGGGTCACTATGAGTTGGAACCAACTGAATGGCACCTAACAACAACAACAACACTCATTAAGTTAGAATAAACATAGCTCCCAGTTTGTACATGTTGTTCTAGAATAATTACTAATAACTCAACTGTTTACCTTCTATTGTTCTTATTTAAGTAATAAATCATTCACTCTAATTAAAATGTACAAAAATAGTACAAATTTATCTATGTATATTAAATTTGATAATACAATATTATTTAAAGAATACAGAGGTGATTTATTATTTAAATATTTAAGTGTGCTATTACCCAGATATATTTATATCTAAAATTAATTTGTGGTGTGCTATATTCACACATGAAAATTGACTTGACTATACCTTTGTTAGGAGCTCTGGTAGCACAGTGCCTAAGGCACTTGAGTGCTAACCAGAAGGCTGGCGGTTCAAACCCACCAGCCACTCCTCAGAAGGAAGGTTGGGCAATCCTACTTCCGTAGTGATACTGCCTCAGAAACCCAAGGAGGGGTCGCTATGAGTTGGGGCCGACTTGACGGCAAATAACAACAACAACAACCTACCTTTGTTATTAGCTCTCCATGTTTCCCCTCAGTACTATACTGTAGAAGGGGAAAAGGCTGAGATGGCATTTGTTTTGTTTTCTTTATTGGTTACTGTCATGCTTAGGCCATGATTCTCAGTGGTTTGGCAGGTATTATGTAATCATTAACCATTTTTCCATCTGATGTGAACATCTGATCAGTTGGAAGGGGATTTTCCTTGGGGATGTGGCCTGCATCCAATATATATGGATATTCTGGTAAAGCTCATGCTGTTTCTTGATCCTGTATTTTCTCCTCATCCTATGACCTCTAGTTCTTGGGATGTGAGCCAGTAAACTGCCATCTGGCTTGCAGATTTTGGGTTCATCAGCCCATGTGAATCAGCAGAAGCCACAGCCTATTGCCTGACTCAAGGATTTAGAACTTGCTGGCCTTCACATTTATGTAAGCCATTTCCTGGAATTAAGTCTCTCTGTAAGGAGATCTGGGAGCTTTGGTGGCATAGTGCCTAAGGCTTTGACTCCTAACCAGAAGGCTGGTGGTTCAGACCCACCAGCCACTCCTTGGAAGGAAGACTGGGCAATCTACTTCCAAAGTGATGCTAACTTGGAAACTCAAGAAGGGGTCGCTGTGAGTCAGATCTGACTCTATGGCAGTGAGTTCGGTTTGGTTTCGGTATAAGGACCACTGGTAGCACAGTGCCTAAGGTATCTGACTGCTAACCAGAAGGTTGGTGGTTCAAACCCATCAGTCACTCTGCAGAAGCAAGACTGGGCAATCTATTTCTATAGAGATTTACCACTTCGGAATACCAATGGAGGTCACTATGACTCAGAATCAACTTGATGGCAGTGGGTTTGTTTTTGGATGTGGCAGTCTGTTTCTGTAAAGACTTCAACCTTGAAAACCCTATCAGGCAGTTGTATTCTGTCCTATGGAGTCTGTATGAATGAAACAGACTTGATGACAATGAGATTATGTATATACGCTGTTCACTGGCTTTGTTCCTTTAGATAACCCAGCCTAAGACAGTTCCCTTTATTATACATATATGTATTTGAGTTTTGCTTTTTTTCATTACTATTTTTTTTTCTTTCTATTAATCATGATGCCAATATGTTTTTACTTGTAGGCTATGTTTCATTTATTCTTCCAGAAGTGTGGTGGTTTTCTATAATTTACTTATCAGTCTTTTTATCTTCAACTCAGGACATTTTTCTTTTATTAGGTCTTTTTTTCTATTTGCTTTGATTTCTTCCTCAGGAAGTTAATATAATGACTTTCTCTTTGTTGTTGTTGTTCTTATGTGCCGCCGAGTTGGCCCCAACTCATAGCCACCCCTCCTTGGGTTTCCAAGACAGTATCACTATGGAAGTAGATTGCCCAACCTTCCTTCCGAGGATTGGCTGGTGGGTTTGTACTGCCAGCCTTCTGGTTAGCAGTCAAGTGCCTTAGGTACTATATTACCAGGGTTCCTTTCTGTTTATTAACCTCTATATTTAAACTTTCCTTTCTTATTTTCCTATCTATCTTTTGTCTTTATTCTAGCTCTTATTTTCATTTTCCACATCTGGTAGCATAGTGGCTAAAGCACTTGACTGCTAACCAGAAGGCTGGCGGTTCAAACCCACCAGCCACTCCTCGGAAGGAAGGTTGGACAATCCTACTTCTGTAGTGATACTGCCTCGGAAACCCAAGGAGGGGTCGCTATGAGTCGGGGCTGACTCGATGGCACATAACAACAACAACAACAACATCATTAAGTTTTCCACAAAGTTAATTCTGTAATTACTGCAGATTTTACTTATGCTAATACATTTAAAGTTTTTTTATAACCTTGTCTTACCATTTCTACCTTCAACTCATTCAGTTCTGTTTTGTATCAGCTTATTCTGTCACTCTTTGCTCCTGTTCATATTGTATGGATTCCATGCCTTTTTGTTTTTTCCAATCTATTGAGTTTAAAACTAGTTTCCAAGTGTTTATTTCCTGTGCTAAATTACTTTAAGGAAAGAAAAACAAAAACCATAAAGTTTTATATAGTGTGCCTCTGTTGATATAAGATGGGTTCACCTTGTATATCCTCTGCTTTGCTCCAGAAAAGAATGGGTACCTGGGGTAGGGGAGTGGGAGGAAGGCATACTCCAATAAGTATTGTAGCAATACATTGTTTTCCTTGTATTATGAAATTATGCATGGGGTTCCTAACTTCTAGGAAGCAATGTTTTATTCTTAGGGACCTCACTTCTCACTAAGCTATTTGTCTGAAATTTAAGTCTCTGATTAAAAAAAAAAAAAAAAAAAAAAAAAAAAACATTAAAAAGAAGAAGAAAAAAATCTAATTTTCTCAGTCCCCTCTTGATGCTAGCACAGAGGCTACGCTTCAACCCTGAACCAGAGCAATCTTCATGATAACACCTGTTAGCCTCCTCTTTCTGTATGAGTCTGTGGCATCCAGGTCTCTGTGTGCATAAGCACTCTAATACACAGATAAATGAGTTAAAGCCTGAATCCCTCATTCCGTTTGTTGGAATCCAACACATCCCCAAGTTTCTGAAGTTTCATGTGGTGTGGCTGACATTCTTCTGTAATCGCTTACTCTGGATTTCTTCTCTTTAATTGTTCTTTGCATTGTGTCTACCATCATACAGTGGTTATTTTTATTCAGCCTAATGTATCTCAAGGAGCTCTGGTAGCATAGTGTCTAAGTCATTTGATGGCTAACCAGAAGGCTGATGGTTCAAACCCATAGCCACTCCTCGGAAGGAAGATTGGGCAATCTACTACTGTAGTGATACTGCCTCAGCAACCCAAAGAGGGATTGCTATGAGTCAGGTCCGACTCGATGGCATATAACAACAATGTAACGCAAGAGTCAATATCAGGGTTGGTATACAAAATAGATGATTACAAAGCTTTTGAGGGTAATGGGTATAATCATATTTTGAGATGAGAGATAACTTCAAATTCAGTTTCAGACACAAATATCCCAGAATAATTCATGACTCACCATAGGAACTTTCTTATGGGTCTGGCCCTCTTTAGTTCTTGGACAGTAGCCATTTTGCGGGGTTCCTATTTATTTCTTAGAAAGGTTTTCTTCTTGCTTTCCTCTGAGTTAAGATCCCTCACCTCCTGACTTCTACCTTGGCCTTCTCCTGAAAAAGCCAACCTTTCTGTTTCTTTTTTAATGCCAAGAATTTTATTTTTCACTAGTTCCACTAGCTTCAGACAACCTACAGGCCCACTTTTGGAGATACCAAATTTCCTTTCCTGATAATTATCTATCTATGCCTTAATCTTCCCTTAGATATTAATATTAATAATAATAATAATAATAATAATAATAGCAACACCTACTCTAAATTTTTCTATTTTAAAAAAAAATCCTTAAACTGTGTTCTTACACACAAAAGAGAGTTTATTTCTTGCTATGTTAATGTTACATAGCTGTCTCAGGTCAGTCTTGATGCTAGGATCCAAGCTGAAGGAACAGCTCTTATCTGGGCCATTGCTGCTCTTTAACTGAGGGAAATGACATGATGCTTCATAAAGCTTCTTCTCATAAAAGGTACAATCACTTCTGCTCACATTTCACTTGTCAAAACCAGTGATATGTCACTCTTAACATCTGTGAGACAGGGAATTACAATAGTCCCTTAAGAAAGGACCCCACATTGTTTGTAAACTATAATATAATGTACCACACATCACAAAAAAAGTAAATAAATGAAATAAAAATAAAAATGACATGTATTTGTTAATTAATACAGACCAACTTTCTAGACAAATTCTCTCCCTTCATTCTTTGTTTAAAGAGAAAGAGATATATAACATTTATTATCTTTCTTGTGAGAAAGACCTTGGAGCATTTATTTATTTTCCTCCCAGATATAAGTAGGTGGTATAATTTCGTAAAAGCCACAGCCTTTTATGACTTAAACTTTTCTACAACCATAATTATGAGATGCTATCTATATGATTCCAATCTAGATATGTTACCTCACATTTGTAGATGGATTCAGATCAAGTTTCAACAGTAATCTCTGGACAATAGCCAAAGGGTGCTAATGTTGGACCTCTTAAATTTCCCAACATTTAGAGCCAGTATAAAAATGAAAACATAGACAATCCTACTCCTTAATGTGACTAAAGTTCCTAATAAACCAACTAGCCCACCACACCTAGTCATTAAGCAGAGTTGGCCATTGGTCACATGGCAGACCTTTCACTTATCATGTACCTTTTCAGAGTGTTCCTTTTATTATCTGTCCTAAAGCTCATCTATTTTTAACTGCCCAAATTTATTACAAATGGAGTAGAACAGCTTATAAGGCCATGCAACCCTTGATTACAACTGCAGTAAATCAACCTAGATTCATTTTAATGAGACATATCATTGCTCTGTGGATTTTTTTTCTTTCTTTTTTCTTTTTTCTTCTTATTTTTCAGTTAGAGATATTATCAGTGCAAGCTTTTCAAAGCTCAAGGGTTGGTAATTGGTTAGAAGTTTCTTCATTTTTCTGTCTCCTGACCCTGTTCCTTCTGATCTCTGCATGCAGTTAAAAGAGACCTAATCTAAGACACTGGAACAAGCAGATTCATAGTGCACACCAGGATGAAAAATGCACATACTTTCAGTAGGCAAGGCAAGTCAAGGGATTTAAGGTTTCTTTTCTTCTACATTATCTATTGGCTTAATGTGCAAGGAAGTATGATAACCACAGTCAAGAGGCTTGCCACTGATAATGAGCAAAGAGCAGAAAAAAAAATATTTGATTCTGTACAAGAAGGGACACTATTACTAGCAGAAAATGTGAAAATCCTGTCAATAAGTGGTGAGTTTTACTAAACAACCTGTAGGGAAAATTTATTTCCCACTGTACTGGTTAAACCAACAATTCTTTTGTATATTTGAAGACACAGTCAATGTGAAATAGAAAATAAGTATGGTTTTGATTGCTTAAGGAGTCTTTGTGGTGCAATATTTAAATCCTTCACTGCTAATGAGAAGGATGGAGGTTTGAAACTACACAGCAGCTCTGCTGATGAATGATCTCGTGACCTGTTTCTACAAAAGTAGCAGCCAAGAAAGTAATATGGGACAGTTTAATTCTGCCACATGGGATAACTGCTAGTCAGAATCAACTTGATGGCACCCAACAAAAAGATTCCTTATAAGTTTTGTATCTTCAAAATGCCAGGTCAACAATGGGGTGAATCTTCACATAATTCATAAGAGCAAATAATATGGCTTGGCTTATGAAACACTTTTGCCACAACTATAATTGCACATAATTTCAAGGAACTTTTGAAGAAATAAATTTTTGACATTTTTTATTTACCTCTTGATGGAGTAAATGTCTTTACCACAGCATCTCATTAAAAATGTCAAATTATACTGGAATTTACTTTTTTGTGGGGGGCTTATTAAGCACACCATTACTAACAAACCCTCATTTTAACACTAGTCCATCTGTGACAAAACCCATATCTAAATACTTGTTTTTTTTCTTACAGGACCTTAAAGCAAATTAGACAGATAAATAGAAAAACATTCAGTTTTTCTTTAAATACTGAATAATAGATGTCACTGAACTAAAATATGTTTAGGATTTGCATTTTATAATGTACATACATATGACCTTTTTCAGTATGTCTAGATCCACAATAGATAACCCTATATGAAATTTTCCATTGATGATCATAATTGCTATAATTGTGTTTATGTATTATAAAATATTTTACTCAGAAAATTGTGGTATTAGTAATAATCATACGAATCAAGAAGTGTAAGCACATCAATATAAAGAGAAGGAATTTAAAAGTCCAAGAAGGGACATTGGTGGTAAAATTAAGGTTGAGCCTGAATTCTCCTGATCCTCAATTAAGCTATTTCCTACCAAACACTTGTTTTGGTTATCAAGCTATAGAAAAAGCACAAAAATGAAAGAAAGACCTAGAAAATGCAATTTCACACAGAAAAGGATGAGCATGCTGGTGAGATACACACACACACACACACACACACACATATATACTAAAGAATATATATAACTGATCAAACCAAACACACTACCTTTGAGTTGATTCCCACTGATAGTGACCCCACAGGACAAAGTAGAACTACGCCATAGAATTTCCAAGGCTGTAAACCTTCATGAAAGTAGAATGCCTCATCTTTTTCCCAATGGAGAGGCGAGTGGGTTTAAACTGCTAACCTTTTGGTTAGCGGCCGAATGCTTCAACCACTACACCACTAGAGCTCCTGAGTTGATGGAAAAGGGCATACAATATGACTCCTGAGAAAACATGAGTATTCACTGACAGCTACATCAGGATAAATTGAGTCCATAGAAGAAGGCTTCTTGAATCAGATGCAATTTCAAGCACATCAATTTGTCAATTGGTATTGTTGTTGTTTATAGCCATTCAATTGATCCTTTGCTTACACAGTAAAACTACTCCATAGGGTTTTCAAAGCTACAACCCTTCAGAAGCAGATTGCCAGACCTGTTTTTTGAGGCACCTTTGTGTAGTTATGAACTGCCAACATTTCAGTTATTGAATTAATTTGCATCTGCTCTTCACCGTTGGAAAAAAAAATATTGATAAATATAAGTTCTTGAAGTAACATGCATAAATATTTGAGTTAGATCTAGAGTTCATGTTCCCTCACTCTTGGATTAGAAGTTTCCTTTTCATACCATAATAAGGAGACCTGGTTGCACAGTGGAGAATCAATGAAAAAGGTGAAGACACTCAATGAGATGGATTGACACAGTTGCTGCAACGATGAGATCACACATAGAAATGATTGCACTATGGCATAGGAAAAGGCCATGTTTTGTTCTATTGTACATAGAGTTGCTATGAATTGGAACTCACTCAACAGCACCTAACAACAATAGTAGCATAATAGTAAAGTGCCCACCTGCTAATCAAAAGGCTGGCTGTTGTAACCCACCAAAAGCTCCATAGGAGAAAGACCTGGTCATCTGCTCCATTAACAATTGTAGCCTACGAAACTCTACGGGGTAGTTCTACTCTGTTCTGTAGCATCAGTATGAATCAGAATGAACTAACTAGATGGCACACAGCAAAAAAAAAAAAAAAAGAAAAAAGAAAAGATATTGTAAATACCAGTGGTTCTCAAAGTGTGATGTCCACAATGGCAGCATCAGCATCCATTGGAAACTTGTTAGAAATGCAAATTCTTGGGCTCCAACCTAAATCTACCAAATTAGAAACTCAGAGAACGGATCCAGCATTTTTTTTTTTTTTTAACAAGCTCTCATGTTGATTCTAATACATGCCGAAGTTTTCATAGACTTGGTTCTGTACAGGGAAAAACCAGTGGAGTGTATATATAAGTATATATGGGGAACTTTATTACAAGAAAATGACTCATAAAATTGTGGAGTGTAGCAAGTCCCAAATCCATAGGTAGGTAGCATGTTGAAACTTTCTCCTGACTCATGGTTACAGAGACTAATGAACCCAAAATCTGTAGGTCAGGCAGCAGGCTGAAGGCTTCTCACATTCCAAGAACCAGAGGTCAGAGGATGATGAAATGAATGCAGGATCTAAAGAGTGCAAGCTTTGATAGAACATTCACTTTTATATCATGAAGGCAGGACACACCCTAAGGAAACTCCTTTTCCAACTGATTGGCTGCTCATATCAGATCACAAAATGGTAGGTGATATACAGTGTCTGCCAAACCACTGAGAATTATAGCTTAGACAATGTAACACATTAACATTAATTACCACATTTGCTATTAAAGTTGGGAGTTCTGGTGGTGTAGTGCCTTCTTTAGTGATACTGCCACGGAAACCCAAGGAGGGGTTGCTATGAGTCGGAAGTTACATAGATACATAGACAGACAGACAGATAGATATATACATACATATACATATATATATATATATATACACATACATATATAATATGTATATAGAATGACATTTCACTCACCATTACAATTTCAAAAAAAAGAAAAAGAAAATCCCATTCTGTTGTTGTTATGTGCCGTCCAGTCGGACCCGACTCATAGCGACACCTCCTTGGGTTTCTGAGGTGGTATCTCTATGGAAGTAGATTGCCCAACCTTCCTTCCAAGGAGTGGCTGGTGTGTTTGAACCTCCAGCCTTCTGCTTAGCAGTCAAGTGCCTTAGGCACTATGCTACTAGAGATAAGTGGAAAAGATATAATATGTAGAATATTTCCTTCCTGCCTGATTTTCAAAATTTGATTTGCCTGTTTTTACAGTATTTTAATAGCATTTACTGTTTTACTGTATTTTATAGAACTTAAGTCAAACAATTGGATAGACTTTTTTGAAGAAACAGCTATATGCATGATACATGTGCAAAAGAGATATGTATCAGAGATTTTTAATTTATAGCTGTGGTTGCTAAGGTTGTGTGTCAACTTGGCTGGGCTGTTGTTTTCAGTGGTTGGACAACTGGATGCAGTTATTTTCCATGAAAAATTGAATGTGGTGTAATCGATTTCATGGTGGAAGTTACTGTGAGCAGCTAATTAGTTGTCTTTGGGATGTGGTGTCCTTCCAGTATATAAGGAGACACTTTCAGAAACATCTCTAGCTTCTTGACACATCTGGATCCTGGTTTTGGCCAAGTCATCAGTGGCCTACATGTTGCCTGCCAATCTTGGGACTGTTTCTGAATTAGTAGCCTGCAATGTTGTTGCTAATCTTGGGAATGTGCCATTTTATTTGTCCATCTTTTGTTCATCAGCCTCAGCAGCCAGCAGCTATATGAGTCAGAATAAGCCTCCAGCTTTAGTGGGTCTGGAACAGGGAGCAGAACTGAAGCCCAAGGTCAAGGGGCCTTCACCCGGCCCCTAAAGCAGGCACTTTGAAATTGGACTTCTAGCCCCCTAAACTGTAAGAGAGTAAATCCCTGTCAGTTAAAACCATACGTTTGTGGTATGTCTGTTATAGCAGGACTAGAGAACCAAAGCAACAGGTTATAATATAAACTTGTAGAGAGAATCTAATATGGAAAATACATAACAAAATGGATTAAAAAAATAGGAAAATTTTATTCACATTGTGTGTGACTTTTTTTTTTTTTTTTAATGTCTAAATCTTCTAATCTAAAAAAAGAGTAGTTTTGCCTGGATGAACTTCTAGGATATTATGCTGAGTGAAACAAGTCAATCACAGAAGGACAAATATTGTATTAGTTGGTTATTGTAAAAAGTCAAGGAGAAGTTTATAAATATGGAAGGAAATTTTCTTTATTGGTTACCAGGGGCAAGAGGGGAGGGAACACTGTTAGGTAGGTAGAAACAAGTATTGATTTGGGTGAACAGAAGGGCAATATACCAAATGTGAGTGATCAACATGGTGACATTGAGGAAGAGGTAGACATAGAGAGGTGTGTGGGAGGTACAGACAACCAAGATGAACCCTTTTGCACATACAGTACTGCATTAACAGTGAAGGCAAACACTGATATACAAGTGGATAGACAGGTGGACAGGCTGAACTATTAGGTATGTTCATGCAGGGAGGAGTGTGCCCAAGACCATGTATAGGGTTGGCAGACAATGTTTCCACAAGTATATTTGTATGTTCTGTAATAATTCCCAGGTTTATAGTAGAGCTGACAAGAGGCAATGCTCTAGTCACTTCCTGGCCACAGCCAGCTACCCAGAGGGAGCAAATAGTTAGACCTGTGGGCTCGGGACCATAGTCACAGGGGATATCAAGCTCAATTGACATAACATACTACACAAAAGCATTTGTTCCACATCCTACTTTGGCAAGTAGCGACTGGGATCTTAAAAGCTTGCAAATGGACATGTGGATGCAACGATGGGCTCTCCTCATCCAGAACAAGGAAGAATGAAGAAAACCAACGACACATAGAAACAATTAGTCAAAGCTACTGGTACACCATGCGATCCTCAGTATATATGACTATGAGACCATAAGAACTAGATGGTGCCCGGCTACCACTGTCAGCCCCTCAGAGGGGGAGCTCTGTAGGAGATCCTGGATAGAGTGGGAGAACAATGTGGAACAAAACTCAAAATCATTACAAAAAAAGAAGGACCGGGTTTGCTGGTCTGATAGAGCCTGGTGGAACCACTGAGGCTATGGCCCCTAGTTACCTTTTAGGTCTAGAATTGAACACACTCTTGTGGCCTCCAGCCAAACAAAAGACAGCATATTAGCTGAACATTTACACTAGGTAGATACACTCCTTGGAGAGACTAATCATGGGAGAATAGAACACAATGCACAGGGAGACAGCTCGGGGGGCAGGAGAGCATGGGAGGGAAAGACATGGGGAAGAGGTAACCATGGGGAGGAAGTGGGAGGGGATCAGTTGCATTGGGGTAAATTGTAGTCAATGTCATGAGACAAAGTGTATGTGAGTTGCTGTATGGAAAGTGAATTTGCTCTGTAAACTTTCATTGAAATCACAATTTAAAAAAAAAGAAAAAAAAAAGAGTAGTTTTGAACTAGATGATTTAAAAAATTCTGTCCACCTCCAGATCTTTCTGCCCCAATAAGTAGTTATAACTAAAGGACATTTCTGACAGAATAGTGAAAGCAGTTCTGTGTAAATATTGTTGTTGTTGATAGCCCTCCATAATTCTGCCTCCATTTTTTTTTAAAAAAAGAGCAATCTAGCAATTTAAAATCTGAGATTTGACTAATAGAAAACATCTTCCTTTGAATCCAAGTCAGTACACCAAAGCTTTTAATTTAAGGTGATATATTTGCTTTTATAGCTGACTTCTTGGACTGGGAAGGTACAACCTTTCATTGGCAGTCCTTGAGAATCTTCAAGACTGAATCATCTTCTTAGGCCCAAGGTGTTCTGGGAGACCTGATTTAAGCAGTGGGCTGCTGTAATGATAGAGGCTTCTCTCCACTCATTACCGGCTCTCTTCACTGCTTGCCGTGGCCATTTACTTTCTGGCCTATCAGATCTTAGCTTTGCAGAGCTGTTCCTAATATTTAACTAACATTTTCCCTGATGCAGCTTCAGTACGTTACACCATGTTCTCTTCTTAATAGTATGAGTCACCATTACTGGCTTAAGGAGGTGCTTGTAAATAAGCCACAATTGGTGTCATTTCCAACTGATGCCATGGAGCTCATTCCTCCCCCCCAGTGAAGAAAATAACTTTGGAAAGGGCAGAATCACTCTTCTTCCCCCAATGTGTCATCAGTGCAGAGTTGCAGGGTAAGCTACTGGTCAGCTCCAAAGCTTTGTGTTAGCAATCAGACTCATTTTATGATTCATGATTCATTTTAATGCATCATGGAGACTCAGAGATAAGGATGCATATGTAAACAAAAAGAGCATGAATCATGATGACTTACAAATGTAACAAATTCTCTATTATGATTCAATTAAAGAGAACATCTAGTAATAATCACTAAGTGTCCCCTAGTCAAAAAAGTGACCAGCAAATTTTACGAATAAATAATAAATCATATTTTGATAAATGATCAAAATTATTAAAGCCTGAACCCACATTTCAATCCTGCTGAATGCCCATGACACTTTAAGAGCTCCATCAGGTTTTCATCAGTGGAAGCCTGGAAAGCCAGAGATTCACTACCTCAGGTGTTAAGGGCATTTCAGGCCACTCAGATTTCTCGGACATATTTTAAGAGATGTGTATCTGAATAGTATTTCAAGATAACATTATTTTAAATATATTTTTATTTGCTGAATTTAGGAGCAGTAATACAAGCCATAGTTTTCTTAATAAACTGAGAGAAGAGAGATAAAGATAGAATATAATTGCACCTTAACCACAATACATAATTTATATACCAATCTATAGACATAAAAACTTTCCCAATGATTCATTCTCTCTCCAGTGAGATAAACATTACCAATAACTGACAGATGAAGAGACAGATAAATTGAATGATTTTCCATTACCTCATGGGCAATAGCAGCAGTACTGTTATCGTGCTCAAGTGAGTACTTCCTTCGCCATTGTTGTTCTTGTTGGGTGCTGTAAAGTTGATTCTGACTCATAGAGACCCTATGTGTCAGAATAGAACCGCCCCATAGGGTTAATCTAAATTCAGCTTGAAAGATGGTAGATGGGTCTCTACTCATGATCCAATGCCTCTCTTTCCAGGTAACAGAACATCGTATTTTACATGGAATGTCATCCTCATCTTATCATTGGGCCTGAAGTTGGGATAGAACCTACTCAATCTACCACCTCCCAAATCGGCTGTTATTGGCTTAAGATATGGAGGTGAAGGTATCCTATCACACTGGTCACAATGTGTGATTTAGAGATGTGTTCATGATCTAAACTGTTTCATAGTGAAAGTTACAACTTTTTATGAACAGAAAACAAAAGAGCACATAATAAGGGAGCTATTGGCAGCCATGTTATGATCATAAAGAGAAAGCCTGCAGAAGACAGAGATAGATAAAGGAATTGAAGATGAGAATTAGAAAGAGAGAACACAAATGTTGGTACTGATCTTTGAAAACTCAGTTGATCTTGGACATTATTATGAAATGAATTGTGTCCCCAAAAAATTTATGTTGAAGTCTTAACGGTGTGAACGTGACTTTGTTTGGAAATAGGATCCTTGAAGATGTCATCAGTTAAATGAGGTCATATCGGAGTGTGATGGGTCTTAATAGAAAAGGAGTGATGTTCTATAAAAGAGAAGAGATACAGAAAGACAGAGGATCATGTGACTAGGGAATTTTGCTGAAGCTGCAAGCTGAGGAATGCCGGGGGGCTACTAGAAGAGAAAGAAACTCTTCCTAGAGCCTTCACAGAGAGCAGTCCCTGTCTATAGTCTGAATTTAGACTTCCAATCTCTAGAACTATGAGATAAAAAAAAATAAAAATCTGTTCATATAAGCCACTCAATTTATTGTAGTTTGTTATGACTGTTCTAGGAAACAAATGCAGACATGTTCAACTTTCTTTTTGCAGGACTATGCTCTCATTCACCTTCCTCACATCTTATATTTAGTACATTCCCTACACTCTGAGCCTCCTTTAAAATTAATAGGTAATTCTCTCTCAACTGACTTATTTTGTTTTCCATCTTTCTGAAGATAACTTCTGAATACCTGAATACAACCATCTAAAAGACACAAGGAAAGAGCCTTGTTTTTATAACACAGAAATGTAGGTTTCATTTTTAGAGAAGGAATATTGGAGAGAGGCCAGCTCATTGACAATTCAAGTTTACCTTGCCTTCTAACACAATCCTTCTTTTAAAGTTCTCCAGATTAGAGTTTGTTCCCCTTCAAGAACTGTTTCCTTGTTGATGCTCGTTTCAACGCCCTCTGGGTCAAACTCCCCGTTACTGCGTGAAATAGCATAGGAGGAGCAATTTAAGGACAAACTGGGGATGTTTCAGTCAGTCACAGGAGGTTGCCCCTCTTATCTGAAATAACTGAATATACAGCTATGTCTGTCCCACATTTTTGGGTAGTCATGGTTAAATGCTTCTTTTATTGGACTGCATAAATGCCATGGTCAAAACAAAAGATGGACTGATATAGGCAACGAATAAAGATGGTATATACATTAAGAAATGTGTTGTTTTTTCCTACTTATTTATGAATGTACATATATAAAATAAATTGAAAACTTTATCCTGAATTACAGTGCTTAGCTAAAAGGTGCATTTGGATATTTAGTGATCTTTTATTCTTTGTGTCCAGTTACCATGTTTTATTTCCTATTGGAAGTTTGTATGGCCTTCATTATCTTAACTCCCAAAGTTCCTTAAATCAGAGTTTTAATTTCTTTTATAAATCTCACGGTGCCTAGTACAGACTTATTTTGTATACCAAAACAAACAAACCAGTTGCCTTAGAGTCAATTCCAATGGATGGTGACCCCATATGTTTCAGAGTTAAACTGCTCCTCAGGGTTTTCACAACTGTGACCTTTCAGAAGCAGATATTCAGATCTTTTTTCAAGGCACCTCAGGTTAGTGGTTCAAACCCACTCACAGGTAACTATGTATACCCTTCAGGGACTCCTTATGATGTAAGGAGGTACAAAAAGCACTCAGCTTTAAATTTGAACACCTACATGTAAATTGTTACCCAGATACTTAGGAGCTCTTACCTTGCTTACTTTGTCCTGTCATCTGTAAGACAGGGATAACATGACTGTTCCTCATATACCACGGAGTAGCTAAAAAGATCTCATAAAACAATATATGTAAGCTTGTACTTCAAGACAAAACTATATATTGTCTATAGCACACTCTTCTGGGCTGAGTGAAATTAACCCTATTCATAATGTGAACTATTTTATACATTCTTGTAAATTGTAACTAACAGGTAGGCAAACTCTGTATTTCCCATAGAGTTTCTATTGACTTACCTCCTCTCTGTGGAAAAACTCTTTTTTTTTTTCATTCATTTTCAATTCAATATAAATGTATACTTCTTTGATGTTTCTCTTTAACAGCTTATAACATCTGCCTGGTTCTCTCATACGAGAACTATCAAATCTTTAACACGTGAACACATTTTCATTTTTATGTATGTAAGGAAGTGATGATATTATCTTCCTCTGAAAATTGTCTTTTAACAGTTTCTGAGATGTTTCACTGAGATACCCAACAAATACATCTACCAGAGCCTGGTGACCTTCCTTACCAGAGGAGGGCACCTCAGGGTGGTTTAAGCCTGGGTGCGTCTTTCCTTAGCTGCCTGAGATAACACCAAAAAGGCAATATATCTTTGATGACTTTGTTTCTTTAATTCTAATTGTCCTCTACTAATTTTTTGTTTTGCTTTGGTTTTTAATTCATTTATTGGCCAACAAGTTATTCCCCATTGCTGACAGAATAACTGGGAATATGGTTTGTTTTCTGATTGTTTGATAATTTTTGCAGAAACTATGTTTATGGAGATCTTTTCTCCATTGGATGATGAGAGACAAAAGAGACTTATTTATTATTTATTTTTTATTAGAAGTTTAGTTTCATGTACCAAAAAGAACTGGTCTATGATCATCCATTTCAAGAGGTGGCATATGTTCAAGAACCAATGGTATTTTTGTTTGCTTGTTTGTTTTTGTCTTTTTAATGCATTTTATTGAACTATAATTTTTGTACAGTGAAATACACAAAACTAAAGTGACATGG